>NW_015090786.1:1063235-1327909 GCF_001431845.1 Calidris pugnax | reverse complement strand
TCTTTCTCTCTTTCTTTCTTTCTCTCTTTCTTTCTCTCTTTCTTTCTTTCTTTCTTTCTCTCTTTTCCCCAGAAAGCAGAAAACAAAGCAAAGCAAGACAAAGTAAAACAAGAAAAGGTGAAGCAAGAGACACTTTTAAATGAAACACTGTCACTTTTCGTACAAAACTGATTTTTCCCTTCAGAATTTTTCAGGCACCTTTTTACCATTCAAAAAATAAGGGGTTTTCTTCCCTGTTTTCTATTGAAGTGATAGTTTTTAAAGTCAACCAATGTAGGTGATAAAACTGTCGCACCCAAAGGCTGAATATACAAATATTCAGTCTAACAAGGCAGAGATAAAGCTATCAGCATCTTTAAATGACAGCACCAAGATGAAGAAGCATTCATTGTGTACAGTATACAGGAAAAATTGTGTAAGGGAAACATAACAACTACAGTGTGAATTAAGTGATCCCAGATGCTACAAATACATCTGGGTGAGTGGCTATTATTATAAAAAATAATATTGTATTATTCCCCATTTCCAAAATTGCTTGGCTGGCAGATTTTCAGCTTTTCAGGACTCCGTTGGTACTGAATAGATATAACGATTCTGCATTTTCTTCCATGTGAAGATCCTCCTAATATTAATACAACCCCTCCAAGCCCCCAGTTGAAGAAATGCCTTCTTACACAAGTAAACTTGCAACACTAGGCTTGGGCTCAGAAAACCAGTGTCTTTCCAAGTTTTGGACAGTGTGAAGTAAAGCCACACTGGTGTGTGACCACCACAATTTGACTCTAAAACCTGTATGACATGTTTAATTGTTTGAGAGATTATTGACTAAGTGCAAAATACTAGCTAGTTCCTCCCTTTATCAGACCTTTTTTCTTAATATTTTATCATTCCTTTTCAGATTTATCACCTCAGCTATTGCACAGCCAGAGATATATGATGCCAGCACCATATTGGTTTTCAGGCTTCTGACGGAACTCCAGCCATAACTCTCAGGCTTTTCTGCAAAGGTGCATTTATAAGTTTGGAAAGCTTTGAAGGCTCGGCCTCTAGGCTTAATATTCCCTTAGGAAATCGAAATTCTTCTGCCATATGGAAATAATTTCACCTTGCCCACCTCCTCCTTCACTGCACTGGCTTAATCCACTCAGCTACAGAAAGCTGCCAAGTCCAGTTATGAATCTTAGTCTCTACATGTGATTTTTGCCAAAGAGCAGCAGAAGACAAACCACACAGTGGGCTCTGGATGTTTACTACGATGTGTCAGAATGCATCAGCTAACATGGAGCATATTCCATCCCACACATACTTCAAGTCCCAGTATCTTTTGCAAAATGCTGAATTAATGTTATTCTCACTACCTGCTGACTTCTCCATTGATACATCTAGTCACAAGTAAAAGGGCTGAATTTTCAAAAGGAAACTTAAAAATTCTGTCATCCACTTTTTTCTAATCTCTTGCACTACCATAAGATACCAAGTTCTTGTGCCTCAATTCTGCCTCACTGTAAGTGGGGAGGCAGAATGTAGTAGGAGATATAGATATGGTCAGTACTGTGCCTACAGGGCCATACTGAGCCCAGAGAGAAGAGATGATGAAAAAATGTGAAGTGATGGAAGAGAGATTACCATATTTGGAAACCAACTTTTGGTTCTAGTTTGAAGGATATGTTTGGGCAGGTTTTAAAGTCTTTGTAGGAATGGCTAGTCTTATGAACATCAGGGCAGAAATATTATTTAAAGGGGACAAAGATACAGGGATATTTAAGCTATCAGTAAGATTAGGATACCCCAAAGAGATGGAGCAACCCTAACAGCAGGCAGAGACAGAAACAGAAGATAGAGGTAATGGATTCTGAAATTATCTTGATACACCAGAAAGGTTGGGAAAGAATAATTAAAGATAAAAAGAAAATGAAGCCAAAATTACTCAGACCAGAGTGATGTCTTGACGCAGGACCTGTTGATGAGACTTCTATTTTTGCATTCAATGGAGATGTAAGTTTACCTCCCATCTCAGAGATGAGGAAAACCTTGACTTCAGGCCAAGAAGCAGCCAATGAAGAGATTTAAACAGGAGCTTGGTAAGACTCACACACAAGGGTGAGGCTTAGTAAGTGTCCTATGAATCACAACAGACTTGTTGACAGTGAGCGGCTTCTTATGCAGTTGCTAAAAGAAATGCAGCTTTGTGCACAAGACAAAGGAAGCCACGGATATGGAGTGATTTTGGAAAACATGAATGGTTTTTCAGGCAATGGGGAGGTTGTAGAAGTAATGAAGCAAAATCCATGAGAATCTGCTGGAGAAGAGATTGCTGCAGCAAAAAGGAAGAAATAATAAGAGCCAGAATGAGCTCAAGCAGAGAGGAGGAATACACGGACATGGACAAGCACAAAGTGAAAAGACACACTGGGGAGAGGAAACAGGGAGAACATAAAAATGTCACCAAAACTGTGAAGTGACCAGGACTAGGGGAGGAGGTTGGCATTCATTGCCAAGAAACAGAGAGAGAGCATTTGGGAAGGAGTTTGTTTTTTGTGGCACCGTATTTCAGACAGAGTTAGGTTAGTTGAAGGAGGTAAACTGAGAAATATGCAGATGTTCATCTGAAGAGAGAACCATATACAGGACAGAAACTTAAAACCATGTGGTGAGTTGATCTGGATAAAGGATGAAAGTGCAGTGGAAGAAGGGAAAAAGACTAGAAACAATGTTTTGCAAAGCTGAGGAATATGGAGGTGTTTCAGTGCATTTAGCAGGAGCAGGTCAAAGCCTGCTGGACTGTGTGAAACCTACCAAAAGAAGATTATATACGTTGTGTTGGATACTATGCTGCCACAGCTGGTTCATTATTAATACAAGATGTAGTTAGTTCGTCTTTGTTTTTTTTTTTTTTTTTTTTGCTACAGAGTACTGATTTAAGTACAGTATAGGTGGAAAGGAGAGAGAAAGGGACATTGAATGCACCAAATACATTAAAAATGGAAGACCTATATGATAGGGTATGTTAATGAAGGCTAATCATATTTTAAAAAGGCCTGTCGAAGATAAGAGAAGCAATGATGGGCAGAGCGACCCCTATAACCTATTCAATTCAAACAGGGTGCCCTGACCTGGCCACTCCCAGGATTATTGAAGAAGGATCAGACCATAGTCTCTGGGAGGAATCCACCAAGGGGAGCCAAGGAAAAGACTGCAAACTGGTGAGGATTACTGCCTTCAGGGGCAAATGGTTATTCTCGGGTGTGGGGAGCAGAGAATTGTGGGATTGGGTAAAATTTGCTATTAGACCTTTCAATGGGAAGGTGCAAAAAATTGCTAAGGGATGTTGAGGGGAATGACCAAAGAAAATGGGAGGGGTCAGGGTGGATCCAGGAAGAACAAGTGTCTATCCTATCTTTATGTTTAAATCCTATTTCTAACTGTATTCTGCATTTCTAGTCTGTCTGCTTTCTGGTTTGAGAAATATTCTGTATCTGCTGTACAACCACAAACAAATGTCAAGTATGACTGGGTGGTGGGTTGGATGAGAGGTCCGAGCGCCAGCAACTGGAGGCAGAAGGAGACCATTGGTCCGAGGGGCTATAGATTTGGGATTCAGCAGCAGGAGAGGCTGTGGGTCTCAGGCCAGAGGCTACGGTCCCATATTGCATTTGTGTATGCTTAACTGTTAACGAAGTGCAAGCCAGAATGGCCGATGAGCAGGGTGAGAGACCTGACCACCGGCCAAGGAGTAGGACCACCCACCGAGAACAGCAGGCGTAGACCAGATCCCCTGGATCCTGAGAGCCTTGGGCCAGCTGCTGGTGTGACCCACCTCCTCTGTGTGTGTGTAGGACCCACCAGTGAACATCTGGCCTGAGCAGCTGGAGATGTGGAGTGGCTGGAGCCCTCTGCAGGGTTCATGTTATGAGTGTGTTGGTGGGGTATGAGAGTGCCCATCAGGAGCACAGGCTCAGCTGCCCTCTTCTCTGCACCCGGGGACATAGGACTGCAGCAGTCTTGTGTTCCTGGGGCTGGGACAGGAAGGCCACTAGATTCAGCTGGTTCTGTCTAATATATATATATTTTTATATATATACTCCTATGTATTTATTTATGTGCACAAAAACATTTTTCATATTTGAATTTATAATTATTATTTATAATTTATATTTCTATATTCTCTTCATCTGGGTCCTGAATGCTCATTTGAAAGTTATTTTGCTTTTTTCAATTTATAAATGGTGTCTTGACGTCATTCTTGGAAACTCTCTAATTGTAAATATCCAACTTTGTATAGACAAGGCAATGTTAGCAGGGGACTGGTTTGTTTTCCTGGCATGTCTCCAAGCATCAGTGATTTAGAGTAAGTGGTAGAAGAGCTGGCCTGAATAGAGGTTGATGGGATACAATAGAGTTCTGAACTTCTTTTCATTTTAATAAAATGATGTTTTCAACATCTGGAACAATTCTAAACTCTCAGTCACAGTATAATAATGCACAAAACATTTAAACATCATAAAATTTCCCCCTAACACTTTGATTAATTGATGTCTTGAATCCGTTTGCACCAGAGTAAGTATAAATGGATTGAAATGTTAAGAAAGCCACTGGTTTGGTTTAATAGTTGCGTTTCTTTAACTGTGTGTCCCAAAGGAATTCTTACACTTAAAGGGGCTGTTAAATATCACTTTGTGTGGTATTGGAAAATGGCACTTGAAGTGTTTTTTATGTGTCAGGGATTGGAATGGATTAATACTGGTACAGTTGTAACTCCAAGGATGTGTCAGAATAAGCTAATATTACACCCTGTTAATTTACTAGAAGTGACTGAACTAAATCCTGTCAAAATTAACAGAATTTTCTTCTTTGTAAATTGTAAAAGATTCTGGATTTATCTCCCCCATTTTATGTTTGTTAAAAGAAATGTCACCCACACCTGCATAGAATCTACGCATTTTTAAATCTTGAATTTTTAAAAATCTCCTTGGAAGATTGTGTAGAATGTGCTTGAATCAAATAAGAATGAAAGTTGAAGGATGCATTAAGAACACAGCCTTGCTCCTTGACGAACAAGCCCAGTGTATTGCATAACCTGACAGCAGGATAGCAGAAGTGTCTATAGTGGTAAAGTTCCATATTTACCAATCCTGCATTACTCAGATATACGTGCATGCTTACATAGCATTTTAGGTAAGGAATTCTGTCACGCCTCCTAATATTTTTAAATAATTGTGGTAATGATAGCTGTAACTAAGGTAAGCTAGTATATTTTGAATGCCTGAATTTACTTGTTTACAGTGTCACCATAATCATGGAAGCTGGAATTAAAAATAATTTCTGACTTTTTTCTAGGAGGAGCTTTTGCTGTTGTTGGATTCTGCAGCAGATACTGAAGTTTGTATGATTTTTCTGTCCTAAGCTCAGAATTCACCCATTCATTGTTAATAAATCTGTGTACATCAAAGGATATGTGACTGAGGGAAATCTTTGACCATTTAATTAATGATATCAGGAAGTATGAGTCAGATATTTTCTAGAGGATATAATTAAACAAATGCCCAAAAGCACTTCTGGAAGACTCAGAAATAGGATGAGCCAAGTTCTTTGCCAACATGGACAGAGAGTTCATGTGTTCAATGGTAGAAAATAGTAACTTAGTTGTTCAAGAAGAGTTACCTAACTTAAATCGGGAAGGTTCAAGCTGTCTTTTATATGTATATGTATGAAATGTGACCATGACAGAAAAAAAAGTCTTAGGTATTACAGTAATCTTTCGTAATATCAGTCTATAAAAAAAATAAATAAATGGAGCCTTATAACAACAATGAGCTCTTCCAGCCTTGGAAAATAATAATCTAGAAACTCCTTCAGAAAATTAGAGTAAATGTTTTATTGTAAAAGTATTCAATGTACTATTACAAGTCTAAACTCTAAACAAATAATCAATATGTGAGACATATGCAGACTATTTCAAAATTCTTCACAAACTTCCCAGAGATCTTTTTCATTTAAAATGTGTGTTTTCATACTTTAACCAAGGAAGATTTATAGAATATTGCATCTTAAAATAATTTAGCCTGAAGGAGAATAGCCACATTATTAACATGTATTCATCAGTGTATATCTTGATGGTGGAATCTCTCTATATATAAATCTATATTTGCTGATCTTCATCTGCTATGAAGGTACAGCATAAGTGCTTTCATGACCCACAGAAGAGGTAGAAGATACAGAAAGACACTCAACCAGCATCCATTAGTCACCATCCTTACGGCAGAGAAGCAACAGGAACCTGAGATTTAGGGGAGAGATGGCTTTAGTGGAACTGCATAGGAAATGCAGCTGATTGGTTGCTTGCTCTGGGTGAGTTCAGTTTTCAAGTTGGTGTGGAAATTGCAGGAAGATTGATTGGAGAACGTATGTTTATATTCTGAAGAATGGCTGAGAAAATGTTTCCTTATTTAACTTCATTTCCTCAGTTTCACGTTCCAGCTTTTTCTGGAATGTTGGTACCAGTAAAATTCATGCATCCACATAATTTGTTGGGTCAGGAACTGATCCAGCTTATAATTAACCTGTCAGAATAACAGTTAGTTAGTTCTCTGATCCAGCTCATCAGGCAGCCACTGAAAAGTAGGATCAGCGTAAGAAAAGTAGCACGAATGAGACCACCCCCTTTTGGCAGTAGCCACCACTTATGTCAGTGTAGAGTGATCACAGACCTATAACCAGAGCGAGCCAAGGAATTTATTTCACCCAGTCTGTCAATGGCAGAATGACAGATTTATGGAACCAGTTACAATAACTTCTGTGCATCGCTGCACGAGCCCCTTACACTATTTGGTGTTGCTGTGAAAGACCCCTCTTCAAATCAAGTGTTTACAGTAGTAACATTTACATTTTATTCTGTTTTTCACAGTGATAAACAAAAGTTTGTGAAGGCAACCCACATGCATTTTAAACCTAGAGGAACACGTAGATTAGTTTTAAACTAAGCTCATTATGTTGATTTTTAAGACCACCTAGTGACTGCTGAATGCTTGAAATAAGCGTTACTGTTAAGAACATGTGGAGCTGTGGAGTCACTGAGGACACAGCAGGAAGAAAACTGGGTTTTGCAAGGCTGCACAGGGCTTTGTTTGATCTGCAGGACTGCTGGTACTGCTGTTGATGCTTGAGAAGGAATGAACTCAGATGTGAGTGTCCGGGTTCAGCCTGTGACGGCAAAGCCGCTAGTTAGAAAAACAAAACCACATTTTTGCTTGTGTACAAAGTATATTTGCTCTGGAAATCATTGAGAGACAGTAAATGTGAGGCACTTGCAGTGCCTTTTATTGGCTGAGCTTATAAGCCTTTGCAGTCTGGCATCTCTGGATGTTTGGACCTAACGTGGTAACTGTTGAATGCCACATCCAGTTTCTTCCAGAGGATGTTCTGGGCATCAGTGGGCAGAACCCTAGGGTTTTGGGTGGAAATCAGAAAGCTAAAGAATGAAAAGGGGGGACACACAGAGTCCCTGGCATCTGGTTAGTTGAGAGAGCAGCTCTTTAATTGTCTATAGAGCAAAGACCCACTCTCAGAAAACTATTAACACATTCCAGCAAAACAATGTCCCTCGTTTTAGCTATTCTCTTTGGCTTTTGCAGTATACTGTTGAAGAGAAAGACAAATCAGGGAAAATACAATTATGAATGATAGAGAGAGTAGGGTTCTAGAGGAGGGCTGAGAAGAGGGGATGTGGAGGAATTCTATGTGGGGTGTAGACCCTGGAAGAGGGTCCTGAGGAGAGGAGAGCGAGTGGGAGGGTTTAGAATTGGGTTGGGAAGGAATGGGAAGCTGGGAGGAGAGGGGAGAATGGGCACTGGGGAAAGTGGGACTGGGGAGTTTAACACTGGGGTCTGGGCATGAGTGTAGCTGCAGACTGGGAGGGAGACAATCCTTGGCGGAAGGAACGCACAGGAACAGGTTAATGTAATGCCACAGCGTAATATCAGATACACCAAGCAATGGAAAGAACGCCTAAAAAAGAGTGAATACTGGTAAATAAATCTTGTGGGAATAAGAACAATAAGATGGAGATGTGCCAATAGTACCACTGGATGGTAGTAACAGCACTTTTACAACAGTAGGAACTTCATCATACGAGAAGAAAATATGTGTATTTCTGCATATTTCATACCAGCCCATTATTTGACTGTTTAAGGTCTGATCTGAAATCCATTTGGTATTTGGCTGGTATAAGTGCACATTGGATAAAGCATTCAAAGATTAAGAAATTGATCTAGTAAGTTCCTTATTGTTTATAGCAAAGAAGGTAAGAAGATATATACATCAGATTTCAGCATTAGAATAATCTCTGTTTTAACACATAAATCACTGCTTGACTTTATTGCGTTTCTGTTCTGGAAAACTTATTAGTACCAGAAAACTAAACTACAGAGAAAAAGAGAACCGCAAGAAAACATCTAGAATATATAAATGCCACTTCCAATAATATAGAACTAAACAATTTCCTTTAAAGATCCCAGTTTGTCAAACACTGAAATGAATTATGTCCTACTGCATTAAGAGCTAAAAGAAGCAGCTGGCACACTCTATCCTTGACTTCCACATTCATTCAGATGTAAATCTGAACTGAAGTGATAGCAACAGAATTTTTCATGCAAATAATTTGGGAAGAAGTCTTCACAGTTTCTCACGCAATCTAGCTGGATGAGTTCTCATGCAGTTCATGCTGGATGGACAGAACGTCACCTAAGGCCTGTGCCAGCTTTCCTAGTACTTCCAGCCAGTATTGGAATTGCATCAGAAAATTCTGGTTTTAAAAAAGGAACAAGCTTCAAGTGCCTATGTTTGGGAAGAATAGTTTGAGTACCTGGTTTAAATGCAATCAGCACCTAATTGCAGGCAACCTTGATCCTTCATAGAAGTGGAGCGCTAACTCCAAGATCTCCACTTTGGGCGGCTGAAGGACAAACCCTGCACGTTGCAAGGCTTCGCAAACTCTGTTCCCCTGTAAAGCTGTTTTACATGAGGAAATGGACAACAAGCCCAGCTCAAGTGACATTTCTGGCTTCCTCCACAGGAACAGAAAGTCCTTGACAACATAGTTGTTGGTTACATGATGGTGGTTCAGTCTCTTGTGACCTAAGGAATCTTGGAGAAAACCGGTTGGGTAAGAGACTGGGTCAGAATTCACCTCCCTAATTCATCTTCCAAAATAAACCAGTCTGATGACACTTCCATGGGGAAGCCTTGGCCAGAACTATGATAACTTAGTAGTAGAAGAAGGACTAGATACACCCTGGGCTATGAAGAGGAGAAAGCTCAGACTGTTGTCTTTATATATCTGGGATGAATGAGAAGCTCTGGCACCTGGCAGAGCCCAACATCATGCATCATGTCACAGTTTTGCCATAAAATATACTATAAATATGCTGGTATTTTGTATTCTGCTTGGACTGTAGGAAGAGGAGCCTTGACATTGTTGCACTTCTCATGGGGAGAAAACGGCTTCTAATGCTTGCTTGTAAGAAACCTTTTTCTCTAAGTTTCTCTAGGTGTCGACATTACAAAATTCAGTCAAAAGGTATTGGTTTATTAGTCTTCCTCAACTACCAAGACAAATTAATACAGTAAGTAATAAATGGTAAGTAAATAAGAACACAAAAGGCCTGGTGATTCTAAATATATCACCGTTCATCCAAAGATAACTAAAACTGTCCCAATAAGATTTTTTGTTTGTTTGTTTATTATTGTAAGCAAAATAGGAAATGAAAACATCCCTGACGGAAATATGTTTGGCCACACAGTCCAGCCCAAATAATGCTTTTCTTATTTCCTTGTCTTTTTAAAGTAAACACTCCTTAACAAAAAAGCTTATCTTTCTTTGTCTGGAATTCTATTGTATTAGGCATTCTGCTGCACACAAAAGCAATGAACATTCAATGTGCATGCCACACTGCAAGGAGACATAAGGCATTTATTATAAATGAATTCCAAATAATTAGTGTAAGAGATCATGAAATGTACATAGGAAAAAAAGATTGCCTGAGATGTATTCCAAACAGGAGGGGGTCCAGGACATTAATAGGCAACCTGCACTACTGCTGTTCCCTCAGGGGCCTTCTACAGGTGGTTCATATTTCTCAAGTGGAAATGTATGCTATATGAAATGGAAAATTTATTTTAAAAATTTTCCACTACACCATTTGAGTTTTGATTCTTCTTACCTCTGTTGTCCTTGAAAGGTGGTAAGCTGGTTTATTATTGTTATCATTACTCATTTCAGAAAAGCTCTGCCTTTTAAAGCTCCACTTCCACTTTAGAGAATTGTAATTTCCTTCTGGGTCACAACAACACCCAAACTACAGAAAATGTAAAGATGATGACAGCTTGGGCAACAGTTAATGGGCTAAGCATAAGGAATCAAGAATTGGATGTATGGGGGCCTAAGCTTTCTATGGTATACGCACTGCAAAGAAAACTTCAGAATATCTGTCTAGGACACACCTATATCATATCCCAGGACATAGTTTCTACTATCAGAGTTTTCTGCATGATGCAATGTTCATTGTTTTTTTTTTTTGTTCATTGATTTGTGCTATTTACGCACTAAATGAAGTTAGGGTTATAGTAAGCTGTTTTATCAAGTCAAGGCCTTAAGAGAGAACTGCCTATGAGACAAATGAAAGAGAAGCCCAAATACCCCTTGAGGTTTCTGGGTTTTTTTGAAGAATGGTACATTACAGAAAACTTGTTACTGGACAGAAACCTGTTCCAAATTTCTAGCCAAGCTCAAGCCCCTTTACTGCTGTGATGCTAATTGTCCCTGTGAAGAACACCTTTTTCCAGATTACTACTGCACAGTTGCTGGTCCTTGAAGACAGGCTTGGGCATGCTAACATTATTATTCATCCCATGTGGTGCTAATAGAAAAAGAAATAAAGGTGAAATGTTTATGAGGGGGAATTTTCAAATTGGCCGGTAAATGAATTTAGCATACAAAAACTTGATAACATTTACTGGCCCACAAAAAGGTAAAGTAAAACTATGAAGCATTAATAGACCATCCTTAAAAGTTTCCAGTCCTCTTAACAGCTGAAACAAAACTAGCATCATTAAATGACCAGTAAAATGTGAGCAGTAAGATAAACTCATAAAAGAAAACATTTCTTTTTTGAAGTGTACTTTCACAGGAAAACACTTCAGAGAAAGAGTAATTTAGCAACTTGAAACTTAGCCCTTTTTGTTCAAAACTCATTAAAACCTTCTGAAAATGCATAGATATTTCTTTTCAACTAATGGCCATGCTACACAGTCTTTCAGGAGAAGAAGAGACTTCTTCATTTCTTTAATCTAGCAAGGTTCTTGTTACCTTCATAAGCCCATAAATCACTAGGTCAAAGTTTCCCGCTGGCCTTTTATCATGGCCCTGATTCAAAGCCACTGAACTCAATGCAAAACCTCCTGTTGACTTCATAGGCTTTGGATCAAGGCCCAAGTGGCTACTGAGTGGAGCGTATGACAGACTTTCTAACCTGAAAGAATGATCTCACTTATAAACAAGCTCCCTTTGGGGGAAATCTCACATATTTTCAGTAAGTCGTCAGAGGCTTTGGTGGGTATGCTTGGTAGGTGACTAATGGTAGGTTACCATGTCCAGTTCTGGGCTCCACGGTCCCTCCTTTGAGAAGGACAAGGAACTACTGGAAGGATTCAAGCTGAGGACTACGAAGATGATTAAGGGAATGGAGCATCTCTCTTATGAGGAAAGGCTGAGACCTGGGTCTGTTTAGCCTGGAGAAGTGGAGACTGAGAGGGGATCTCATCAACGTTTATAAATATCTAAAGGGCGGGTGTCAAGATGATGGGACCAGGCTCTTC
This sequence comes from Calidris pugnax, assembly GCF_001431845.1. Taxonomy (NCBI): domain Eukaryota; kingdom Metazoa; phylum Chordata; class Aves; order Charadriiformes; family Scolopacidae; genus Calidris; species Calidris pugnax. The sequence goes on along the minus strand of NW_015090786.1, from coordinate 1,316,038 downwards.
TCAGTGGTATCCAGTGACAGGACAAGGGGCAACAGACACAAGCAGAAAACACAGGAAATTCCTTCTAAATGTGAGGAAAAACTTCTTAACTTTGAGGATGTCAGAACATTGGAACAGGCTGCCCAGAGAGGCTGTGGAGTCTCCTTCTCTGGAGATATTCAAAACCTGCCTGGATGTGTTCTTCTCCAGCCTGCTGCAGGTGAACCTGCTTTGGCAAGAGGGCTGGATTAGATGATATCTGAAGGTCTCTTCTGACCCCTACAATTCTGTGATTAGTACCATGAAGCAAGGTTTAGATTTCCCTCACGAAAATATGTATGTCTGTGCAGGGAATATGGGCAACTGGGAAGCCTCAGACCTCCTGTCCGTGTATACAAAAAGAGCCAGGTATGTCTGTGCAAAGAAGGTCAAGCATGAATCCTGTTATGCAATCTGTTTACAGAAGATATGCTGAGGAGTAGCTAAACCTACTCATGGAGCCAGCAACTACAGTGCATTGAAAAACAAAGGCAGAAAAATCTAAGTCAACTCCAAACTGCAAGCAGAGCAGAGAGCATCATTCTAACAGCATTGTGATTTGCTGCATTGTACTGCTGATAGCCTTGACGTTCTGTTTGTCTGGATGCTGTCATGGTTTAACACCAGCCAGGAGCAAGAACCATGCAGCTGCTTGCTTACTCCCCCATTTGTGATGAGGGAGAGAATCAGAAGAGTGGGAAAGGGGGAAAATAACTTCTGGGTTGAGACAAACGTAGTTTAATAGATAGAGCAAGAGCTGCACACGCAGGGAAAGCAGAACAAGGAATTTATTCACTACTTCCCGTCGGTGGGCAGGTGTTCAGCCATCCCCAGGAAAGCAGGGCACCATCATGCCTAACAGTTACTTGAGAAGACAAACGCCGTAACTCCAAAAGTCTCCCCCTTCCTTCTTCTTTACCCAGCTCTATATACTGAGTATGATGTCACATGGCATGGAGCATCCTTTTGGTCAGTTGGGGTCTGCTCTCCTGCTTGTGCCTCCTCCCAGCTTCTTGTGCCCTGCCAGCCTGCTCGCTGGTGGAGCGGGGTGAGAAGCAGAAAAGGCCTTGCTCAGCAGCAACCAGAAACACCAGTGCCCCATCCCACTCTTCCCATCCCAAGCATTACACCAGCTGCTAGCAAAAAAAAGTTAACTCCATCCCAGGTGAAACCATGACGGATGTGTAAGAGAGAAATGTTGGTTAAATCCTTTTAAAGATAAGCACAGTCCAGACCTCATTTTAGATGGCAGGTATGTCAGAAGTAGAGTATATTCTTTGACGTAATTTTTGGTTTTCTGTTTAAATACATTAAGATATATTAAATACATTCCTGAAGAGGCAAATGAGACAACTGCTGAAGAGAAAGCACAGAATTTGTGGTGGCACATGTCTTCCTTTATGCCAGTGTTCACAATTCATGAGGGGAACCAGCACTAGTATTTTTTTCTTTCATGAGAAAATAATAAAAAGGTATGAAAAGGGCCGATGGTTCAACAAAAGAGAAATCTGATGAGACAGAGGAAGAATTTTTTTTTGAGCATTTTTCCCTGAAAGTAGTTACTCCCTAAATCTTAAGGTAAGAAAAGATGATTAGGTAGTCTAGTCCAATTTCCTGTATTTCAGTGTCCATTAAAATTCTATCCTGACATCAAAGTATGAAGCCAAACATATTGTATTTAACCAAAGTAGAATATCTGATGAAATCTATCTCAAAGAAGTAGTTGATACTGGCTGCAGTTTATTCATGTAAATGAACTGTTCTTAACATACAATTAGATGAAACACATACACTGACACATCATTTAAAGTTTATTTATCCTTATGAACAATCAATCTTAAGGTTAGAGAACAATGGTGATCGCTATTTACCTGCACTACTAAGACTTATAATAAATATGAAAATAATAATATAAAAATTATTTAAATTATAGTAACTTTTGAGAAAATGAAACAAAACAACAGACAGGCCCTGAAATATATAAAGAAATTCTGTGTCTCTCTGTTCATGCCTTCCAGAATATTATATAAAGCATAATCCCCAGGAAAGTACAGATGTTGGAGGGTAGTTACTTGGGAATTTTATCTGCATCTGATTTGTAAAAATGCAAGATCTGCTACTAAAGAAAAAGTATTCCCATTTAATAGCTAACCCAGATGTTAGTGGTTAGATATGTACCACAGTTGCATCTTTTAGAGATTTTTTTCAGCTTGGGAGACAATGGCGCACATTTGGAGATTCTTTGCTGGAATAAATCTTTTTCTCAATGATCCTACTGAAGTCCATTCCTGTTTTTAAAACTTCTGAAACTAACTTTTTTATGTAATTCCAAGATGCAGTCATCTAGGAAATGAATGCTCTGTTGATGTGATAAACTCCCCTGAGCTGTGGCAGTTCCATTCGATTTACCTTAGCTGAGGCAATAAAGAGTTTTAAATTAAATCAATAAAGGTCATTTTATTCAGACAAGGCTGATTCTTCACAGAGAAGTTTCTCTTTAGCACAGAAGAGCAAAGAATTATCATTCACAAGACAATAACTTTTCCCTTTATTTCAAGTTAAGTGATCAACCAACAGCCTTCCCTCCTCTCTATTTTGCTGGGCTTAATATTGGTTAACTGAAGGTGAGTTCAAGCACTTAAAGAGAAGTTAGTTAGAAAAGCAACATGTTGCTTCTCATCATTTCAGTGGAGAAGATGGGTGTTCTGTCATCCTTCAACACAAACAGTTACGACTTGACTGAGCAATATGTTATACAAAGTAAAAGAACCTCTGAGGGGAAATAGAAATATACCATAAGTTATTGTTAAAAAAAAAGAAAGAAAAAAAAGAAGCTATGGCAGATGTGACAATATGTTTTGGCCTGTTGTTTCACTTCTTTGAGGTTGCTTTTAGAACTTGACAGTGAGGCACTCTCCAGAGCTGCTTTCATGCTGTGAGAAGGGTGGGAAGAGAAAGAAATAGAGAAGCAAGCTGTGGGAGTGCAGTTTTACTTTTGAGTACATGAAAGAGCAGTATTTCTGAATATCAGCACTTACACATAAGGATTACAGTTCCACAGTGTATAAATGGGGAAATTTTGGATGGAAGTCCCCATATTGTCATATGTTCTCCTCAGGGCAAGAATGTTTTCGCTCTTACATTTTGACAGCCAAAACAGATTTACTGCAAAAGAACAGTTTGTAGTCTTTTCCATTTCAATCGAGCTAGAGCCACAAAAGAAATCTGTATCATTTCCTTGTGTGCTCAGAAATATAATTTGGAGATGGCCGGTGTAATCCTGGATTCCCACATAAACTTCAAAGTCTACATCAGATTAGCAAGATTTCACCTCTAGTATTCCCACAGATTGGTGGACTGCTTCTTGTAAAAGACAAAGAAACAGAACAACAAACAAAAAAACCCAAGAAACCAGAACAAGTACACCAAGAACTGCTGATACCACACTACGACACTGCACTCATTTGAATGTGGCTTTGAGTTATGAAGGGCCTGGACATCTGCTGTGATGGCAGGCCTAGATATATTGTTCTTCTAGGTGTTCCTCAACTTCATCTTCGATGCTAATTCATAGCTATTGTCATACATTGCATCACATGCTCCATAATTAGGTTCCAATTCTGATCTGATCATCAGCTCCAGGTAAGCATAGATAGGAAAAAATGGCTTTTGTGCCTGTGAGAACATGATCAGTGTCATAGCCATAATGAACGCCTCAGGGATCATCTCCTTGTGCAAACCCATCTGATTCCATTTTAATTTTTAACATTAAACTTAAAATATCATTTGTCCAACAAAGCTTACATGATAAGCAGAAATACATGTGTTTTCCCTAGTGTGCTTAACTCAGCTAGTCCAGTGAGTAGACTTGTCAAGGTTTAGGCTGCGCTGTGCTCGCCACTAAATGAACGGCAGATGTTCTCTATTAACCCCTCTCCATTCCCAGAAGGAGAAGGGAGAGAGAATAAGAGAGAAAGAGAGACTTATAGGTTGAAAAAAAGCCCCTAAACCTGCTTTAATGAAATATTAACAATAAAAAGATAATAATAGTAATAAGAAAATAATGAAATATGTACAAACATGTACAAAACCAATATCAAGCTCCCAGGATGACAGTCACATCACCAGCAGGTATTGGGACTGGACAGGAGACAGCAGACAGGAACTGGGTTCCAGATCTGGGTTCAGGAACACATGGATTGGGATCAAAGGCAGACAAACAAGACAGACTCCTCCTCGTACACTGGCCATTGAAGAAAGAGGCTGGCCCCTTTGATTGCTCAGCTTTTACGCTGAGCATGGGGCGGATGGTATGGAATACCCTGTTGGTCAGTTTTGGGTCACCTGTCCTGTCCACTCCTCCCTGTGGGTGCAACCCCTCTGTGCTTTTCCACTTTTGACCCTCGCAGGTGCAACCCCTCTATGCTTTTCCACTTTTGACCCTCCAAGGTGGCACATAACAAAGTGAGCTGACCTTGGTTGTTCCAGCAATAAGTATAAACAAGAGCCTCTCTGTGTATCATTCCTTGGTATTCACTATGAACATCAGATATTATCGCTGCTAGAAGCAGACACTGTTTGAAAAATATATTGTTAATTTCAGACAGTGCAGTCAGTTAGAAGAGGCTTAACTGAAAAGTAAAACTACTGAAAAGAAAATTGGTTTTATTCTGTCTCAAACCAGGACAAGACTCTTGGACTATTCTGAACCTCTTGGATGCATTTCAGATCATGAAGATGAATGCTGAGAAGTATATTTTGAATTTGAAATGGACTCTAAATTTTTTTAATGAGAGGCAAGTTTTCAGGAAATAATGCTCATAGGAGAGAGAGAAAACGGTTTGATATCAAGTACAGATTAAAGACGTTATTTTTTTATAATCAGAGACACTGTCAAAAATGAATAAGTGCAAATGCAACCTCATTATATCTTTTAGACACAGAGGAGGGAATTGAGGCTTATGTTAATTATTCCTTGACTGATGCAAGTAACAGAAGAAACATTTAAAAAGATCTAATTATCTTGAAGTCTGGCATTTTTTCATACATAGATCCCTTTTAATGACTGTACAATAAACTGTATAATAACATTTTTGACAAGACCAAAGTTTTTTTGGATTTAAATGTCCGTGAAGTTTAATAATCAAGCGTGACATTCCTAGAAGGTGCTTTAAATTGTATAACTAAGTTGGAGAATAATATTCAAAGGGGAGTCAAGAAGAAAAGAGACCTGTTTTTTTGTGAAATTAAGGGGGAACACCAGGCCAACTTCTATAAATGGACATTTTCGTCTTGCAACTGCTCATTAATTGTTCATCTTACCTCTGGTTTAGCTCATAACACTCGTCCTTCTATGGATTTATGCCACAAGGGTCTTCTTGTGGCTTTCACCAGCATTAAGGAGAACATTTGAAATCAAAACAATTAGTGTACCAAATCAATATGGTGTAGGTGCTGAGTCATGTGGATTATGTGCACTGAGCAAAGGACAAGTGTTAAAATATATCTCTGCATATGAGCTCTGTTCAAAACCAGCCTCTAGCTATGAGCATGCTTTCATGGGGACAGGCAGTAAAGTGACAGCAGCTGCTCCACACTTCAGCATCAGAGCGTGCCAACAGGAGAAATACACAGAGCAGTTGCTCTCTCCCACTCAGCCTCATTAGGAGATGCATGCAGGTATCAGCATCCCCCACCCAAGGCTCTGAAATCCCCCCTAAAAATGCTTAAGGAAGATAGGTCACTGTAATGCTACCTAGACAGGAGGGGGGTTGAAAGACAAATACCAACTACCAGTCAGAGAAAATGTTCCAGATCATCACTTCTGAACAGAGTTTGAGAACATACCAGAAGGAGAGACAGATTCCTGCTGAGTAAGGTGTGTCAGTCTAATGTTACTGCAGACCCAGACCAAGACATCTCATGGAGCAGGTAGATGTGATTCTTCTTAGCCTCATCAGTCAAAAACTTGAGCTTACAAGGCAGAAAAAGATAGTTTTATGGGTATAAAACCTCTAAGGAGATTTGGGTTTTCCCAAGAATTACAGCTCTCTGATGATATTATGTGATGGCTTATTTATGCCTTGCTTTCCTGATATATTTCCCCCTCACAGAGTTCAGAGAACTCTTGGTCTACGTGGTGGCATTACATTGATGGAAGAGGAATAAGGAAAGAGAAATCTGGAGCATTTCTTTTTACATATCTGAAAGAAAGTCCTACATCAAGGGCAGGTTGGATGAGTCTCTGAGCAACCTGATTTAGTTGAAGATGTTGGACTAGATGACCTTCAAAGGCCCTTTTCAATCCAAACTATTCTATGATTCTATGATCTGAGCATAGATGAGAGCTCTAGTACCGTACAATCAGTCTCTAGAAACTGCTTTCCTCTTATGTCTTAGAGGTGACAATGACTGTGCACTTTGCAGCACAGAACATGCTAATAACACATGTAGCTATTTCATATAGATAAAACAGTCTAGAAGATACATTTTAGTGGTTTTGAGGACAGGAAGGACCATGATGGACTTGTCACTCAATTTTGTCCAAACATGTGCAAATAGCACCACTAGACATACATCTGCATAGCTTATGCCCTGAAGAAGAACAAAAGATACAGCTTCCCACTCCACTTGATTGCTGAAAACACCATCAACAATTGTGTGGGGGACACAGACTGCTTGAACTCAGGTCTTGGCAAACAATGCAGGTCTTTGGTTCATCTTTAACTGGACAACTGATGTAGAACATCTCCTATTATAAATTCGGTTGAATTTTACTCTACACAACAGAAACAGTTTTTCTGGATGGATGGGCCATTTCTTACAGACAAAGAGTACATTGAGATTAATTTAAGCACATCTAATTGGAGAAGAGAATCTCTCACAGTTTCAGAAGACTTTGGTCTCAGTAAATAAGCAGCTCTTCCCATGCCAGAACTAGCAGTATCACAACAAAGGGCCTCTTATGCTTTGTACAAGCCAAATGCCATCATTTCCAATATAATCACTACACCTGTTTTTATCTAGAATGGATGAATACAGCCCTTTATATGAAATCCTTGTCCAGTTCCTGTAGCTGTGGTTGGTACTTATACAGTAATTAGTCCTTTAGTAACCACTGTCTTTTAGAGTTATAGAATTCTTTTAGATGCACAGCATAATTTGTCCTTTAGAGTATGAGCAGAAGCAACAGGTGACATGTTCCATTGGAAAGCAACAGCTATTTGCTGAATAATTTCTCTTGAAGGCTTCACTGGGCAGAACAGTCAGGCTCAAACTTAGAGCAAAGTCAAATGATGATGCCCCCTGCTCAAGTAGTTTTGGAGAATGCTCTGTTACAAATGAATTTCTGTATTGACTATGATGAAGGAGACTTTCCTGTTATTTGTGATGGTAGCTCGTAAACCAACCTTGATCCTTTAGGCTGGTTTCTGTGCAAACATAAGACCAAAGGCTGATGTCTGCCTTGCCAAGCTCTACAGTCTATACACAAAACAAAAATAATTAGTGGGTAAAGACAGGATGGCAAAAATGCACAAGGTGATAATAAAAAAAATCATTTACATGCCTATTGCCAGTGTATAGATCAGTGACCTAAAAGTACCATATTTGACAGAAACCCAGTCATATTACTTGTGAGAAAAACTGTTGTAATTTAGATTACATTGCTGTGTGTGAAGAGGTTTCATAATAACACCAGCTTCATGTAAAAGGGCTCTTATGCTTTAATTTCTCATTACAGCAGATCAATTTCCAAACCTCAGTAAGCAGACACTTAAAAAAAATTGTGTTTTTAGACTGTTAGATTAACTCAATTATTCAGTGACACTCCATTTTTGCATAATTTTGGTAGACACTTTACTACTCTTGCTTTGTTGTTTTTCACTAATAAAAGATCTAAAGAAGAAAACAATGATCAGAATCATACTAAAAAGCCAAATGCAGAAGACAGAAGAATTCAGGTTCTTAAACCATCTTAATTCAGTTCTGTTCTGGTACTCCTTTCTGGATGAATAATGCCCATTGTGACTGTCACACCTATCTTAGGTTCTAGTCCAACATTTTAAAGAAAACATATAAGGTAGTGTCTTGAAAACATGATAGGAACTCTGCTTTGCTTGTTTGTTATATGTAATCTTTCTTCAATGAGGCGAGGGATTTGTGACATAATGTTCCACGGTCATGTAATTAAAGCCTTCATTGTAAAATGGGGAAGAAGATTTAAGATTGCATGGGCAACCCACACATTGGCATTTCCTAACTTGATTTTTTCTCCCAGTATTGTACAAAAGATACTTAATAATTGAAACAACAAAAAAACCAACCCAAAAATAAAACCCTGAGGCAGTACAGTTGCAGTGGGTCTCATTGTGAAGTCAGAGTTTGCCTAGAGCTGTCTTAGTCATGACAATTATTGTCTTTTCTCAGAGGTAATTTTTGGCAAATGTTAGCTATACAAAGCACATATTGTAGACATAAGTTGTGGACTGTATTTAAGCACTGACATGAGATTTAATTTTATGTCCGCTTCCTTTCACAACATGCTTGAAATATAAAGGCAGATGTCATGATCTCAATGCAATTGGTTGAACACGGGTGTACTTTGCCTTTTTAGGTGCCCCAGGACACCCTACGTGACATTCGGATTGTGGTCGAGAAGGGCACAGGTCTCCCCTACATCGTGTGTCTTTGTCATTCCTCTGTAGATGTGCTGGAAAACCTACGGCACCAGACATGTCTGTTTAGGGAATTTTATCACACTCGATGAGTCTGGACTTATGCAGTGACTTGTCTTCATTTCAGTGAAATATTCACTGAAGTTCTTGTGGCAAATCACCTTTATTCCATTTGTTACTTCTTGCATCTTTTTATAGAATAGCAAAAGTCACCAAGCAGTGTCAAGGAGTGTTCAAACTGATGAAGCCACCAGCCTCTGAGCAAAGAGAGGAGTCCAAAGCATTTCTCTACTATTGATTGACTGGGTGACAAAGTCCAAACTGCTTAATTTCTCCTTTCAATCAATGAGAATAATAAACAGCTCCTTTCTAAAGTGCTCTGAGCTCAACCTATAAAGATATATAGGATTTTTCTTACAGAAGATTATCTATTTTTGGCAATATGGGAAAATATTGCCAACCAAGAAGCTAGCACATTACTTCTTAACAAGCACTGACAGTTAGCCCTTCCAGGTAACTGTAGTAGGTGGAAGAGAAAGGGGATACGAGCATGCTAACTGAGGGTTTGCCAAGTTTTACTTTTCTCCTTTTTGAGGAAAGAAATGCAAGGGATGGAAATGGGGTGAGTAGAAAATGTTTTTCAGAAGCCAGCAGTAAATGAAGCTCTGGCTACAATCAACTGTAAAGATTTTTTTCTAGTTTATAAAACAGTGAATTTGGACTCTAGGCTGCCATTCTGATTGTCCTTATGAGGATGAGCTGAGCCAACAGCTTCTTGTTTTAAAATATCTTTTCCATAACTGAAAAAACCCCACATAGTTTCTCTAGAACTGCCGCTGCAGACTGATATTAGTGGTCTTGCTTTGAAGTTAGAAAACATGGAAAATTTCTGTCAGAGCCAGCCTGATGATGTGTTTGTGTTTTATACTGCTGTTCAGCTCAAGATGTCACTCCTTGGACTGGCCACAATTGGCAATACTGCTGAAATAGTGGATTCAGATCTCCACAGAGAATCAACCTGAAAAGCAGAGTAAATTAGGTCTTTCAAAGATCCTTCCTGCTTTAAATAGGTTAGTTTTGGAAGTAGGCTTGTCTACTTACCACTAGCACGGGTGTCTGTATGTGGTTCGGAGATCTTCCATGAGGAAGTATCCAGAAAGTCAGACTTAGGACTACCTCTGACATAAACAGCAGAAAACAGTAATAGGCACTAAGGATTTGTTTCCATCCTCCTTGTCCAAGAGAAGCTGATTTTCAGGATCATGTTTCCAGAAATTGGTGACGGATGGTACAGTAGGCAGATGCTAGACCATAGTAGAGATGCAGGAGACCAGAGAATGTAGAATTTGTGTGTGATTACAATTCTGTGTACCTCTCACTACTGGGTAGGAGTTAATTAGTCCACAAGGATGGTGAGTTAAACTAGGGTGGTAATTTCAATAGGCTAGATAAATTAACTCAGCAGTTTATAATTCCCAATCCCATTTGCTCCTTTTCTCTCTCCCTGCACTGGACCCCCTGGGCCTATTTTGCATCAGCTGCAGCACTGTGACTGACCACCAAACCCCGGTAATAGAAGGCTCAGAGAAGATAGTTATTCCACATATTCTTCCCTGGCAATTGAGGTTGCCCAGTATCATGACAGTGAGAATGCAGACACTGGCAATGGGAATCACTTGTTATTTTTTAATTTAACTCAATGCTGCAATCGCTATGCTGTACTTGCATTGTGATTTCTGTACATTGTTTTATCACTGCTAAATCAAAATTCCGTGTAAGGTCAAGTATCTGAAATAAGTAAATTTGGTACTAAACATTAAACTCTGCTTATATGGAATATGTAATAGAACCTAGTCAGTGAGTATTGGACCCTGACAAGCACCCATGACATCCCACTATGAGCAGATTTAGCTCACTAACATCACAAAAAAATAACCTTACAAAAGTAAGAGGACCGTTTTCTGTCAACTCAGTGATGCTGGGTTTTCTTGGGGACTGGTTTTAAGGGAGTTGTGGGTAAGGGGATGGGGTGAAAGAAGGGAAAAGGCAAGGAGAAGGACGAATAGATGGGAGGAGAATAAGACAAGTCCCTTTGGCTGTAGTGATCGTCTAAACTGACTCAGTTTCTTGTGAAATATTAGCCTAAGGATTTATTTTTGGAGGCTAAGACTGTGCACCCAGGCATTTTCTGTTGATATGTTTTAACTTGCGATAGTTGGAGCCCTGAAACAAGGCCTGCAGCAAATAGAAGGAAAATATGGCAGAAAGTGTTGGACAAGGCTTTGCAGGTCATCAATCCCAGTCATTTCACTGCTGAGCATTGTGAAAACAGAACATTCTTGAGGGCAGATATGGTCATAGTTGCTCCTCAACAAGAAGATGCTTACTCCAGAACTTAAAATATCGACATTCTGAGTACAACCATGTGAGAGATCACAATGATGCTCCCAGCTCTCTTCAGAAACTGGTTATTCTGGCATACCCAGGTCCCCTAAGCTCTCATTTGTAAGTGCAAGATCAATACTTCTATTGTGCATGATCAATACTCCTATTGTGCATGATCAAGTCCAGACAGGACCTAGAGAATGAGAAATAAAACAAAATAAATTAAGGGGGCACTCACTGTAGCACATGCTATATTCAAATGTGTTCACTAATAATCAGCCAACTTCTTGATCGCATTTTTATTAATAACATTTCCTACTCAACACAGGACTGGCTCTGGTCTATATTATAGAACAATCCTGGCAGTCTTTGTTGTAAAGGCGCAGTTCTTAACAACACTAAGTGTTCTGGACCCACTGAAAAAAGTGTACAAACACATATTAGCTACTGGACAAGTATTCTTGTGCTTAACACATGTAAAATTGCTTCCTAAATATCTTAGAGAAGATCAGATGGATGTGAGTCATACTTAGTAGTAATGTGGTTGTCACCCTTGACACAAATTCTTTATAATTTGTTTTGTTTTTTCTTTTCCTGCTTCTAGGTTTGTGCTGGTGAACGTAGAAGGGTTTCTGTGTGCGTTGCACTTGGCATTTAACATTGAGCAATCGTAAGACACTAACCTTTCTATTCCACCATCACTGTTGATGCTTCCGCAGTGCATTCTTTGTTCTATGATGAATTTGCTTCATTGTTTATATGCAGCTCCCTGGAATCAGTTGTTCAGCTTGCAGAACTTCATTCCCTTTTCCCTTGTCCCAAACAAGTGACTCAATCTTCATTTTATTTACACCAGTTAGTTTACATTTAATTCTAACATCTGTTACTAGCCCCAAACAAAAGGCCAGGACAAATGAACTTACAGGATCCCTGAGGTTCTTGGTTTTCAGAGGTGGGGAGTTGCTACTGAAATGTCTTAAAAAGACATAAAACAATTTCCAGATCTAACGGCAGCCATACCATGATTATCATCCTAAACTACACAGAATGCTCCATTTACAGAGCTAGAAACAGGAGTGTCTATCGTGGACTGCCTGAGACTTCCTCTTTTCCCTGCATTTCCCTTTTAATTATGAAAGATTTGTGTCAAGGGTGACAACCACATTGCTACTAAGTATGACTCACATCTGTTCTTCCATAAGATATTTAGGAAGCAATTTTACATGTGTTAAGCACAACAGTACTTGTCCAGTAGCTAATATATGCTTGTACGCTTTTTTTTCCGTGGGTCCAGAGCACTCCGTGCTGTTAACTCCCAGCCTGTCAGCTTCACCTCTCTGCCTGGTAAGATCACGGAACAGATCCTCCTTGAAGCTATGCTAAGGCCCATGGAGGACAGAGAGATGATTCGAGACAGACAGCATGGCTTCATCTTACTGACCAACGTTGTGGCCTTCTATGATGGAGTGACTACACCAGTGGACAAGGGAAGAGCTATGAGTGTTGTCTGTCTGGACTTCTGTAAGACCTTTGACATGGTTATCCACAACATCCTCCTCTGTAAATTGAAGAGATACGTATCTGATGGATGGACTGTTTGGTGGATGAGGAATTGGTTGGATCGTCCCATCCAGAGGGTAGTGGCCTATTGTTCTATATCCAGATGGAGATTGGTCATAAGTGGTGTTCCTCAGGGGTCCATACTGGGACCAGTACTGTTCAATAGCTTTCATCAATGGTGTAAACAGTGGGATTGAGAGCACCCCCAGCAAGTCTGCGGATGACACAAAGCTGAGTGGTGTGGTTGACACGCCTGAGGGGTGGAATGCTAACCAGAGGGACCTGAACAAGCTCAAGAAGTGGGCCTGTGTGAACCTTGTGAGGTTCAACAAAGCTAAGTGTAGAGTCCTGCACCGGGCTCCGAGCAACTCCCACTATCAATATAAACTGGGCAGAGAATGGGTTGAGAGCAGCCCTGCCAAGAAGGACTTAGGTGTGTTGGTTGATGAAAAACTGGACATGAGCTGGCAATGTACACTCACAGCCCAGAGACCATCTGTATCCTGGGCTACATCAAAAGAAGCGAGTCAAGGGAAGTGATTCTATCCCTCTGCTCTGGTGAGACCCCACCTGGAGTACCGTGTCCAGCTCTGGAGCCCTCAACACAGAAAAGACATGGACCTGCTGGAGCAGGTCCAGAGGAGGGCCACAAAGATGATCAGAAGGATGGAGTACCTCTCCTATGAAGACAAGCTGAGAGAGTTGGGGTTGTTCAGCCTGGAGAAGAGGAGGCTCCAAGGAGAACTTGTTGTGGTTTTCAGTACTTAAAGGAGGCTTACAGGAAAAATTGAGACAAATTTTTTAGCAGGGTCTGTTGCAATAGGGCAAGGGGTAATGGCTTTAAACTAAAAGAGGGTAGATTTAGACTAGGTATAAGGAAGAAATTTGTTACAATGAGGGTGGTGAAACACTGGAACAAGTTGGCCAGAGAGGTGGTAGATGCTCTGTTCCTGGAAACATTCAAGGTCAGGTTGGACAGGGCTCTGAGAAACCTGATCTAGTTGAAGATGTCCCTGCTCATTGCAGAGGAGGCTGAATAACCATTGGAGTAGACGACCTTTAAAGGTCCCTTCCAACCCAACCTATTCTATGATTCTATGAAATCCCATCCTTCTTTCCTGAATGTGAAAGAAGCTCAAATTAGTCTGCAGATGTAAGGTTTGTAGTTTGTTCCTTTTTTTTTTTTTTAGTATAACAAATATGAATCTTGGCGCAGATCAACCGTAACTGTAGTTTCTGATCCAACAATGTGTGGAAGCATATGCTCAATTTCAAACTTGTGAATAATCCCATAGATCCCATAGTTCAGGGACTAAATGTGGAACATAGTTTTGTGAGTCAGCTGTATTCCCAAGCTGAATAACCAAAGTCCAAAGTCATCATCTACTTTTCTTCATAGATGAACTACATGAAATGTATAATGTAAATGTATATTGTAATAGATTTTCATAGAGAAGCTGAAAATCTGCCCAAAGATGCCTAAGATATATATATATTAATAGAAAAAAATATATACATGGATGAAATGGCTACAGGAATTCACATGAAACAGAGAATTACGTAAGGGGTGATTCGTCCCACCTATATGTCTGGTGTCATAGGGCTATGCTTAATTTTTTATTCAGTTTTCTTTAAGAAAGTAACAAAATGATCTGGCAAAACACATTTCCAAATAGATCTCTCTTGGCAAGAGTCTGGAGTGAAGTCCTCTGAGAGGAGAGACAGTGCAGCCTGAGAATTTGGTTCTCTGACTGCTTTGGAGGCCTTTCACATTCCTTGTTTCCCTCTCCGAACAAAATTTTAAAGTTGCTGAGGCAGCTTCTTGCAGTCCCTCTGCCTGAGAGGGAGGGAATGTGTGCTTGATTCCCAGCCCACTGGACTCAGAAGAAAATCACTTGCTGACTCCAACAGTCTCATTGGATTTGACTTGTCCTCCCCAAATGAATAATTTATCTCCTCAAAAGTCTGCTGCCTGAGAGTGGGAGAGCACCCTGATTCTTTATTTGAAATAATTGTGGAAAAACACTCAGTCTGTCCCCAGTTGCATAGAATGCAATGGAACACTACTTCCAGAGCAAGTCCAAGGCACCTGAGTTGCGTCAGTATGTAGCTGAGTTTCCTCCTTTCAAGGAAAACTTGATCCTGTAAACCAGGACATTTGAAAATCCAAAATGCGTGAATGAAAATAAGCTTTTAAAAGAGTTTAAATGTGATTAGTTGAACTCCTCCCATGGCCCATTAATGTATATATTCAAGTCTCAGCAATTCTGCTGAGAATTTCCTTCTTTATCTGTTTACGAGGCACTAAGAACAGAATGTCTGTTTTAAATTAATAACTTGACCATTGTTCTTCAGCCAGACTATATAATGGTCTTTCGTATTGTTTTTTCCCTTATTCTTTAAATGTTGCCTTCCACTTTATGACAGCAAGTTTTCTGTAAACAGCAAAGTTAATGAAGTTCAGTTTCCTATGAACTGTCTTTTGTCCCATGGACACTTTGCTGGTCAAAGACAGCACACAGAGCTATTTATTTGTGGTTTGGTTGCTGGCAGATGTGCACAGTCCCTGGCCATGCAACTGTGGCCAAATGGAACTAATTCTGCCTGCCTTTCCTCAGTGGAGATGCTAATTTGGGTCTTTCTCCCTAACCCCACATTTAGTGTGTAGGAATTTTGAGTCCTGCACGCCTCCTTTAAATACATTACTCAAGAGGTTCCAAATACATTTGAAAATAGGGGTTGCAGGCACAGGCAGATGTCAGATAAACAATATGGTTACACCTCTGGAAAGCATTCTGTCCCTCCCCGCCAAAAAAAAGACTAATAATTTCAGTAGATTGAACAGGTATAATCCTCTCAGAGGGTTATTGAGAACGGACAAACTAGTTTAAATGGAAGTCCCTGGAACACATCTTGTTTCTTCCCAAAGGATATGAAGGAAGTCCTAAGGGAAGGGGAAGAAATCTTCTTTATCTTTCCTGCTACCCTTGTCACAGCTAAGAACTTGGAGGAATCTAATATGGCCTGTACCAAACTTGTTAGTCTACAAAATCAGACCAAATCTGGGCTAGTATTGTGTTTCTGCAGTTGAACTGAGCTGTTAGATTGGTGTCAAGACACAGCAAGCACTTGGCAACTCATTGCTTTCAGAAAATGTGTTTGTCTACCTTAGGTCTGTATTCCAGATTGGTCTCTGTTAACTCTACAAGTGACCTTTAAACACAAATACTTTAGGACTATGCTTCGGTACGCTGTGGAAGCTAAAAAACTTCTCCATTAAGTCCAGTTAACCTCTGGAGTCATCTAACAGTAAGGAATTGATGTCCTGAAGGCTCAAGGCTTTCCAAGGAAAAACAACCCTTTTTTTGCATGCTGCCTGCATATTTAAAGTAAGCCCATGAAGAACAATCACATTTCATATTTTCTGATTGAAGCCTTCTTTGAGTACTGGAAGAAATATTATGAGTTGAAACCAAATTTCATTTCATATATGTTTAACTTCTAAACTCCATGGTTTTCAGGAACTCCTTTTACTTCACGGCAGTGAAGTATTTCTGTAAGGTTCCTAATTAAACAAATTCTAGGCTTGGCTGGTCTCACTGTACTGTACCGGTGAGCAGAGAGGCAGTAAATGTGCCAGCTGAGCAAGGTGGGTCATGTAGCTTCTCAGCAGACCAAGACAAAATTCTTGGTCTTTTGCTTTCAGTACCTGAACAGAACCTGAACAATCCCTATCCATTGCATTGCTGACAAAAGCTCAACTGTTAACAACATCTCCAAATTGTGGATTCTGGCTTGGGATATTTACAGGTACTTAATATTATAAGCTAAAGTAACAAATATGCCCAGGAAAATCTACAGGAAGCACAGCTATGCAGTCACAGACGCATTTTTGTCTTGTATTGTTTCTTCTTTTCTCCCCCAACAAGACCTAAATTGGAAGAATGAGTTCAGTGACTATAGCGAGGAAACTGGGCTTCAACGGAGTGAAGGTATGCATCAGCCGAAAATGCTGGCTTCTGGAAATGAGTTATTTTATAAGGTTAAGTCAGAGTTTCCATCAATGCAATCTTATTTTTGCCAGTCAATCACAAATATTTTCCTATTGATGTTAGTCTGGAATTTGTTCAGAATTTATTAAACAAATAATAACAGCAAGTCAAAAGAAAATGCCTCAGCCTAACTTCATTTTAGTCTGTCTATGCCTCCACATTTCTGATCTGTTTTCAGTTTTAGCTTATTATTTGAGACATAATTTGAACGTTACCCTGACAAAGAGCAGAATTGGGCCATAGGCTTCCTATGCCTTTGCAATAATACCTTTACGTTTTTACCCAAGCTATAACATCTCTGTCTGCAGTGTAAACATACCCCGATTATATAATTTCCACTCGCCCATCAGCATTAAGGAATAATTTGCAGTTTGGTGGAAATGAGAAATTATGCCCGAGATGGAGCGGGATCCAGCTCACATGCCCTTACTGCTGTCAGCCCTGGTGGTGTAACCCACTCTCCAGCATGTCCTCTTTACCCATGTATGCCTTAATACAGAGGCTGTGACTCTGCTAATGCCACAGGTCTTTTTGTAAATGGAAATAAATCATATGAATGGGACATTGAAGGGTTCTGACTAAAATCCTGTTATAACACTTAACATTCATGCAGGAGGAATACCTATTTTTAGCAAAATCACTGATGCGTATACTACAGGGGTGCACGTGTGAAAACAAGGCAGAGAAAAGTCAATCTAAGTAATGGAGCAGTTTATAAGATGGGAGCAGTGGGAAAAGAGAAATAAAATGGCAGACTTTCATGAACCATAACTGAACGCTCAGAGGACAAAATAGAAGGATTATTGTTTGCAGATGTGATTGTGGCAATAAAAGAAGGACATAATAAACTGACAAACAAACCAACCACTCTTATTCAAAATTGCTACAGAATTCCTCAATCCCAAACCCTGTAGTGTACAATTGTCATATTGATAGGGTAATTACGGCAACTCTTGTAGTAAAAACCTTTTTGAGTAACTATGCTTTGAGAATGTTATTGCAGGAAGTTTTAGACTGTTTTAATAGGGAATCAACCAAAGGAAAGTGATGTGGATAGACTGGGAAAGCAAATCGGTATAATAAAAAACAAATGCAAAAAAATGTTGGAAGATAATCATAGATCGCTAAATACGTCCACATTTTCTCTGGAGAAAAAGATGACTGTGTGACGTTCAAACAAAATGTGCTATGCTGAAGAAAATTAAACCAGAGCAATGAGTCAATAAGGAGAATGAAGGTACAGTTGTACCATGTGCTATCATACTTTGGTTAACCTAATCTAAGCTAGCACAGGTAATGGTAGTTGTTAAGACGTGGCAGTACCTACCCACGTCTGGTTACTAGCTTTAGTACGTGCTAGTAACCAGAGTATGAGCTCTCTAGGAGATCTAGGTCAGTGGTATAGGTGTTTTCACATGCTAGCCTCATGGTATGTCATCTTCTCCTGCTGTTGTGACCTGGAGCAAGATTAGGCTAGCTGGCATCTGCCTCAGCCATCCATCATTTTGGTGAGCAGACATAGTTTCAGGGTGTAGTTCTCACCCATGGTTAGCTGTCTGAAAGCTAGGCATGTAAACAAGTAGCTTAGGTTCCCTCTTTAGTCAATGGGGAGGATGTGTCTTCCAGAGAGTGATTCATTTCATCCCAGAACAATTGTGCTGCTGGGGAAATGATCCAGTTGCCTAAATATAGGAGCTCAGTACCATTTGAAGTGCCCTACAGTATCCAAAACATTATCATGGGGCTGGAAGGCATGACACAGCTTATGAGAAACCTTGGCCTTCTGGGCAGTCAGTAGCTGGAGGCCAGGTTCCTATGGTGTCTAAACGAGCACTTGATGCCTATTTTTATGCAACTGAAGCAGGCCTGGAGTATAATTTTTCTTCAGCCAAGGACTAGTTAGCAAGAAATTCTGTGCCAACAGCACAGGACCATCTTAGATACAAAGGAGCTGTTTGTTTTCTGGGGGAGGAGGGAAGAGAGGTATTTTTGTTGCTAGCTTTTTGTTTACTTCCAGGAAAAATTAACAAAAAGGAAAAGTTCAAGACTGAAGCCTGTCCTGAACTACACTTTGTCTTGCTATGTTCAGGGTGAGGGAGAGACTACAGAAATATAATAGTTATGGGGAGAAAAACGTTGCTGTAGAAGACAGAAGGAGGAGAAGGAAAGTGTTTGACAAAATGAGAAGAAATACCTTCGCAAATGAACGAATTTAGATGCTGCAGAGAAGCTCAGACAGGAAACACCAAGAATGAGGCCCTAGAAAGGATATAAACCATGAAGTAGCAAAATAACCAGTAAACTGAACTGACAGATTAGCCCCCAAATGGAATCAAGAAATCAAAAAGCAAAATTAAATTTATCAGAAGGAATAAAGATTCTTGGAGGAAAGCCCGTCTTGGCCAGACCAGATTTTGACAAGCAGTTTGAACTAATACTGATATTGTATTTAAGGTAGAATAGGGACAATGTTTATATTGTCAGGCAATATTATATTGTCAGTCCTGTAATATGCCATTGTGGTGGCCATGAAAGCCACACTTATTTCATCCTTGGTCCTCAAAGGATCAAAAAAGATCTCACTGCATTTCTGAGTAGAGTATTCATGTTAAGATCAAAAGCCAATGTTATGAACACGCTATGATAGAGTATGAAGGCTAATGCCACTGCATCTCAAGAACTTCATTGTTCACTGGCATTTTCAGATTCTCCATGGGTAATTCTACTTTACTCGCATCAGCTGAGGTGGTATGATGTGACTATCATTCGTATTATTAATGGCTTGTCCCAAATTCTCAGTTGCAGATGTGGGCCACAATGGGGTCTGCTGGAAAAATCGTGTTCTGGATTTTATGCAACGGTAATCCAAGTGTGTAGGTTGGAAGGTTCACTTTACATGACCCTAAGTTAGGAGTCAAAAAGCAGTGTGGTAGGTCACACTATGTGGTACAGCCATAGGTTAACTAAATATGAACTCAAGGTCCAGAGTTGAATCCATACTGGACACTGTTCATGATGCATGATCTCATAAAATGCTTTAATAATCTTAAAAGTACTCTGACCACCTAGAAGGTCATAGGACTCCAGGCAGTGATTAGGGCCTTAATTAGCTACATTTGTAGAAAATTCAGTGTGAAAATAAAACCATATGAGAGAGAAGAAATTTCCTCCTAGAACAAAAGGGCAGAGAAGATCTGAAGATTTTTAGTGGAAATGAGAATGTGTTACTCACCTTCCTCAAGGGGCAACCAAGGAAGAACTGTTATTGTTACAAGTAATCTACTATAAAAGAGTCTTTAAGCATAAATACTTATGCTACTAATTAATTGGAAACCAAATAACAAGTGAGAATAAGAACAAAAATCTTTCTTTAAGAGAAGAAACTTCCTGCTTCATTCACTCTCAAGTTATTATAGTTTTAAAAAAGAATACTAGCAATTTGGAAATGCTTAGGTTTCCACAAGAGTGAAGAACCTAGAGCACAGCAGAGTCAGGAGAGTGCACCTTCAGAACTGCAGCTGCTGGGGAAAACTGGGTGCACTAAACAGAGAAAGCATTGGAAGAGAATATTCCCTGATGGATACTACTCAGTGCTCCTTTAGCAGGGGGTAAGTGACAGCCCACAGCTGCCAGGGACTCAATATTCCTTAAGCCATCTACAGCAGAAAGCAGACAAGCATATTCAAGGCCTTTGCATTGCAATGACCATCTTCTAGGATATGAAAAAATCAATAAAGCTTTCCCCTGAGCCAATAAATGATGTGTTTAAATTCACTGGTGCAACTAAGAGCAGAATCTAGTTCTACGTTTTACTGACGCCTTTTACTGCTGAGTGTGACCTGTACAGCAATTGTTACTTATGGCTGGATTTCTGTGGTAATACTGCTTAATGCACTATTGCAAATGAGAGCAGACTGAAGAGAAAAGCCTAAGATAAAAAACCAAAATGAGTGTGCAGTGGGACAAGTCTGTGAGACCTTAGTGTGAGATCTATGTATATCTTCTCCTTACGTCAGCCTAATTGACGACGACTAAAAAGCCATTTTTTATTATAATATCTAATAGGATAATTAGCTGTGTAAACAGACAAAACTCAAAGTGATTAGGACAGATGGAGCAGAAGTAGGAAGTGCTTATAGCTAACTGTCTCACTGCATACTCTGCAAGCAATTCCTGCTTTCAGGCTTGGTTTTAATTCACTCGGTGACTTTTTGAGTCTCAGCAAACTATTACCAGTCCCCTCTGGTCTGGTCTGGCCAGGGAACAGACCAGAGAACAGCCAGCCAGACCCTAGAAAAGATGAAAAAAATCCTCTGGGCACCAGAGGGGTTTGGACAGAGTTTTCTGTGACTGAGAAATTCTCTGAGTGAACTAAAACTGCCTGTTGCCTGCTCGCACTACAGTCCTGCTGCCTCCCGCTCCCTGCTGTGACTCTTTCCCACTCTTTCCTTTCCTCCACACACAGCCCCCACTGCATGCTTTTCTTCTCCCCCCTCTTCTTGCTCCTCTTCCCAAAGCAGGCCAAGCGACTCTATGGAAAAGAGTAATCTCTCCTTCCCTCTGGGTCCACTTGGGTCTTCTTCCTAAAGAAACACAAACTGGGAGTGCATTGTTTGCCAGCACGATCTTTAGTGTGCTCCCCAGTTCGATATTTGACTCTGAGAGAGCTGGAATATTAAATCCAGAATTAGGAAATATACTTATTCCAATTAATATATATTTCCCTTTGCTTAAATATCTCTCTTCTGTCATAACCTAAAAGACATGCTGCTTCGCCGATCACTTCAGAGCTATGAGTGCTACAGTGCTGTTAAAAACAGATATTAGCAAAGCACACTTCAATATACTCAAACGTAAGACATTCAGTGCAATATCTATTTTTTTATATTGTTTTATAAAAGAAACCAAAAAGAGAGCAGGAGTATTCAGTGATGCAGTGTGCTAGACATTACTTGAAAAATCGTTAAATTAAACCAAATTAAAATTACGCAGCAATGTTATTGTATTTTCTAAGGAGATAAAGGGAAAGGAAAAAATAAAGCCAACCCTCATTTTATGAGAATTGCAGTCTACTTGTCGCCACTGAAGATGACATTTAAATTAGTCAGATTATAAAGTTTGTTATTTTATTTCTCTCCCGCTCCAATATTGTCTTATAGTCCTGGAGCCTTATACACCATGCAGACATATGGTGAGGCTATGCCCATACCCTGAGGACTTCGAGCCATAAAGAAATTTATGTGCCTACTTCTCACAGATGTTAGTGCCTAAAAAGGTGGTTATGATGGCCTGGGTCTTCTAATCTAAGTAGGAGAGTCAGTAAAACCCAAGGAACATAGAGCCCTAACGGTCTTGTGCCTCACTCCCACCAAGGGGAGCTGGGTTTGGGAGCGAGGAGGGGGCTGCACCAAAATGTTTCTCTGGTGGGGGGGAAGCCGTGTCAGCAGCACTGAGGCAGAGAAATGCTACTGTATAAAGCCACAAGCTGCCTTCAAAGTTTGTTTTATTTTTAAGTATGTGGTCTTGTCTCATTCCTTTGGATACTCCTCCTGTTACAGAAAAGTCTTATTCCCGTTTTACAAAGAAAAAGGATTCATTATTCTGCCAAGTGTTATACATGAAGCCAATGGCAGAGCCAGAAAATGAAGGCACAACTTGTGAATTGCCATGTGGTGCCTCAAGGAGAATACTATATTTATTTTTTTTCCTATGAAGGTAGACAGCAAATTAATGAATAAACCAAACTTTATATACCACCAGGGTACCTTCCCTCCAATATTAAGAACTTTAAAAGTGTGCATTAAAATACTAAAAGAATTCAGGCAAAACCATACTTCTTCATATAAAACCAGTTTCATATACATTACAGTGTATAGATGTGTATGTGTGTGTGTGTGTGGTAGAACTTATTATTTTCACTGGCAGGAAGCTCATAAAAAGAAAAGCTTTTGGGGTTGGCTCAAACTCGGAGTGCACTTTAACATGCTGGTGGTACTTTATGAAGAAATCTCAAATGTATCCCATGTGTTGCAAATACTTAAGAATGGGCTCAAGATGAGCTTTTGTCTGCCTGAGCCATACAACTATTTCAAAAATATCTTTCTTCAGCAGCATCAATATTTATTTTTGTAAGTCGTTTTTGCAGTTTGAATGCTGGATTTGAGTTTCCACATTGCTGTCAAAGAAAAAAGTGAAAAAAACAAACCCCTTAATAAATCTAACAACAGAATCTGGTTTCAAGACTATTTTCCATGACTGAAACTTTTTTTGTCAGAATCATTTTTCTTAGAACAGCTGACATATCATTATTGTTTTCCTTGTTTTAGAATATTGGCTTTCCAAAAATGTCTAATCCATCCTTGAACTAAAAAAGGAACATGTATTCAGAGGCCTGGCTTCTTTTTTAGTAACGATAATGTTCTTTTCCCCTTTCCACCACCACTATCGTATTAACTGACTGCATGTTTTTGGGACAGGAACAGAAATGTACATAAAGAACCACCATAACTACCTGATTGTTCTCCAGCTGAGTGGGATCAATATGACTAGAAGTAACTTCTGAGGTGAACCCTCTTATTATCCTTGGTGGCCCAATTCCACACTCCTACTTCTACTCTGCTTTTAAAACTGATTTATTTTGGTGGATTTTTCTTCTGTCCTCCTATCTTCATTATCTGAACTCTTCTGCCTTCTCTGTCATATTCAGCAGAAATTTTTATTGATGGCTACACTACCATATCACATGTCACATTGTCCATTAGTTTTTCTCATGTGACTTTAGAAAATGCTTTCAACTTAAACATTACATTCTACACAGCATATCAATGGGAGTTCAAGAGTGGCAAAGTTTTGCTCAAAGCACATGGCCTGTGGACTGAGGACTTTAAACGCTGCTTTTATGTTTAAATTACTGTTTTCTCAAATGGAAATTGGAATAAACCCCAAAATTATCCTTCCAAATAGTTGCTTGTCCTGAGCAAAGAAACATTACAAATAGAAGTCCAAACAACCTCCAATCAAATAGTGAACAAGGGACCAAGTAATGAAAACTTTAATATTCCTACTGTATTTTTCTAAATTCAATCAGTCATGAAATCACAGGGAAGCCTAACTGCACGCTTTTTAATATTTCAGCTGCAGATGAATGATGATCTTTTGTTGACAAGAAGCCCGGCTCTGTACATTCTAATTTTTCAGTAGCTCCACAGAAATCCATAGTCATTCTTTTATGTGAATTGAGGCTGAAAAAGCAACAGGAATCTGTGAAAAAATCAGACCAATATGCAAGCTTTTGGTGAAACTTCAGAAACATGAGCTGCATTTTTAAAAGTCTTTAACTGTAATTTCAAAAGATTTTGTGACTATTCAAATACTTCTTCAGAACATCTGTGAAGCAGTTCACTCATATGAGCCATACAATAATGAAATAAAAGATAGAAGCACTCTGAACTACAGGGATTTCATGATGATTAAAAAACTCCCATGATAAAGGATTATGAACACAGAAGACTAAAGGTCACTTGGGTGTAGAATGTGAGCTAATGGCCAAATTGCAAGGACTAAGTACCAACACTTTTAAGCCTCCCTTTTCAGTGATTCTGTAATTCACAATTACTGTGATGCTTCTGGGTTTTTTTTGAAAATAATTGGAATAATTAGACCTTTATAACAGGTGGTCCAAGGAGTGCAAACGAAAAACCTGTGGTGTGGCATCCATTTTGCCTGACCTATTTTTGAAACCTCAGCAGGAACAGGGTCACCCCTCTGAAGGTCTCTATTGTTTGTATCAGGAATATAGGTATTTATATTAGAAGTGCCTCAGTAGATGTTTAAAATCTGAGCCCGTAGAAGGTATCCAAGTCAAGATTCATTTCATGAGCTCATCTCAAAATTGTGCTTGCTGGCCTCCTCCACCCTGTCACAGCTTTCCCCCCAGAGCTGGAGGTGGTATCACAATCACAATAGAGCTGTCCCTGCTCTACTGTTATATGTCCATTTAGCTGGCCTGGCCTTTGGGGAATATAGGCTGGCCTGCCATGTTGTCTGTGATAAGGTAGAGTGCCCTCTTACACATTCTATATGGTAAGCATGAAGCACAAGCCTTTGTTACTGAGTTTTTATGCTGGATCTATACGTCTCTCTTCTTACATTTCCAGGACTGTGATTCCTGTGACACACTATGGGAGCTGAGCTGGATTCCTAATGACAGCAGTGTCTGTCGCTCTGCTGTGTTCGTTTTCAGACCTTCCGGTGCCATGTAAGTGTTATTGTTTAATTGCTCATTCCCCAGTGTAGCGTGATTTTTTAAATTAGCTTGACATTTTATGTGTTTCTTTTACAGCTCATCTCAGCTGTTAATGAGCCCTTTGCTAAGTGTCTTCGGTACAGATCATTATAGCTCTTTAGTACTGTCATTTGAAAGCTAATACCAATAAACAGAAAAATTACTCAGCAGGAGGAAGGTAAATGTGCTATGTTTCCAATTTTTAGTTTGCAAAGGTTAGGAACTACTCAGTAAAAGGAAGCTTTTTTTTTTTTTTTAAAGTTTACAGTAACCAATTAATGTGATTTGCTCAGATGGGCATTATGGGTTGTCTAGATGCCAGGCCTGCATCATTCCATCCCTGAAAGACCTGTGCAGATGCAACTTGAAAGGTATCCCTAAAATGCAGGCTAGTCCTCTCCCTTCCCTAGATACCATGAACAGGTTTTCTTTTAATATCATGGAGATCACCTAAGCCTTATCAAATGAAGATATGACACAGACGAAGACATCCTAGACCTTGACAAAGGTTTGAGCCTACCCAGGTACATGCTGAGATCTGAGGAGTGAGACCACCAACCAGAATGGGAAACTGAAAGCTGCCCGACCAACAGGTAGTTACAGAGGTTATCTTATTTAAAAACTCTCTTTCTGAAATTGGGGAAAAATGAGGTTTTATAGGAGTTGCTTTTTGTTTTGCTTTGGTTTTTTTTAACTTTAAAGTTTTCACAGCACTTTTCCCTAGGCGCTCTTGGAGCCTGGATAACAGTAGACCTGTGGACAGAACTAAACAAAGCCCTGACTGCTTTTTCCTTGACCAGCAACACCCTTGTAAGAGGGAACACCTAAGAGAAAAGTGATTGAACTGCTAAGTCTGTAAGGAATGATTCATGATTTCAAGAGAAATGGATATTAACCAGTGAGAGCTTGTGCAGGGTCATAAGTGCAAATGTCTTATATTAGGGATTCTATATGTTTTTCTTTATAATATATTTAAATATTTCTTTAGGAAACATCGTAAGACCCAGACCAGTGCCAATCTGACTGTGCTAACTAGAGCTTCAAGGCTGTGAAGCTACAATATTTGAGTCCTCTTGTAAATGTTGGAAAGAACAACTAATAAAATGCCTTTCAGTATACAATTCTGATCAGTCATGAAATCACAGGGAAGCCTAACTGCACGCTTTTTAATATTTCAGCTGCAGATGAATGATGATCTTTTGTTGACAAGAAGCCCGGCTCTGTACATTCTAATTTTTCAGTAGCTCCACAGAAATCCATAGTCATTCTTTTATGTGAATTGAGGCTGAAAAAGCAACAGGAATCTGTGAAAAAATCAGACCAATATGCAAGCTTTTGGTGAAACTTCAGAAACATGAACTGCATTTTTAAAAGTCTTTAACTGTAATTTCAAAAGATTTTGTGACTATTCAAATACTTCTTCAGAACATCTGTGAAGCAGTTCACTCATATGAGCCATACAATAATGAAATAAAAGATAGAAGCACTCTGAACTACAGGGATTTCATGATGATTAAAAAACTCCCATGATAAAGGATTATGAACACAGAAGACTAAAGGTCACTTGGGTGTAGAATGTGAGCTAATGGCCAAATTGCAAGGACTAAGTACCAACACTTTTCAGTGATTCTGTAATTCACAATTACTGTGATGCTTCTGGTTTTTTTTTGAAAATAATTGGAATAATTAGACCTTTATAACAGGTGGTCCAAGGAGTGCAAACGAAAAACCTGTGGTGTGGCATCCATTTTGCCTGACCTATTTTTGAAACCTCAGCAGGAACAGGGTCACCCCTCTGAAGGTCTCTATTGTTTGTATCAGGAATATAGGTATTTATATTAGAAGTGCCTCAGTAGATGTTTAAAATCTGAGCCCATAGAATGTATCCAAGTCAAGATTCATTTCATGAGCTCATCTCAAAATTGTGCTTGCTGGCCTCCTCCACCCTGTCACAGCTTTCCCCCCAGAGCTGGAGGTGGTATCACAATCACAATAGAGCTGTCCCTGCTCTACTGTTATATGTCCATTTAGCTGGCCTGGCCTTTGGGGAATATAGGCTGGCCTGCCATGTTGTCTGTGATAAGGTAGAGTGCCCTCTTACACATTCTATATGGTAAGCATGAAGCACAAGCCTTTGTTACTGAGTTTTTATGCTGGATCTATACGTCTCTCTTCTTACATTTCCAGGACTGTGATTCCTGTGACACACTATGGGAGCTGAGCTGGATTCCTAATGACAGCAGTGTCTGTCGCTCTGCTGTGTTCGTTTTCAGACCTTCCGGTGCCATGTAAGTGTTATTGTTTAATTGCTCATTCCCCAGTGTAGCGTGATTTTTTAAATTAGCTTGACATTTTATGTGTTTCTTTTACAGCTCATCTCAGCTGTTAATGAGCCCTTTGCTAAGTGTCTTCGGTACAGATCATTATAGCTCTTTAGTACTGTCATTTGAAAGCTAATACCAATAAACAGAAAAATTACTCAGCAGGAGGAAGGTAAATGTGCTATGTTTCCAATTTTTAGTTTGCAAAGGTTAGGAACTACTCAGTAAAAGGAAGCTTTTTTTTTTTTTTTAAAGTTTACAGTAACCAATTAATGTGATTTGCTCAGATGGGCATTATGGGTTGTCTAGATGCCAGGCCTGCATCATTCCATCCCTGAAAGACCTGTGCAGATGCAACTTGAAAGGTATCCCTAAAATGCAGGCTAGTCCTCTCCCTTCCCTAGATACCATGAACAGGTTTTCTTTTAATATCATGGAGATCACCTAAGCCTTATCAAATGAAGATATGACACAGACGAAGACATCCTAGACCTTGACAAAGGTTTGAGCCTACCCAGGTACATGCTGAGATCTGAGGAGTGAGACCACCAACCAGAATGGGAAACTGAAAGCTGCCCGACCAACAGGTAGTTACAGAGGTTATCTTATTTAAAAACTCTCTTTCTGAAATTGGTTATAGGAGTTGCTTTTTGTTTTGCTTTGGTTTTTTTTAACTTTAAAGTTTTCACAGCACTTTTCCCTAGGCGCTCTTGGAGCCTGGATAACAGTAGACCTGTGGACAGAACTAAACAAAGCCCTGACTGCTTTTTCCTTGACCAGCAACACCCTTGTAAGAGGGAACACCTAAGAGAAAAGTGATTGAACTGCTAAGTCTGTAAGGAATGATTCATGATTTCAAGAGAAATGGATATTAACCAGTGAGAGCTTGTGCAGGGTCATAAGTGCAAATGTCTTATATTAGGGATTCAATATGTTTTTCTTTATAATATATTTAAATATTTCTTTAGGAAACATCGTAAGACCCAGACCAGTGCCAATCTGACCATGCTAACTAGAGCTTCAAGGCTATGAAGCTACAATATTTGAGTCCTCTTGTAAATGTTGGAAAGAACAACAACAATAAAATGCCTTTCAGTATACAATTCTGCAAGAGTTTAAATTGAAAAACTGAAAAAAACTGTGATTCTGCAAGGTGCTGGAAAGCAGTTTGTAAAAGAGCGAGGGCTCTGGTGGGGTCGTTTTCCGCGGACAGACGGATAACCAAACTGAAAGATGAATGCATTAAATTGTACACGACATAAGGCAGACACAAAGGTTAATACAACTGTAATTATGAAAAGTGCTGACTTTTGCGATAGTAAAGGTATAAAAAGCCTAGATATTCTGGAGAAAAACAAAAGATGTCAGTGACACAGATCAGGAGCTGCAGGACGTGAGTGTGTAAAGTATGCTTTTTGTGAAGTAGCAGTCAGAAGAGTTATTTTTTTCACGTACAAGATTAGCTAAGAATGGTGGAATCATAACCTTTTCTAGGCCATGAAAGTCTAAACCAGTTAAATTCTCCCTGTAACACAAAGAACTGTTAGAAAATTAAAATAGAGTGATAAAAAGATGCACAATGTTAAAAATCTAGTTAAGAAAATAGTCACGAATAGAAAAGCTGACTGCTATGGTACAGTACCAGAACTCTCCAGAGCAAGCCTTTCTGCTACATTACGTTTGAAATAAAACAGGGTTTTGAAGGGGGAGGCTGGTATTGTCAAGGCCTGAATGACATTTAAATAAAACAATGCTTGGAATAGTACATGGTGCTGTGATTTTAAGAAAACAGATTTGTTTCACAGCAGAAAGCTGAAATATTTGTAGAAAAGGTAATAATAAAAGTCACAACTTTCCAATAAATGAAATAATACTGTATAGATTTACAGAATATTCTGGTTAAAGGCATACTGGCAGTCCTGTTTTTAAATTATTAGATGCTCCTATCTGAAAACATTGCTTGGAAACAATAGTACTGGCTCATCTGCCACTGATTTTAATGGTGTTAGTTATCTCCATTAAGCTGAATAGCTAGTTCTATTGATTTCAACAATTCTGGGAACATAACCAACCATTCAAACCTTTAATGGCCCATCACAGTTAGAATTGTTATGCTTTGTAGGTGTGTGCACAGCTAATGGGAAAGCTGATGGGATAATGAATGCTCAAATGCTAACAGTAATGGAGTCACCAGACACTCACATTGCAAGAGATCTACACAGCATTACAAAAAGATGGCCTTATAGAAGACAAGAAAAATTGGATAATTTACAAGTAAATTTGTGTCCTCTCCATCATAAACAACGCATTAAGACTAAGTGATCATGCCACTTATTAACCCCATTATTATAAATCTCATTGTCACATGAAACACGTTAAGATATATTTTTGCAGCTCTGATATAATCTATTTCATAGCTTTAAAGATTTTTAACAGATATTACTAGATATTCTAAAGGGCAAAATATAAAAAAGGCCTGACATGGGAAAGTGTGCATCAGTCCCTTGGAGGCAGACAGTTACATTAACAGGATCCTATAACAGTTCTCAAGCATTAAAATTCCAGGAAATTCAGAGATAAGCATATGTTTAAAAAAGCAAAATCAAAGCATTTGACAGCATGAAAATGAAGAGGTAGGGCATCTGCACAAACTTGTCTTTGTCCTGAAGTGATACCATGGTGGATGAAAATATGAGAATAAACTAACAGCTCCTTCAAAAAAACAGCTAATATGTCATTAAAAATCAGCTTAATGTAATCCTAATCATTGAAAGGAGTTTCGTTGCACTGAATTAATGACATCTCTTGCTTTCTGGAAAACATTACAGATCCTTTTGTTGTTTAAACTATTGAGTTGTTTTCAGCTCTGTAATAGAATTTTTTGCTTGAATGTGGATAATAGGTTTTGATGTTATTGTTCCCCTGACAGAAGCTTTTAACAGAAAGGGAACTAAAACAGTGTTGGTTTGTGAAAGGGTATGATACATGGAGTCAGATCCTCATCAGGAGTAAGCCGTGAACCAGCTCCCTTGGCTTTAATGGATTTACAGCAGCTGATGAGCTGGCACATGATATGGAAACATCACACACTTTCAAAGATTTCTGGAAAACATAAATTGTCTTTTACTGGCGCTCAGAGACTTTTAAGTGAAGGAAATTGCTAGGAGAAGCAAGTTGGTAAAACTGAGGCTATGGTTCCAAAACACAGTAAATCATATTTAATGGTTCCTAGACCTAGATTTAAACAGGTGTAACTACAAGACAAAATGGCTAAAACAATATAAACTCGTTTTGCCAGTTCTAGTGTGTTTGAAATTTTGTGAGGGACCATCCTAAAATAAGTGGCTTCTGTGCTGGATCTCTTCAAACTATTATGCCACTTCAGGTATTTAGTCTATCACATCAAGCAAGAAACAAAAGTTTAACAATAGCATGACCTCTGTGTCCAATACGCTGGCTAATTCAACAGCAATGCAGTCACATGCCCAAGATGGATCCAGACCACGTTTGTGCTGCTGGATGCACAGACCTAGTTTAAGGATAAGAGACCCATGGCTGGAACTCAAGGTAGGGTGAGCAGATAGCTGATCAAGTAAACCCACATGCAGCAAAGGAGGGTTAATGCAATGCTAACTCAGATTGAGGAGCAGATGAGTCATGTTATGTTGCAAAACATCTGTCAGGAGGCTTCGGTATCCGTCCGCTCCAAAGCAGAAGCTGAAGTGGCTCTGCAGAGCATTTTGCCAGGATTAGTGCACCTGTACCCATAGCACAGAGCCATACCCTGTGCCTTGTAATTGCTGACTGGGCTGCTGTGCTATTAAGTACTTCTGATCATCAGTCAGAGTTTAATGAACACCAAAAGAAGTCCAAAAAAAACAACCAAGTCTGAATCTATCGTCTTTTAGTTTAAAGCCATTTGCCCTTGTCCTGCTGCAACAGACCCTGATGAAAAATTTGTCCCCATTTTTTTGGGGACCCTCTATAAGTACTGAAAGGTGGCAATAAAGTGTCCCTGGAGCCTTCTCTTCTCCAGGCTGAACAACCCCAACTCTCTCAGCTTGTCTTCATGGGAGAGGTGTTCCATCCTTCTGATCCTCTTTGTGGCCCTCCTCTGGACCTGCCCCAACAGGTCCACGTATTTTCTGTGCTGAGGGCTCCAGAGCTGGACACAGTACTCCAGGTGTGGTCTTAAGAGTGTGGAGTAGAGAGGCAGAATCACTTCCCTCGACCTGATGGCCATGTTCCTTTAGAAGCAGTCCATGATGCAGTTGGTCTTGAGCTGTGAGCACACATTGCCGGCTCGTGTCCAACATTTCATCCACCAGTACCCCCAAGTCCCCAAGGGCCGCTCTCAATCCCTTCATCCCCGAGCCTGTATTGATACTGGGAGTTGCCCCGATCCAGGTGCAGGACCCTACACTTGGCTTTGTTGAACCTCATGAAGTTCATACAGGCCCACTTCTCAAGCTTGTTCAGGTCCCTCTGGATGACATCGTGTCCCTCAGGTGTGTCAACTACGCCGCTCAGCTTGGTGTCATCTGCAAACTTGCAGAGGGTGTACTCAATCCCACTGTTTACACCATTAATGAAAGATATTGAACAGTACTGGTCCCAGTATGGACCCCTGAGCATTCATTGCACGGTGGCATGGTGTGGCAGTGTGGCACGGTATGGCTGGTGGGCCCTGAGCACCGCGGGGCCTTTGCGGCTTGCAGCGGGCAGCCTGGCTGAATGAAAGTGTTGAACAGGATCCCGTGGAAAGTGTTGCAACTCATATTTGGTCCACAGTCAATAAATGAAAACATAATGGAAACCAGAACCTATGAACAAGAGCATTAAATGAAACACGGGTCTAAGGCAATAGTCCAATACGTATTTAACAGCAACCTGCCAAATGGTGTTTTCAATTATCATCATTTTATTTTGTATTAAAGTAGCGCTAGAGGTCAAGTGATCCAGTCAGGCCTGATGCTCCATCCACTGCATTAGATGGTGTAGAAATGCATAGGATGTTTCCCTGATGCATTTGCTAGCTGAGATGAAATAAAAAGCAATCTAAAAGAAAGAGTTATTCCAGTATTCAAGTCCACGGCTTGGCAGAGTACTCTGTATTGAACAAGGATCCACTGACAGGAAAAATCTTCCAAGTTCAGGACCAAGCTGAATGATATCTCTGGAATATATTCTCAGTGCTCATGCATTATTTCTTCATTCAAGTTTCAGAGGAGTGTTTGACTTTTGCTGTGAAACCATAAATCACCATGATTCTTGGCACGTCAGATGTTTCCCTAAGTTAAACACAATGAGTTTCCTCCAAGGGAAGAGGGAACAGTGTAAATAGTGTTTAAAATATGTTACTAATTTATTGCAAGGTCTTGCTGGATATAATTAATTCAAATGGTTTTGTATATTCCAGCAGGAGATATACGTCTTTTAGTAATACCTGTACTGTGAGACCCCTGAACAGTCTGCATGTATTTCAAACCAAGTATTCTTGGCAGAGCTGGCAGATGCATTTTAGCTGCAGTGGCTGTGAATACTGACCCAGCTTTTTGTTGTCCTTTTTCATTAGTCTGTTAGGAACTCCTTGTTATTGAACTGAAAACTAAGAGCTTTTCTTGTCCTTTTCTTCCACTGCAAATGTATTTTAAGGCAAAACATAACAAATGAACATTTATAAGGAAAATTACTATTTGCAGTGGCATAAATTGCTATGGCAGACAATTTTTGGTGGTAATTGCAAAGAAATCTTTTCTATACAGACTTTTTGTATTACTGCCTGTAAATATGATGGCCTTCTACTAAAGTGCATTACTGGAGCCACTAGCTTTGACAGTTCTTTGGCACATTTTGGGGGCAATTGCTTTAAGAAAGAAAAATAACTACCTGCTTCCGTCCGACTCACATCAAAAAGTGTCAACTACGCTGTTCACTGAGTTGTGGCAGACCCAGGGGCTTTGCCTGGCAGTGCTGCTTCTGCAGGCTCTTATCCACGTTGCTGCCTGTTATGTCTTGGGGTGGGCTATTTCAGAGGACTACTTCAGTTTTTAGCTTTGTCTTTAGTGCCAAGCAGACTGCTGTTTTTGCAAGTACTCTATCAACTCAATTTCTATTGATTTTAGAGAGCACTGTAACTAGAGCTATGGAGTGTGGCTTCCATTCTGCTGTAAATTTATGGGTGTGATTTTCTACTTCTTGCAGACAGGAAAAGGGATGAGGAACAGATTTTCCTTTCTTTGCTTATATCAGGGTTAATGAAAGTGTACACTTGGAAAGTCTTCTGACTAGTATATTACAGAGTCTACTATAGCCTGACATAGTAGCAGTCTCTTTTTAGTTGGCAGGTTTTGAAGCATATGTGAAAGCCAACATGTGATGGATTAATTCAAAAGCAACTTCTGCACAGCCTTCTATCATAATAAATATGTTGAAGGAAACAAAGACTTAATAGCATCCTTATCTCACTCCATCCAGGAACAATGAATTAAGGTGATCCAGGATTCTTGATTTGGGCTGCTATGCCCTGTGTTTCACTAGACATGTCTACTTTTCCGCCCTTAACATTTGAGACAGATGGATTTCTGACATGTGCAAGTCATGGTTTTTAAATGCATATTAAAGCAGGAGCCAGGATTTTGTTTATATTAAAATAAAGAAACACACAACAAAAAAAACCCCAACACAAAAAACAGGTGAGGCTTCCAGTTCAGCTAGCTGCTGGTGGTCTACAGAAGATCCGCAATAGTTATTAGTCACCACTCAAAGCCTGCAAAGAAAAGTGAGAAAGTAGTGGTGTTCATAATGTCTGGGCATGCAAAGCCAGAGAGGGGAAAGTATAAACAAAGTGAACTTCAGGATTTTTTTTTTCAGAATTAGGAGGACAGGAACTTCTCAGAAGAAGAAGGGATGCTTCTAGGCACAAGCAACTCTAGGCCATGAGGAACTGGCTTGCTGTGTGGACAGCCCCTTCTCTTTCCTGTTCTGGTGCCTTGAACAGAATGGCTGTACCCTCTCTTCTAACTCATGGCCTTGCTTTCTTGTCACCTCTTGTGGTGTCCTTCCTGTCCTACTCACCGCTCCTCTTTACCCTTGGAAATGTTATGAACTGTTTGTTGCTGGTTCTATTTCTAATGTGGCTGAATGTAAAAAAGTCTTTTAATATGGCTGAATGGTTCATCAATGGGTCTAGTCATATGCAATTTTCTCAAAGGAGTGACTTGAGGCTCACAGGATGTTTGTTAAGTGATTTTGGATCTTTCAAAGACAGGGTTTTTTTCTAAGAGTCATTATTATTTTTGTGTAAAAGTGCCATGCATTTCATTTATAATTAATACCAGAATAGTACGCTTTTCATAGTTCTTCATTATGTCATTTCCATTTAAAAATATATACATATGCAGATATTATATTGAGTGTATGTTTGTACACTTATATTACTTTTAAAAGCTGTTGGTTTTCTTTGAGCCAAAGAAGAATGAAAGCAAAACTTCAGAACAAGTTAAAATGTTGCTATTACCTCTTAGTGTTCATATGCTTTCGGAAAAGAATGATGGAATCTTTACTCTAAAACCCAAAGTGTGCATCTTAAGGGAATGCTTTAATGTCAGCGGAGAGGGAGCTGGTTCAGAATAAAACTTCAGTTAAACTTCATCCAGAATAATTTTAAAGATGCATTCTTATGATCAAGGTGTTGAAAAGTATTGCATTTTCATTTGGTGTGCACATGTGTTTGGAACAAATCTGGTCTGTGCTTTAGGGCATCCAGTCATTAGTCTCTTTTGCGCACTCAGACTCTGAAGCGTTAAAGATGTGGGTTTTAACTCTGATGTTACAGAACTACTTGAGGTCAGTATTCTGATGAGAAAATTTGGTTTTGCAGATCTATTAAAAATCAAATAGTTTTGCAGCACAGCTTATGAGGGCTTGAGTTGCAGTACAAGTTTTCTGACATGTAGTAAACCACAAAACATCCATTTAATTTGTGAACATTGATGGGCTGGTGTAAACTGGCATTGCTTCTTTGATGTTTGTGGAGTTGTGCCAGTTTACACCAGCTCAGGAATCTGGTCTATTGTTCCTGCAAACATCCTATGACATTTAAATTATCAAGATGATTATCTTGCAAAGACAGCCAAAGTATTAGAATAACAGTTCCCTGCCAAATTCTCTTGGGAGACTTGACTTATTAAAAAAATAAATTACACGTGTTCTTTTTATATAAATAAAAATTTCTTTCATAAGAATGCAAGATTTACTAGGAGGCTGAAGCTGTGATTTCCTAGTTATGAATGTAACTTTGTGAATCAGAGAGGCAGACAATGCTCTGCCACATCTTAGTGAAGCAAGGGATGTTTGCTCAGACTGGTGGAATATAAACAGCTTTAGTGTCCTCAGAGAAAGGCATCTGGGAGCTAATCTCATTGTCTTTGGCCCCTTTTTAGTGGTTTATCCCTGTCTTTTCCAGCTTTTCCTCCTCACCAACACTGCATGTAAAAACACGTCTGAGAAGGAA
This sequence comes from Calidris pugnax, assembly GCF_001431845.1. NCBI lineage: Eukaryota > Metazoa > Chordata > Aves > Charadriiformes > Scolopacidae > Calidris > Calidris pugnax. Next base: position 1,280,228 of record NW_015090786.1, on the reverse strand, counting down.
AGAAAGACAGCAAGTATTTTGTCTTACAATTTCTATCTCTATCTCTGCAAAATGAACAGGTTTTTACCATGATGTCATGTTTGATCTTGAAGCTGATTTCAAGCAATCTAGCTGAAAATGGATATTTCATTTAGGGGAGTAGTAAAGGTATCAGAAGTACAGAGTGCAATGCACTATTCACTACAGAATAAATGTGGGTAATGCACTAAACGTTCTACAGAGTGCAATGCAGGCACCCATAGGACATTTGTGTGTGAATCTTCAAGGATCTACATGTAGGATGATAAGTGCCAATAAAATTTTCTGTGTCCAGTATTAGTTGGAGCCTTTCAGAAAGGAGGGAGAAACGAGGAAAGGGCTGAATCTTGAAGGTAGGAAGAAAGGAAATCTCACCACAAGCTGGTGCAGAGATGATCATAGCCAGAGCTATATCCCATCTCTAAGAAAAAATAAATTAGGTTGATGGCAGAAGTGAGTAGCAGTAAGAATTCCACCTGAGATTTCATATGCCCAAGGGAGGACACATTGATATGGTGAACTGGAAGTAATGGGGTTTCCAGAAAATCTATAAGCAATCTGAAGATGTTACAAACTCTGCCACAATGATTACACATATGTTTTGGTGAAATTTTTTTTGGCAAGACTTCTTCACATTGCAAGAAAAAAAATCTAGTTTTTCTAACAGTGAGACTCTGTAGAAGGAAAGAAAAAGCTGTAGAAAAAAGAGCTAAAAGATTAATGGAACCTTTTACAAATAACAGGATCTGGATATACAGTTATGTGTTTTGGGTATTGCTATATCAAAATGGTAAAGATCATGACAGGCTTATTTATCAAGTATTCAACCTTGGAGAACCTTTGGTGCATGAGAATATTAATCCCCTTCTGTATACATTTATATTCATTTTGAGTTTATGCAGATACAGACAAACCTAGAGGCCAAAACTGTTACCCTGAAAATGAATTTGTACTGACTTTCACTGTTTGGATGGCTTCCAACTGGCAGTGAAATGTAATTTAGGTAAATTCACTCATGTTTTTATTTCCACTTTTCAGTAGAAAAAAGACTGTCTTGCAGAACGTCGGAGATGAACATTTTTAGGATTCAAATTGGAAAAAGGTTGTGCTGGACAAAGGAATTTAGCCAACTTAGCTCTGGAAAGTATGTGTTTTGCTTGAAATCAGTGGAAAGTGTCACTCCATGTTGTTGACAATTTTTGCTATTTTGTGATTAGATTTGATCTCAATATGGAGTAGAAAAGCAACAATTTAGAAATTCTCAGGTTTGGGGAATGAAAACTGTATGTCAGTACATTGTCCGGGGGTCACTGTATACTGGAAACCCTGGAGATGTTTTCATGTAATGCTTTGGCTTGCAGCCCCAGAATGTAGACAAAAATATAGTGAAAGAAGTAGACAGAAGATCATGACATTTTTGATGGGACCTTCTTTGCCACTCCTAAGCAAGGTCGTCTAAGTACCATAGAGTAGTAGCCACAGCTACCTTTGGGAGATGTTTCAGCTTTGCCAAATCAGTAATTTCATTTTGTGTATAACAATACACCAAAAGCAAGTAAGGATTGTATGGCTGTATGACAGAGAAGATTCACTGTCACTGTGGTGTTGTTGGGCAGGGGCAATGGCAATTAAAGTGCTGAGCTGAATAAATTCTTCTCCTCCTAAATATTCAGTGATGAAGACCTTTGTTCCTCAAACCCAGCTGCATTTTTAAAAGTACTCTGAGGTTACTGAAGCAACATCTGGGAAATGAAAAATACATTTTACCAGACACTGATGCAAGTTAACTGTCAAGATGACACTTGGAGGGAGACACATGTAATTAAGAGAATGCCCAAATCAACAGGTATTTTTGATAAAAGCTATAGAAAATGTATATGAAAATGGGCTCAAACTGAACAGATCCATGCTGCAACAGAATGAAAGCAGATTGTTTATCAGAGATTGATATTCTGTTATTTAAGATTTGTGTACCCCTACCTACTGCTTGGAAGAACTGGATTTCTGGCTGAGAGCTGGGTTTGGGAATGTTTTGACCTGTGGTGTCTCTGGAGTAGCACCGCTTCAGATGTCCTCTGTTGTTTTAAGAAACCTCAGAAATGGGGTATGTGTTTGATTTTGCTATTTCTTGGTAACAGAGGAAGGCAGGAAAACAGCAGGTGAACTGTACCTCAATTCTGGGGACAGTTCTCTACATCACTAAACATTTAAAAAGAGAATTTATTTGCCCCAGTTTATTTGGCCCTCCTCTACTTGCCCTGTTGGCTAAAATCTGCTGATTTCCTTATTTCAGAGGAAGACAACATGGAGGTTTATGATGCAGTTGTGAAGATTTAGCAGTAAACTGCAGAGAGTGTTGTATTATCAATTACTAGAGATATGATTTCATGGATTGTATCTAAAGGGATGCAATGGCATTATTCTAGACTGCTGCACAAATGTCATGTACTTACCTTAAAATGACATATAAGCATATATTTAGACACAGTATATATTTGGGAGCTCATAGAGGCTTGCTTGATAGGACAAGGAGAAACTCTTTCTGGCACCTTGTAATGATCATCTAATTTGGGGAAGAGGCTTGAAAAAGCCAGTTGAGGCAGGAAAGCTACAGTCATAGGAAACAACTGAAGGTTTATCTTGCAGCCTGAGGCGCCTGCCAGGTGCAGCCTGTTGAAGCATAAAGCTGCAATAGTTGTTTTAGATTTAAGAGAACTGGATGTTGCTTACTGGGCGTGAGGCCATTCAGCACATATTTGGTGTTGGAGGATGATGCTCATCTTAGTTGAGTATAAAATAGATAATGCTTTACTTCTCATTCTGTTTCTGTATATCTGCTATTCTTAGGCACCACTGCTTACTGTACAGCACACAAAAGATTGCTAAGATTTCAAATAAGGTTATTCAACTTTATGAAGCACGAATGTTCTTCGTTATGTGAGAGATAGTTTTAGCTTCTGACAAGAAGTGCTTCGTAGCATTGACCAGCGAAAACACTGATTTCCAACCTTGTTCACAGATGATAAATGTACAAATATTATAACTTTGGTGGAAAACTGGGATTCTCTCAATATTATAATGTCACTTCCAAATGGTGTAAGACCTCCTTTGGTTGTGATGCATTTACTTATTCTCATACACATGCAAAACTAAAAATACAGTAAACAAGTTTCCATTATAAGCTTGATTGTGGTTAGCTATCTGTACAGTGATGAAATTTGTTATAATAAGTCTTAAACTAAAGTCAAGGGAGAGAAATGGGAACTATTTCTGACTTAAAAAAAACGTGAAAAGTAGTAAGCAAAATTCTGCAGTAATGCTTTTAGGAATTTTTATTTATTTTTTTTAAGAAAAGGAAATTTGACTCTTATAAACATTTTTAAATGGCAGTTTCTGAATTTTCTACAGAAATGATTTTGTAATCTTTGGAGAGACGAAAAGAATTTTGGTGATAAATAGGTTTTCTCTGCTCCCTTCCCCCCCTCTGCTGCTGTGTCAATATAGTGACTCATAGGATTATAGAATCATAGAAACATTTAGATTGGAAAGAACTTCTGTAGGTCATTTGGTGCAAGTCCCCTCACACAATTCAGGGCTTACTTCAAAGCAAGTTTTTAACAGGCTGCTTTGGGAGATATTGGCACACTGTTCTGCATGAGAGAAGTCTACTGCGCAGGTGGTGATTGCACATAGTGGCCAAAAACAGTCTTTGAAAACAACTAATTTGGTGGGCTCTCCTTTAACAGGGCTTAATGATCAAGAAGCAATTTTCAGAGTAATGAGAAAAAAAGGAATGTAAACCATACATACCATTTTTGGCCTAGGATGTAGATTATATCAAATCGGGTTTTGAAGAAAACTGTATTGGGAGATATGAAGGACAACAAGGAAATGTAATAGTCCCTGTTTTAATTCCTTCTGGAAATTTTTGGAGAGAGTGTGCTCTAAATGCCTCTGTCTGTAGGTCAGCAAAGGCAATTATATAGACTTCAGGGACTCGTGATATATGTGACCACTTTCTGTTGAAAACCCTGCTGCCTCAAGGGGCCACTCCAGCAAGCAGTCTAGCTCTAAGAAGGAAACTTGAAGCATAAATTGCTAACCTTGAGTGAACAGGAGAGCATTCCAGCAATAAAATCCACCTATAAACATGGGGAAAGGCTACATCTTTGATAGCTTCCTGAAATGACTGCAAGTTTCTTTTTGTGCCTTCCTCTCACTTAACCATCTCAGAAGGTTAAGGCGTAGGTTATTGTGACTTTTACTTTTAAAATGATTACCCCTGTCACTCTTATTTTGCTAAGGCTATTTACTGTTCTTTTCTGCCCTCCCCTCTTCAAATGCTTTTCCCTTCTTCATATACTTAATTACATGAGTCCTACTATCCCCTCACAAAGGGAAGCCACCATGAAGTCCATAGGATTTTTAATTCAATTTAATTTTTTCTTCATGGACTCAAGGGACTATTATGCAAGATATTAGTTTTATTCACTGAAGGGATATTACTTTCCGATACTTATTTTACATTCCTTGTCTTCTCTCATTCATTCACACATTTCACCCCTCTTAATTCTTTTTTTATCTGAAAAGACGTGGCTGATGTAGGTCTTTTATGCCTTTTGTGTATGTGTGTCTATATCAGATCATTTTTTAAAGGAAAAATGTTTGGCTAAACAAGAATAATGTTGTAATAAGGGTGGAGTACATTTCTTGTTTTTAAAAGTTTCTTCCAAGATTTTCATCTTCATTTTTACTTCAAGTGTTTAGCCAAAGAAACAAAATAAACAGAAAATCCCAAAGGGTAAAATTGGTGTAAAACACCAGCAATATTTTTTTGTCTTTGCTAGATACAGACCAGTTCTTAACTGAATTTAAAAAAAAACAGGTCTATTCAGTGTCCACTATTTTTAATCTTTTCTTGCTTTTTTCATCAAGATTTAAGACCACAGTGATTGCGGGAAAAAAACAAATCCAAAGCAGGCCAAATCTTTCAGTGTGTTGGGTCGTCTTTAAACCACATTCTCTGTGTCTACACCAGTAATTACACATGACCTTAAAGTCACCCTAAAGCCTGGTCTCACTGAAAAATCTGTAGGGTGAACCTCACCCTAAAGCCTGGTCTCACTGAAAAATCACTGAACACCATGTTTCCCTTCCTCAGCAGTCCATGCTGTACCTGCAGGGTCTGTGGCAACCAGGAGGCAATAGATTTGCATTCATTCCCTTTGGAAAACATGCACATGTACAGACATGGAGCACTGCAAGTCCATCAATAGCAAGCCCACCTCAAGTCTGCTGTTGTTTGTGCTCCTGTAGCACAGAAAGCCTGGACAGACCAACCAGAAGCCCACAAATGGTTTCCTAGGAGGCCTGAGTAAGGGAATCTTGGAGATACCTTATTGCCATGCTCTAAGTGTGAGAATCAGAATGTGGTTGGCCTTGGTGAAACTTTTATTGGGATTTATTGGGGAAAGGAAGATGTGGTTGGGCTAATTTCCTTGAGTTCAACCTTGTTACTGGTTCTCAGTGACAAAAAAACCTGGACCTTACAGTGTCTTTAATGTTCAGAGAAGACTTATTCTACTGCAGAGGCAAAACTTGCAGTGGTCCACAGTCTGTGTGCCATTGTTTTTTCCATCTGCAGTGTATCAGTGAAAAGGAGAAGGAATTAGTTGAACAGGGACCCTGGTGGAGTCATCTCTGAAATATGCTAGTCTGTGACTTTCAACGTTGGCCTCATGTGGCCATTGCTAGTTGGGGAGCTTTTCTCAGGAATGTTTACTGAAAGAGCACATTTTAAACTAATAGGGAGGAACAGTTGCCAAGTGGAAGCATTCTTACCCATATCTTGTGGCTTAATGCATCCAATCAAGGCAGTTCAATTTTCCAGTTGTGGATAATGAAACCAGATGCTCCTGAATAAACTACAGAATATTGCAAAACAATTTTCTTGTTTAATTAAAATGATAAACATTTTCTATTGATACAAAATTCACCAGCAAGAAGAGAGGTGGGATTTGGCTGCCAAATTATTTGTTGTGGAACATTTGCTGTGTTTCAGTCTGCAAGGTGGTCGTTTGTGACACTGCCATATTATTTTAGACCTAAAATAAAAGGTTTACTGAACATAAAAGCCAAGCAAAAAAGAAACATCTGTCTCCCTACAATACCTGGCGATTTGTCTGATAGATCTAGGTAACAGATTACATCCACATTGTTTAAATTATTCTTCAAATACCAACTGGTAAACCTGAAAGATTTTTGGCTTCTAAACAAAAGACCAAGAAGAAATGTTGTGACAATTTATGAAGGAAAAATAATGGTCGTGCTTTGTATAGTAATTTCAAAAATATACCTAAGGAGACCAAATTTACCTAAACCTTTTTTGAAGTCATAAGCTGGTCCTAGTATCATATCTAATGAAAAGACATTCACACTAAGTTTCTTATAAATTCATTAATACAGTTAGACAAACATCTTTCTGACTTCAATTCAGAAAGATGTGAAAACCACAATTTTAGAATCTTTTGCACAGAAAGACTTGCACAATTTTGGAGATTTGGTTGATGGTTTACTTGTAGCATATGGTATGATAATAAACAGAAATCATGTGGTTAGTTCTTTTTCTGAAAGCCAAATGGAGAGGGCTTAATTTCCTTTAAATATTGTGCAACAGAAGAAGGGAAATGTGAAATATACCATGCCTACTGGTATGCATAGACCAACTGGTCATAGTAGGTTTTCTATTGATGAATATTTTGACTAGTAAAATAATATTTAACTGAATGAATTAGTCTTTCTTGCTACCTATTGTGAAACTGTAAATATTTCAAATCACATATAAATTTATTTTCTGATGCTTTTATATGTTTTTCTTTCATTCAATAAGTTGATCACTTCCATAAATAATAATATAGGGTGTGGGGCTGTCAGATGTGACTTAATACCTAAGTTATAGTCTATTGTTTCTGTTTCCTGTACCTCCTAGCTAGACAGTCTTCAGAAAAGACTAGATTCAAAGAAAGAGTTAGGTATGGCAGTACCTCACTTGTAAGTGGCTACAACAGAATATGCAGCTGTCTGCTTGATACATATCTTGTTGTACTATCAATTCTTAATTGTTCTAGAGTACTTTCTTCCATTTCTTATTCCCCGCTGCCATGTGTGCCCTGTTCTCTGGCTGGCAATGCAGTTAATCCATATTGTCTAGGCCCAGTTCTTTATTCCCATTCTTCCAGGTCTTTGGAAACTAAGCTTGAGCAAAATTGTTCCTCATCCTTTCTGTTTTATGCCACGGTTTTCACAAATCTGCACAAATATGTCTGCCTCACCTCAGACCTGTCTAAGGATATTTATTGTACTCAGTAACTGCTTTGCTGACAACCTGGTTGGAGTCCTCCTTCCTAAAAAGAAGCACTGGCCCTTCCCATGGTATTCATGCAGTTATCATGCCCCAACCTTGTGCCTCTTGGCTTGGCATTGGACAAGAGAAGGAGGATGAACATGTGACACACCTGGCCTTACAGGACTGAGATACTTTTAGCTGGACAAAGAGAGGTTAAATCATAGGTGATTTTTTTTGAGTTACAGCTTTTACTTATATGTGGATATGCTGTCAAAGTCCTGCAAAGTATTGTCAGCTGGTCATTGGTCCAAGTTCCACACAACAGTGGACAGCCATTTTCAAATGCGCACAAAGTTGGTCATAAATTCCTATTCCATTTTTTACAACTGCCTGAAGATGCCTGTTTTGGACTTGAAACACCTAAAATAATAGCTCTGGTACAAATGAGAATGTGAAACAGAATTGCTTTATGAATCTTTCTTATTCATTTAATTTTTGAAATCATGCAATCTATGGACAGATGGTTTAATCCAAATTAAGATGGGAGACTCCTGTGCAAATTTGTTTTTCTTATAAACCAGTCATCTGCCTCACAAGGAGCCTCACTTTAGAATTCAGCAGGCGGGAGATATGAAATCTGGAGTCTGATGTTCCTTTATGTCATCTGCAGTATTTCTGTGTATAAGGAAAAGTTATCCAAATGTATCTGAACTTCATTTGAAAAATAAAAAGCTGTACTTAAAAGCGCTAAGAAGTGCAGAGTATGCTGGCAAAATTAAAAGACAGGCGAACTCAAAGAGATGCTCTTCATTTAAGAAAACAAAACCAAGCTTACAGTCAGCATGTGGTTACCCCTGAATATAACACTCCATCCATCTCTTACTCCCTGTCATTAAGTGGTAGTGCTTTTCCCCCCACTCCCATTCCAGTCATGCCATAGTTAAGTCAGGCAGCCGTTTCCAGCTTGCAATATTCTGGTAGAGAGTTAACAACATTGTTGACAAGGAACACTTGAAAAATCATTAGAACTTATGACAAATTAAAGGAGTCAGTGCAACCAGAGAAGACTACACTTTTCTTTTAAGATGCAGCCACTAGTTTCTTGCGATGGACTTGATAGACAGGGGTAGCAAACTATTCCCCCAGAGTTATTTAGCAGCAAAGTCTCAGACCGACGTGAAGGCATTTTGAAGATCTGCAAAACTCTTAACAGAAGGCTACATACCACTTATGTATGTACCACCAGTTATTGGAAAATAATTCACTTTTCAGATTTGTATCTGAACGCAAAGGGAGTCTAGATGTGTACACAACAAAGCTTATATATTGCTTTTCTGGAAATGTCTTAAAGGATATGCTATGGGACAGATTCCTTTGTATGAATAATGACAGCTTTCAAATTCAAAGCAGAAGTGAATTTAACATAGCCTAAAATAATGGAATTAGTATTAGTGATGGAAGCAGCAGGGAGGAATATTGCAAGATTTGTGCTTAGGACAGAGGGGAAAACAAACCGACTCAATAAACAAAATGCAAAATATTCTGGAAGAGTCTCAAACTCACAAAGGATTTTTCTGCTCTGGAACAGCTATCTCACTTTAGGTGAGTGCGTGTACTTAAGTGGCCTCATGTTAGAAATGCCTCAAGATTAGGCATTCAGCCAGAAAATGCAAAGCAGTCCATCAATCATCTCAAATCAATGAGGTAGAGTCCAAAAGACAGTAGAAAAAGAAAAGAGTAGAGAACTTTCTTGCTCGAGGGAAAGACACATATGCCTGAAAGGAAAGAAAGTAGAATCTTGCCAATTAGTGACACAGATAAATAATTTGATACCCAAGATGTGAAGACAAAGACTTCAGTTACATATTTATGTATCAGTATACACGGAGTATATAAATCAGCCATGTATAGCAGGGCTAGTCCTGGTCACAACTGTAGTACTGACAAAAAAAGCTATATTAAAAAAATGCTAAAATATAAACCCTGAAATATACAATAAAATAAAAGCCTAAAGAATACAAAGACCAGAATGTTACCGAGCCCTTGCATTCAAGGGACCAATGTAAATTTCTCAGGCAGAAGGTTGCTTTAAACTGGGGTAAACATTCAAATGAGGTCTACCACACATTGAAGATGCACAGAATGCTGTTATTGAAAGGGATTAATGAGTTGTAAAGATCAAGATCTATATCTAGGCCAAAACATATAAATACAAAATGGGCTCTTCACATCCTCAGATTAAAACCTGAGGTTAAATTAGAGAGTCTAGATGATAGGCCAACATAATTTCACAATTGTTATATTCTGAATGAACCTTCTCTATCATTAAGCCAGACAAAACTGTCCACATCTGAAGGGGCTATATAAAATCTAGTGACTAATGTCTCCATGTTAGATAATTACTTTATGTATACAGACAGAGGACTTGCCAACGGAGTTAGTTGAAAGATGATTGTAAGAAAGGTATGTTTTAGACATTCACAAAGGCTTGTTTGTATTGATGTAGTAAGTTGCCAAGTGAACTGTAATAATCTTCAATGTTTTTCTAGAAAGGTGATTTAGCAATCACTGTTTATATCCTTACCTCATGCAGGGGTAATACTGATAAGCCAAGGAGAGTACTCCAAACACATAAGCATTGAAGCCTCCTGTAAAACAAAACATGGGCTTAAACTACAAATATGGATCTGGATGGCAGCAGAACAGGCGAAGACACAGGATGAACAGTGAAAGGATTCAGATTTCCCGAACATAACATCTAAAAGCATGTGTGCATTCATTTAATTTTTATCACAATTTTTTCTCCTTATGCTTTAGCAGTTTCAAATTATTTGCGTTGCTCGCTAGGAACAAGAGACATGCCTGGTACTGAGAAAGAGAACCAAGTGTTTTGGAGCTTCCCAGGGCTTCCATAGTACTTATTTATTTTGAGCAACCATTTATCTGCAATTTAAGAGATGGGATAGTTCTGATCCATAATGTGACAGCCACTGGGGAATAATCAGCTGGCAGGATAGAGTTACTGCCGGTTGGAGACAGAAAGTCTAACTGTTATCTTTGGACTTAAAAGTGCCTCAATAATTACATGGGAAGTCTCTTTACCATTTGGACAGATCACAAACCACTTGTGGGTTTTGCTAGTGAAATTCAGTGCCAGCCATCTGGCTGCCTGGCTGTAGCACTGGGCTTTGACCGAAGCCTTCAAAACATTTGTTAGAGTGCCATGAACAACTGCCATTACCACAACAATATGAGAATTTGGAGTGCTTATGTTATTTGTGAAATACCTGAGGTAGATGCTGATGAAGGCTGTCCAAATAAGGAAGGCTTCCTGATGAAACCTTTAAGATGGCCTCTTTTTCTGAGGGAAGATCATGTTATCTCCTGGGTTAGGGTAACTAATTTAAAAACATTTCAAGTGGAATGCATTTTGGGAGATTTAGGAGTAAAGGACCAGAAGAAACACTGGGAGTGGATATATAGTGCAACACAACAATCACTATATCCAGTGAGGAAGAAATAAAATCCCAGTAATGTTATCAGAAGCACGGCCTGTTAATCCTTGTATAAATTCTTGACTTGGGTCTATATTTGGTGGTTGAACAGAGGTCGTACTGCATGGTCAGAAATAGAGAGAGACGGGTGTCAACTATACACAAGTTTACTCAAGAATAATGAATCTTGAGTTTAAATTTATTTGCTTTCACCCATATTGCCCAAATGAAGCTGATCATCTATTAGAGCCTGTGAAGAAGGCATAAATGATGAAGTTAATAAGTTAGGAGATCCAGCTGAAATTTTTCTCAAATGCAGAAGATGGGAAAAAACCCCATTTGTACTTAATCCAGATGGAGGACTGGATCATGGAGGAGCATTAGGGCACTGTGATTCCGGTAAGCACTGCAAAACCCAAAGCCGCAAGTATCATGCCAAAGACAGAGAACTAGACTCAAAAGCCTTGCTTATACCAACACATCCACTCCCTAGAAGCAGATTTCAGCTATTATCCTAAATCAAATGCAAACTTAGTTACTTAGAAGTATACATCAGTCATGTAAATAAAAAATGGCTTCATGAATTTAAGTCCTCAAAATGGGCTACTCAGAGTATTTTGAGTACAGACATTTTCCATCTCTTCCTTTTGTCTTGTTTATTCTGTAGGAATTTTTGTCCTCATCTATGTTTGAAATTAAGTGGCCAGGTCCAAAGTGAAGTATTGTGAATAGGCAGTCACCCTTTCATTTCCAGCCCTGGTTTTTTGACGTAGAGAGATGTGGTTTGCTCAGATAAGGCCTGGACAAACAGTGAATCGCCGGTGGTCCTAAACAAACCTTTAAGCCACTTAAGATTTTGCACATCATTAAGTACACGTCATTTTCCATTTAGAAGGTATTGTTTGATCTGGTCATTCACACTGTGTGTGGGACTAAGAAGCACGCATGTTTATATGCCTGTCCGTGAACATTACTTGCTTGCCTTTTCTTGCACGTGTAAGAGCTGGATTGGAAATGCTTGAGGGCCCTGGTGGTCTCTTCATGCCTCACAGGAACACTCAAGAGCCTGCTTAAATTCCATCTCCTCAGAGGTGTTGGATGGAAGCACGCAGGCAGCCACTGGAGTAGAATTATTGTTGGTTTTGGAGCTTTTTTTTGTTGTTGTCCTATTGATCTCAGGCCTGCAAGCATAGTAGCAAGGAATTAAGAAGCTGGCCAGGGATAAGCTTTCTAGAAGACAAAAAGATGCTTAACTTTTGAGAAGAAAGTGGTGTAGAGTAGGTATCAGTTTTGAAAGTGAATAATGATCTAGGCCTTTAAAGATTTTTTAAAATACGCTTTTCTTTAGTCTTCTTCTTTAAGAAGATGACTGAATACTAGGACTTCTTGTTTTCGTGGTTCTGCTCAGCTTTCTTTTTTTTTATTTTGTGTCCCTAGGCCTTAAGTTTTTAAAAGACTTCCCACAGGCAAGAAGTGTGCAAGGTGAACGTTACTGCAAAGCCAGAGAGGTGCCGCACATCAACACAGAGAGGGACGTTCTCCTGAGCCGTGGGGTTTGCTCTGCTAAATGGGCACATGAAGGAGAGGGAGGTAATCCAGTACACCCAGCATGGCTTTACTAGGGGCAGGTCCTGCCTGACTAACCTAGTGGCCTTCTATGATAAAGTGACTTGGTCAGTAGACAAGGGGCAACCTATGGATGTGATCTATCTGGATTTCTGTAAGGCCTTTGACACGGTCCCCCACAACATCCTGATTGCCAAATTGGAGGGGTACGGATTTGATGGGTGGACTGTTCAGTGGATAAGGAACTGGCTAGATGGTCGCATCCAGAGGGTGGTACTCAATGGCTCAAAGTCCAGATGGAGACCAGTCCCAAGTGGTGTTCCTCAAGGGTCCGTGCTGGGGCCGGTGCTGTTTAACATTTTTATCAATGATATAGACAGGGAGATTAAAGGCACCATCAGCAAGTTTGCGGACGATACCAAGCTGTGTGGTATTGTCGATACACCAGAGGGATGGGATGTCATCCAAAAGGACCTGGACAGGCTGGAGAGGTGGGCCCAGGTGAACCTCATGAGGTTCAACAAGAGCAAATGCAAGGTTTTGCACCTGGGCCGGAACAATCCTCGCCACCAATACAAACTAGGGGGTGAGGTATTGGAAAGCAGCCCTGAGGAAAGGGACTTGCGGGGGCTGGTGGATGAGAAGCTGGACATGAGCAGGCAGTGGGCACTTGCAGCCCAGAAGGCCAATCCCATCCTGGGCTGCATCAAAAGAAGCGTTGCCAGCAGGTCCAGAGAGGGGATTCTGCCACTTTACTCTGCTCTGGTGAGACCTCACCTGGAGTACTGTGTGCAGGTCTGGAGCCCTCAATATAAGAAGGATATAGACCTGATGGAGAGGGTCCAGAGGAGGGCCACAAGGATGATCAGGGGGATGGAGCACCTCTGCTACGAGGACAGGCTGAGGGAGCTGGGGTTGTTCAGCCTGGAGAAGAGGAGGCTCTGGGGAGACCTAATAGCAGCCTTCCAGTACCTGAAGGGGGCCTACAGGAAGGCTGGGGAGAACCTGTTTAGAAAGGCCTGCAGTGACAGGACAAGGGGCAATGGCTTCAAGCTGGAGGGGAACAGATTTAGATTGGAGATTAGAAGGGGGTTCTTCACTGTGAGGGTGGTGGAGCACTGGAACAGGTTGCCCAGGGAGGTGGTTGAGGCCCCTTCCCTGGAGATATTCAAGGAGAGGCTCGACGAGGCCCTGGGCAACCTGGTCTAGTTGGGGGTGTCCCTGCTGACTGCGGGGAGGTCGGACTAGATGACCCTTGGAGGTCCCTTCCGGCCTGGGCAATTCTATGATTCTATGATTCTAAATAGCAGAGCTGTTAAGAGAGCGATTTGGCTCTTACGTGTGTGTGTGTGTGTGTGCGTGTTACATACGTGTGAGAATGAGCCACGGCTTCGCGGCCTCCCCCTCCTCTTGCTGGCGGTCTGACCGTCATGTCACTACTCGCCCTCCTCCTACACTCTCTTGGCTGCAGGACCTGACCCACAGCCACCTCTGGACACAGGCAGGATGTGCGTGGCAGCTGGAGGATACTGAGCCGTCAGCTTCCAGGATGATCTCTGGCAGGAGCAGCGCACGGGCTTGCTGCTAGGTCTCTTGCTGGCCTCTCCTATGGCTCCTTGCCCGTTTCCCCAGAGTCGTCTGCAGCTGCCTTAGCACAGGCTGAGGCTGCAGAGGCCTCTCTCATTTCTGGATGACGAGCTCCTTCTATTCCCTTCGGACTAGAAGAAATCTTCATACCCAGTTTCTGTTGTTGCTGGAACAAAAGAACCTACAGCCAGTTAGAAGGGCTCTGAGAGAAGGGGTTGTTTGCACCTATTTAGGTGCTGATTAACATTGGTAGAGACACTTGGCACTGTGTCACTGATTCTGACCATCACTAAATTTCTAAGGTTAAGGGTTCTTTTATACAGATTATGATGTCTTTTCTTGGTGGTTTAATTAATTAATTTATTTATTACTATTAAACTTATGGTGCCAAGTCCTTGCTGGATCTAAGTGGGCTCCAAACTTTTTTTTTTTTTTTCCACTGATGGTCTAGCTAAGGAAAGCCTCCATCACTTGAGAGTGATGCTGCATTCACATTATTCTGAAAGGCATGACTGTATGAAATTGAAAGTACTAAAGCAGAGCAGATTGACCCAGTGTCCATTCTGGTCAACAGAAAACATTAAACCACGTCCATTTTGGATCAAGCCTCAAATGCAAGGAATTGTGACTCCTACTCTTCGAGTTCTCCATTTTAGAGGCTTTTAACATCTGGCTGACCTGATGCTAATGTAATAAGCCACAGAGATGATTACCTTCCTTGTCGAACAGCCTCTGGGGTTTATGTTTAAAGAGCTCTAGAAACAACAACATTGATTTTTTAACTGCTCACTGTTTAGCGATGGCTCAGAAAACTCTCATTTGAAAATCAGGAGGTATAATGAACTTTTATTTCTCTGTTTGAGTACATTCAGACATTTTTTTCCTTAAAAAGTGGTTAGACGAGCCAAAGTAAACTAAAGCTCCAAAGCAAAATACAAGTTTCTTATTACTGCATTCTCCAGTCAACTTATTTATTTGTGATATCTTCAGCAGGAATAATAATTAAGAAATGTCTTCTTTCCTAGCTTTGTTACAAACATCTCGGGTAACACTGTAGGCTTTCATTAAAAGAAAGCTCTCCTTGCAGCTTTTTGCTCTGCTCATTTTTTGCTGTATACTAAAACCTGTCTGTAAGACCCCCACTGGGACTGGGAAAAAAAGTATCCTTTGTAGGCAGGTGGTCTTTCCTTGAGCATTTTCTGATTAGAAACACATGTTCATGAGTGTGAGGAGGCTTCTGTAATGGGAGAGTAAAGCGGAGGCCAAGGAACTGGTTGTGCTGCACAGGCAACGCAGTTGAAGCAGATCAGGTTCGTCGTGACATTATTCTGCACCTCCTAACACATTTATTTTTAATTTGATCTGCTGCAGTTCTCTGCTAAATACTGTATGTTATATTGATAGCTGACAGATTTTGAACTGGCCAGAGCATGCCCCCTCATCATGAAAAGGCTTCATACAAGGACACTGTTGCAGGGGCTGCATGGGGACTCCCATGGCATGTGTCAACAAAGTGGACTGATGCTCCAGGAGCCAGTGTTTTTCTCTTTGCTTTCCTATAGTGGCGATATCAGTGTGGTTGACCCATATCCATGTAGTTTCTTCAGTGGGAAATACATTTTCCTGAGAAGAAGAAAGTTTCTTCATAGTAACAAACAGGTAAGAACAGAAATAAGCAAGTGGCCCCTCAGTCAGCAGGGCCAACCCTCCCAGCGCTGAGATTGTCTCCAAGCACCAGGGTGTAGGGGGGCTCTCAGGAGCCCTGTGAGCAGCCTCATGCACTGTGGGAACACGAGGAGGGACAGAGGAGCCTCTGCTTGTTCCTGTGCTGCTACTGCTGTCACCTGCTGCTCTGCATCACTCCCCACTCTCAACAGCCTCCTCCCGCCGCCCAGAGCCATCGTCACCCTCATGGCATTTACCAGCACCCGGAGTGACTGGAAGGAGCTGTAAGTTGTGGGGAGAAAGAGCACTGCTGCTGTAAATGGCCAGAGGCAGCTGTGACGAGCCAGGGGAAAGCACTCATGGGCTAAAAGGTGTTGAGTGGGAGTAGGAACTAATGCGGAGCACGTCACACAGGGACTGCAGCTTATAGCTCTGTGTCTAAGGTTCTTCAATGAAACAGTATGAGTTCTTGGCATTCCTTCCCCTTCAGTCCTTCTTACTTCAAAAATCAGGTTAAAACATTTGAGTAGTTCCAGTCCTCAAGTGCCTTTTCTTTGTGTGCCAGAGACAGACAAGCTTTCCTGTAGCTCATCAGGAAAGGATCAGAGACTGCCCTTGCTCACTGTTGCATAAAAAAACACGGGATGTTCCCTGAGAAGTCAGAGGCACACATGGCTGTATAAAACATTGAAGGGATCAATTCAAAAGGCATTTGCTGTTAATATAGTGAAGAACTGATGTGTTGATATATTGGTGGTCAAATCCAGGAGCCAGCAACTCAGTCAAAGACAGATAACTTCATAGCTTTCTGCATTCTGTTGCTGCAGAGCTGACTCTGAGATGTACAGACCTTGAAGCACTGCTCTCTACTGCCTGGCAATGCTTCTCAAGGCCATTTAAAAGCTAAAAGTCAGTGGAACCTCCTGGATTTTGGCTCTGTACCATCTTGTCCTGGGTGTCATATTTGCGAGACATACGAGTGAGCTGTTTTTCCCTTACACAAGCGGAGGAATCCTCTTTGGTGGATGAATTCTTAGCTGTCCCTAATGTGCCAATATCTATCCTATATCCCTTACTGGACCTGATCAAAGTACATAGGTCAGGGGAGAAAAATCTACCCCAGTGTCAAACACATAAATTTTAAATGACCAATAATCAAATACTAGCCATCCAAATATTCATAATAAAACATGGTCCATGCTATTCATGGAACCAGCACATTCATTAAGTTCACTCAAGGATAAGATACTTAGTTGTAGTCAGTAGCAAAACTCCCATTGACTTCAGCGGGAACAGAACCAAGCTCCTTGCCTGCACCACCAGACGGCTACAGCCATTTATTAATAAAGTCCTGGTGCAGCTGGGATGATGACACATTTTTGTTGCATTGCCTGGAATAAAGTAATAATAAGCTAAGAAAATTTTACTTTGGGTTCTCAAATCAAACAGGGTTTTTTCATTTTGTTTTGTTATACGTTTGCAGGATGTACTCACTGATAAAGAGGTTAGTTTCCATTCCATCACACAGCAAAATGTACTTAAAAGATTGACAGACTCTTGGTGAGTCATGAAATTTCAGTGGAGCTGACCAAAATGTTCCTCATAAAACAGCACAAGCTTTAACAGCACCTGTTAAAACTAGACTTGCAGTTACACAAAGAATCCAATGGAACAAATTTAGGAACGTGCCAGAATTTTCATGGCTGGTTTCACTCTGAAGAAACGGCTTAAAATCCTTTTGCAACACAATCTATTTGTTGATTTAAGGCCGGCCTGGAGAATGCATTTAGGCATTTAATGATGCAAATAGATGCTCTGTGAGATTTTGTAAAATGTCCAGCTATCCTAACCGAGGATACTCAAAAACTACTTCAACCACTTTCCTTCTAAGTTTAGAGAAACAGCCTTTTGGCTTTCTGAGTATCTCTGGCAACTGTGAGGCCAGGCCACTTTTCCAAGCCAAACAGTGTCTTATATGGAAAGCTAGTAGCCACCTTAGTGCTGGAAAGGATTTGCTAACATAAACAGTGACTTGGAGATATTTCTTGTAAATGAAAAAGCAGATATGTCAGCTTGACATCCACATGACATATCCACAGTACATTATGTATTTACCTATTTGTAAAACTGATGTTCTTTTATGTACAGTTGAGTTATTTCTCAATGAAGACACGTACATCACACAAATTGATACAAGACTTGAAAAAATCGAAGTGATTGCAAAGTTTTTTATTTCAAAGGTGCATTTAATTACTTGAACGTAAGAATTCAGCTGAAAAAGGAAAATACAGTCTGCATTTGCAGGCATTTTCTTTAATTATGTGATGTTTTGTACCTCTTGCAAAGAATCAAGAAACAGCCTGCACAGCTTCATTGGACTGCAAAGGTTTTTTTTGGAACTAGATATTATTTTGTACTATCAAAAAGCAGGTGTTTAATTTGCAAACACTAAACAGATGGTTTATGCATTTGTAAACATAGACCGACTGCAAGAGATGCGCAGAAATTGAGATTTGGTTCATATGCATCCCATAATTTATGCCCTTGCAGCAAGGAAAATATAAACAGGATCTTCTTCTCCCACCGTGATCAACATCACTGCCAGATACAGACAGTTTTGTATGGTGTTTCTGGATAATCTTTAAATTCCATCTGCCTGCAGGAGGACTTCCTGACCTGCAGGGCGAGTTTTATTAACACTGAGTTCTTACGAAAGCAACAACTAGAAACAACCCACCCCAAAGCAAAACACAAACGCCTCCCTGTCTGCAAGACAGGTGGAATTATAAGTCTCTGAGAGTTTAGCATAATGAAGATGTTTAAATGCAGCTAACAAATAAGAAACAATCTTGCATCTACAGGTGGGAGCTGAGCATTGCTTTCCCATTTCCCTGAATTTGAAAGCCTTGCTGCAGGCATTATTACAATAATATTGTAATTAACAACAATTAATACAACAACAATGATGGCAGTAAACAATTAATGTTCATGAGAGCCCTCTGAGGCAAACAGGAGAATATTACATGAGAAAACCTTAGCTGGGGAGAAAAGGCTTTCCCTCCCTGACCATTCAATTAGCACCGTCCTTTACAGCATGCAATGCATGGGCCATGAGTGGGGTGGCTGTTCTTCTACGCAACCCTATTCCCCATCCTCACTGGGGTTGTATCTAGCCCCTAGTATTACCTTAAAGATGAAAACTGCGCGTTTTTGCTTACACAAGGCTAGAAAGAGTCAGAATCAGCACAGAGATGAGATCTCACCAGTCATTCCTGATCTCAAGTCTAAGTCGCAGGACCCACGTTGTGGGCACTGGGACAAAGTCCACTGAATTCAACACAGACCTTGAATTTGGACCCAGTCTGGTTTAAGAATGAGCTTACTCAATGACAGATATGGAAAAACCAAAGCCTTTGACTCTCATATCTTGTTCATTGGACTGTCCAGGAGACTTCAGTCTCTGTCAGATCATATTTCAGCCAAAAGAAATTGGGCCTAGAGGTGAACTTTGGTCATTATCCTCTGTAGGAAAAATACACGCAATCTCAATGGTTAATTTATCCACCGTACAGAAAATTGTGAGAACTGATACCTATGCTCTCAGATCTGAAGAAAGGTATAAATAGCTCGATCTAGCACTTTATTCTTCTTCTTTTTTCTTTTTTTATGTTAAAACACTTAAATTAGCAGGCAAATAGTATACGAAGTTGATTAGAAATGATATTACTTGCTTCTTAACAAATGACTCTATTTCCTGTACTTACTGAAAATACAAAAGACATTGAAATCTCATTACACCAGGATTTGGTAATACTGTAATGAGAAAAATATTAAATACATGGCAGAAAAAGGAAGCACCTGCAGTAAGTTTGCTACCATGACAGTGAACAACAGAATCATTGAATAATCTATTCTGTCTGCAGGGGCGGTCTGGAGGGCATCTGGTCCCAGCCCTCACTCAGAGCAGGGTCAGCTTCAGAGCTGCTTTGGCTTGTTCAGGGCCTTGGCCAGCTGAGTGGTGAGCATTTCTGACAAAGGAGACTACACAGCATCTCTGGGCACCTCTTCCAATGCTACATACATGTTTCCTTGTAAGTACAGTAAGTTCGCAAGTGAAAGTAATTTCAGTGAAAAAATTTCAAAAGCAATTGGAAGCTCAGAAATGAAGTTAACAGCCCCTAATGCTGCAGTGATTGCTTACAGGGCTGGAAAAGTCTTTAAACAACACTACCAGTTATGACTCAATAACACAGAAAAACATCCCATAGTCAGGATTTCACTGCTGATGTGAGTAGAGGTTGTTGCAGCTGGAAAAGCAACCATTTGCTTCCCCCCTTCCTCCTTCTCCCCTAGAAAGTGCAATGTTTGGAATTTAGAAATGGTTAGTGGTTTGTTGGGTCTTTCAAAGGAAGGACCTGTGCCAGTTTTTTAACTCAGACTGTCTATGACTTTTACTGTAAACGGCCCAATTTGCAAAAACCCTGAGTGCTTACAAATATCAATGATGTAGGAGTGGCAGATATTTGGCCCATTCAAAAGTCAGGCATTATTTCACAGAATCACATGGGGTTGGAAGGGACCTCTGGAGATCATCTAGTCCACCCCACCTGGCAAAGCAGGTCCACCCAGAGCAGGTTGCACAGGAACTTGTCCAGGTGGGTTTTGAATGTCTCCAGAGAAGGAGACTCCACCACCTCCCTGGGCAGCCTGTTCCAGTGCTCTGCCACCCTCAAAGTAAAAAGTTCCTCCTCATGTTTAGGTGGAACTTCTTATATTCAAGTTTGTGCCCATTGTGATGGGTGCCCATGTGATCATCACTGAAAAAAGACTGGCCCCATCCTCTTGACACCCAATTGAATGACTTTGCCTGAGTTCATGGATTAGTCTACACTACAAATAGAAATCAGGGGTCAAAAGCAAGGGATTTTTCTCAGTCAGTAAGGGGAAAAAAAAAACTTGGAAAAGTATTTCTGAATGTAATGACCCAAAGAATTCAGCTTAGTATAAAAATACATCAAAACATACAATGGTTCTTCAGAGCAGGAGGATGAAAGAGTTAGTCTTCAGATGCCAGGGTGCAAGTACGCAGATGTTTTCTTATTCAACCGATTCACAGTTAACAGCATGTAGTGCTGTAACATTGCAGCAAAAGATTTTCAGGAGTCCCTAGATAATTTTTTTTAAAAAATAATTTCCTCAGATCAATACACAGCAGCAACAAACATATGGTCTATACAGAGATGTAGCAGTCCTGTTATATTTGTCATACGCATTGTAGCATAAACTATGTGTCTTTCCAGAAGAGTGAGCTGAAACTCAATCTACCTCTTCGGCTGAAATCACTAACCACAAAAATGAAGACAAAATGAGTTTCAGTCTAGATGCTATACTATAGCAAATGGCAAAGTAATGATTTCTAGGGAGTATTTATTTCAGATACTTCCCAAAAGTTATAAGGAGAATAAAAAAGCAAGGAGACGGTACATTTTTAGTCTGAGTTAGTGAAAATACACTGATATAGACAAGACATTAATCTTGAGATATGCAGAACATGGAAATACTTGAAGATGCAATAAAAGAAAGTTTGAAAAACAAGCCTAAGTCACAACTACAATCAGAAATACAGTCAGTAAGGAGATTATGCTTATTATTTGTACAAGGAAAATATATTTCCCGTCTCTGTTTTTTCTTCTATTTGCTTATACAGGGAAACTCAAGTGAACAAATGCTTCTCCAGTAATTGTAAACCACAGAAGAATCACAGTCAGAAAAATATTTTCCTTGAAAGCTCTTTGGTAGCCATTTGGAAACATATTGTTTTTTTCGGGGTAGAAAAGGGAGAAGGAAGCATAGCTTTGTGAATAAAAAGAGGACAGTCCCCTTTCCCCCAAGTATTATCACTTTTTTAAAAAGTCTCTTGAGGTTTATCTTTTCAGCTCAGGTCCTGCAGGAAACTATGAGAAGTTGATGACTATGATATCTAAAATAAGACACCTTTGAACCTCATGTTCTGAAACCCCCAAACATTGTCATTAACTTTGTACTTTCATCCTGTCTCTTTAAAAAAAAATCACACACTTGAAGTCTCCTTCTAGTTGTATAAACTCCGTCTTGTGTAAGGACACAAGGCAAGCAAAGACTTCAAACAACTAAATAATAAGCAAAACATTTACAGAATCTAGAGCCTTGTGGCTTTTTGACTCTGTAAATAAAGTGCAAGACTTTCAAATGTCAAAATTCAAACATTAAACAAAAAGATGTGTATACTGGCACTATAAATCATGCACCGGCATCATCTAATTACTGTGAATGATAACTTTATGTCCCTTGTGTATAGTGCAGCGATAGTACGGAAATGTAGGAGTGCTGCTTTTGTTCTTGAACACTGTTGTTTCCATGTTCATGAATTTCAAAAGAACAGTCTTATGTGACACAGGTGTGCTTCCTAAATGGGAGTGGGGTGCCTGTAACTTTTTATGCATATCCTCTGCTAGAGTAGTGGATGTACTATGCATTATTTTGTAAAAAATAATTAATAATCTAAGTATCTTCAGAATAATAAGATTAGCACATTTCCAGGTTGAGATACAGCTAACTTGAGGTTAGTCCAAGAAAGAGGCAAATGCATCCAAATGATGGTTCCTCTCGTTTTCTGTAAGCAGCTCTAGCATCAGCCTATCCCTGGAGACAGCAGTCTCATCCCGGTGCTTCCAGAGCCATCCTAAGCTCAGCACAACACCGGACAGCTGTGAGGTGGCTAATGCCAGATGGGACTAAACCTGCCCAAAGTCAGCTGGCCCGGCTGAGGGTGCACTGGGACCACGCTGTGTGTGCCTGGCAACCACAGGTCTGGGGATCCTGAGGGATGCTTTGCCCAGCAGTAAATGTGACAGCCTGCTGTTGCACATCCACCCCCTCCTGGCACTTTTGTTAAAGTGACATCTGTCCTGGCCCTCTTGTAGGCAGAAAAAAAGGTGGTTATCTTATGGAGGGAGGATGGGCTGAGCCTCTTGCCTCAGCCTGGTACGAATGTGTGCCCTGCATCCCATGGCAGTGCTGCGTGGCCACCGCCGCTGCCCTCCGGGTGCCTCCTGCCCCATGAAACCCCCATTGCCTGACCCAGAACTACTGCTTTCCTGGCCTGACACAAGCACCCCAGTGTGTGTCCCTAACAGGGCCGGCCGCTGTCGTGAGGCCACGTGCCAGCTCAGTGGTGTTTAGCTCCCCATCATTGGGAAAGCCGGGGGCAGGCAACCTTCCTGAGCACCCTCAGCCAGCTGAGGGCAAGCCATTGTCTCCAGAGGAAGGTTAGCTTGGTTTTTTACATGACCCTTCTCCACCCTATAATTTCAGGGAGACATCGACTGACCCCTCAGAGGCCTGCTGCCCGGGTTGCTTTTTGCAGCCATCGCTGGGGAAGGCCGCAGTGGTGTTCCAAACCTCACCACTGGCATCACCAACAAGGCCGCAGAAGCTGTTTTCACTGTAACTTGCTTTCTAGATCTGTGAGCAGAAGTAACTCCCGGGAATAAAAATGCGCAGGACTTCTCTTTTTCCTCCTGAATGGAGGGTGAAGGGGACTCGAAGGAGATAAATCCCTGAGAACGTGGCTTTGAACTGCACCACTGCACATGTCCCATCTTGCTCCCTGGATGTTGTTCCATGCCTGCACTCCCTGCTCACCTGAAACTCCGAACTGCAACATGTTCTAATCTCCTCATTAACAAGAAGAAAGGCCTGTGCTATTCCAGTTTTGCACCTGCATACCTTGTTTGAAATGGCAGTAACGTGGTGATTAATGTAAGCAGAGTGTATTTTAAAGTGGCTGATATGTTCTCTAATGATAGGCCAGACATCTACCTTTTATCACTTATCTGTATCTATATTCAGCTCATTTAAATTCTTATGCACAGTGTTCTCTTTACGAGGAAATATATTCTTATCTCTTTTCATGCTGTGTAAATATCTTCACTTTGTGCCAAGTTATGTCTAATGGCTCAAAGCAAATCTTTACCTCACCTATGGTGTGGTAAAATATTCCTTTCTAATAAAATAAAAAATTAATAGCATATTTGCCATCAAATTTATATTAGCAGGGATAGCATGCAAGGTAATGTTAGCTACAGAGCTCTCCAAACTGTAAGTTTATAAATTAATCATAGTTGACTCCAGCTGTGTTTGCACTGCTTCAGACTCATTACTACTATTTTTATTCCAATAGGTGGTGCTGTGCTGAAACCTAAAGAATTTTGAAAATTTATGCTAATCTATATGCCTTCCTTGAAACGATGATCATATTATTCATACAAATTCTTATGTACAATCTGAAGGAAATGTTCTTATTTCGAACAATAAAACTAACTGGTGCTACAGGACGAGTTTTAGCCTTATTTGCAGATGGTTTTTTGGTTTTATGTTTGTTGCTTTTTTCTCAGCAGTTGTTGTAACCATGTGTTTAAAACTGAGCCACACAGGCTCCCAGGACAGGAACATTCTGTGTTTATGAGGCCAATCCCTTACTGTTACTTGTGGCTCTGTCATGCAATCTTTCCACAAATTTATAACAACTAATCTTAAAACAAGTTGTTCCAAAAACCTAGTCCTGCAAGGATAAGAAATCCTCTAATCTCCATCCTAAATTTATTCATAGCTTATTTTTCTCTCGATGTCTATTAAGAAATGTCATATTCTGCCCAGGCCTTAGATTTGCTTGACCTAACAAAGCAGAACTCTCCTAATCATCTTTTTTTTGTTGTTTTCAGCAGTCTTTGATTAGCCCTTCCCTATACAGATTCTAGTTCAAGCTCATCACTCTTGAACACAGAACTGAATGCTGTATTTCATACTGCTCCAATAGTTTACAAGGGAAGTGTGCAAGGCAATGCCCTTGTATGTCTTAATATCACATCTCTTCTTTTATGGACTCACTGCTCTGTAAGTTCATTGTCATCCTGCCATCAACATGTAGACCCAGATCTTTTCATCTCAGCTCTTGTTTCCGGTTGCTGAGCTTCTCAATTACAGGATAAGTCCATGGTGGTGGCTCCCACAACTCGCTCTGTCAAACTTCATTCTCTTGCAACATCACAAGTTCTTCCTGTTTGCTTCCCTGGTGTTTCCCAAATCTGTCCTCAGCAGATTTCATCAGAAAATTTCATCACTACACTTCTTCCTATTAAGTCAAAAAATCATTAAACCCCCCCCCCCAACCATGAACCCAAGATAATTTCAGCAGTATTTCTTGCAACAGAGTCCTTGTTTTGGATCAAAGTCCTCACACGTGTCACTTATTGTTGTGTCCATTTTAGCAATTACTCAGCTACCACTCTTCTTCAAAACTAAAATGCTCCAGAATTAAGCAAATCCTTTGTTACAGGAGTAGAAAGATAGAAGAAAAATCCCAAAAGCTCCTAATGGGTTACTTTTTGAGGCTTTGAATTCTTTTTTTTGTTGTTGTTGGTTTTTTAATTAAAAAAAACATTACCTCACTGTAGATTTGAACTGTTTTTCCTGGAAGTTGACGAAGGTTTTGCCATTGATTTCAATTGTACCTTAGGGTCTGATGTTGTCTCCAAGGAAGTAAACAACAATGCTCAAATGACTAATGTTTAATGAGGTTTTTCTCTGCAGTTATGAAAACAAAGGATATTAGATACTTAATTTCTTGTGATTTAAATTAAAAAAGCCCTCAGTTGCTACCTGTTTGCATCTTAGAGACAAATGGGTGCCCTCTCTCCCTCCATGTTTTGAAAAACAGACCTGAATAGCCTATCATTTGCAATTAGGTAATCTAATTAATCTCTGCAGTTTATAGGAGGTTTATGTGTAGAATCAAATACATGTTTTTTCATTCTTTTGATCCATGTTTTAACAGCCCGTGTAGTTTACAACAACATCAACATTTCCAAATGTAACTATTTTGGCTTAAAACCTATGTCCACTTTTATTTATTTAATTTTGTATTAATGGGATTTAATGAATTTTGAAGTAATTAATTGACTTTTGAATTAATTAACTTAATTAACTGTATTGTGCTTCTATCACTGAAAACCATATTCTTGATTTTAGGCTTAAAAATGACCAGCAGCTTTAGAAGTTAAAAGGTCTGGGTAGCCCAAAACATACTTGATTTCTAAACTGTTGAACATATGTCTTTTTAAAAGCAATTACCCTTAGGTATCGTAAAAAAAAAATAAGACAATCAAGTTGCTCTGAGATACCCTAATACAAGTTCCCATTTATGGTTCCAAAATTTTACTTTGAAGACGCTGCCTTTCTAAATATCATTTGTCATCCTCATTGAGTGGCCCTGACCTACTTCATACACCTTTATGTATGAAACAGCTGCTCTGCTGTTTTGTCTTTGTTTCTGCAAAGACATAACATTTTCCCTTCCATAAGGTACTGGAAAGTTGCTTGGTTGTTAGCATAATTTGGACCCTCCTCAATGTTTCGATGTTGGAAAAAAAGACTTGTACCTGTAGTTCTAATAAGAAAAGAAGTGGGTTTCAATTTTCTTGGCAACGTGAAAGCTATCCAATTGCAAGTTAATTCAAGAATAATAACTGTAGGTATGTGAACAGTGAATATATACTAAGAAATCCATGGGCTACAACATATTGTGCCTGACCGAGGTAAGGATGGGAAAGTAAAAAGTTTTAGAGGCTTTCAGTCTCATTTCTACGCGTTCACAGTGCGTTACCCAAAGGTCTTTCCTCTTTGTGCATGCTGAATAGGCTGAGTGCTGCAGTGTTGCATGGAGCAATCCTGTCTCCCCGGAGAAGGAATTAGGGAACATTCGCCTTCCCCGTACCAGGAGAGGAAAGATGCCAAGAGCACTGTTGGGAAGGGGAGTGCACCTTTGGGCATGGCTGAAAGAGCTGCTTCATTTGGTTCTAAAGATTTTCCATCCGTGAAGGTTCTTAGGTACATAATTCTGCTGAAATAATTGGAAATCAGTAGATAAAATAGCTTTAGGTATTGAATCAATATCTTTGGGAACTCCTGCTAGATTTGAAGACATCCCTGTATCTATTCTTGCCAACAGATAGCACTGAAAATACCATGGTGAGATTCTTTCACCAACTATGATTAGCACCTGGATCTCCAGTCTCAAGGACAAAAGCTGGCTAAATCACAGGGTCTTGTGAGAAGGGAAATGCTGGATTTTTTGGTTCTTGTTCATTTAGTTTTAAACTGAGTTCACTAAAAGCTAGCCTAAAGGGTAAAAAAGGTTCTCACTGCTAGCTGATTTTCATAGAGCAAAAGCAGGAAGCTCCTGAGGGTACACAAGCTGGGGCAGAAAAGTTCCTCACCCATCTGCGGATGTTATCATTTGCAATGCACATTAGGTTTCCAGCATGTGACACTGCCTGGTCCTACCCTGATTGCATCATTGCTGGTGTAGGGAATGGGAAGGAGACTGTTCACAAACCACCGTTCCAGAAGAAAGTTGTCAGCATTCCCAAAATGTGTTTATGAGCATTAATAGCGTTAACTTTAATGAATCACTAGCCAGAATTGTGTGAGCAAAAGGGTGAGGCTTTGAGAGATCCTGGCAGGCAGATGAATCAGAAGTTGGCTTCATCTGGCCTTTTTGCTTCCACAAACATGAAAGATACAGCAGTGCAATTATTCCTACACAGTCCTCTGGACTAGTTTGATTCTGTGTGCCGAAAACCCCCAGATCAGGCCCGAGTTCTGGCAGACGCCCATGCGGAGGGAGGAATAAAGCACTCCTAAATAAGTCTGTGCATAAACAGACAAAACCACTATCAGCTTACTCCCGTGCCTTGCCTATCCAGGCTGCTTTGTATTCTTTCTCACAGTCTTTGCAGCTCATCAAGGGTGGCACAAACTAGCTGGAATAACTGGAATGGATAAATACCATCCAGCTTGCTAGGACAAGCAAAAGCTCATGCCTCCCAAGAAGGGCTGCAGGGAGCTGGAATGCAGAGCTTCCTTCCAGATCTGAAAAGAGCATTTCCAGAGACAAAATCCACAGAGAGCCTCACATATTAATAAGTAACACATTTAAGATAATCGTGGTCAGATTTTTAATTCTGAATTTTAACAATATGGTCTGTTTTATCTACTCAAAGCAAAGAAACAAATAATAATGAAAAGATGGTTTGAACTTCATTGAACTTGAAATTTCTTTAGGCTGCTTGTATATTACATAGATCTCAGATAATACCGTCAACGCTTTGCTCTAGTAAGGCATTAGTTAAGGGACATTAATGATAAGTTTCATGTTTTTCTGATTTATCATGTATACGCACATGTTTTAGCATTGCTTCACATTTATTCTGGTTTTCCTTGGATTTTCAGTGGTGGATTTATAACATATTTTTTTTTTACTGTGTCCGTGTGTATAGTTCTCATATTGTGTATTCATCTCCAGCTAACTTGAATTAAAAGTAGCTTGAATACGGGAAGTAGCTGAGTGCTGGCAGGACAAGCAGCTCCACTCAAATGAACTTACCTTGTCAAGGTAGGGCAGGGCAAAAGTAAAAGCTTCCCCAACATCCTTCATTTGTCAGCTGAAACTAAGACATAGACATCAGAGAAATATACATATCTGAAGTTCTAAAATTGTGTGGTGTGGGATCTGAGTCTAATCGGGATTTAAGTCATGCCTTGGCCATGTACTTTTCCTCCACTGAAGGTGAATTTTGCCTGCATGAAGCAGAGGGAAGATGAAGCATGCTGAGAGGTGTAATAACGACGTGCTGGCAACTGCCTGTGGTTTTAGAGCCTCTTTTTCACCTTAATCATAGATACATCCCCCTGGAATATAACATAGAACATAGAGAATGCGGTTTTAAATGCAGGCTGATACAAACAAAAATAATCAAGAAAAAATGTAATTAACTTCTATCACTGCCATGTGCAGTATTTGTATTGTTACATCTCGGTGACAGATCAGTTATCAGGAATAATGAAGCAGACAATTATGGCCATATAGCTTAAAGTGATTGTGACAATGCTAAAGTAAGATACTATCATTTAATAACATAATCATCACTCTTCTGCCATTACAGTCACTGTGCATGCAGTAAACAAAAGCAAAAAGGCCAGATTTAAAGTGCGTTGTGGAAAAAGGTATGATCTTCAGTTTTATAAAAGAACTTATATTAGGGTTTCTAACTCCTTTTTTTTTGTTGCTTTCCCTTAGAAAAATAATCAAGAAACTAAAAAGTCTGTTATTCCAAATGAAGGGATTATTATTATTATTATTATTATCATCATCATCATTAATTAATTTATGTGGATCTAACAAATTTTGACCATTTCAATAAATGTGATTTTAAAAGTCACACTGTGTAAACCTTCATCTGAAAGGTTGGAACTGGTTGGAGATTTTTTAATATGCAAGTTTCTTGACAGAAACTGAATATTTTTGTTTGGAAAATAATTAATTATACAGCAAATAAAGTCGCTTCATTGCACCATAGGTTTCCTATAGGAAGTTGTGTTGACATAGCTGTAGCATTTTATTATACTGCTGTAATTCCTATTTACATATGTAGGCAAGCGATAAGGAAGAGTTATACTTCTAAATTGCTTTAAAATATATTAGAAGATGAGTGACTGTCATCCAGATTTGGCAAGTCTGAGCTATGGGACTTATAGCACGTAGTACACTAAATAACCAAGATCTGGACCTGAAACTTGGGTAATATTTTAAAGTATCCTGGTCCCAGATCCGAATGTGTCTGCTTCTTTAGGTTCATCACAGCCAAGTGGATTTGTGGATTTCTTTCAAACACTGATGGCTTGAGACTGAGTTGCAGAAGGACTTGCTACAAATCACATCAGACCCTCTTGCCACCATCAGCTATTTAAATCTGAAGTCACCCATATATCCCAAGCCAGCAGGTCCAGTCTGTGCTGAGACCTGAAACTCTGTCCTGTCCCTTTCAGGGCTAAGCTCATGGTGAAAGCAAGGCAGAACTTCTGAGATGAAACAGTCCCTTTGTGTTTCTTCTCTACGAATGGAGACCAGTATATGCCGTACAGGTTATTAAGCAACCATAGGATTTATATCACAGCGAGGACTGGAATTCATCCTTGGTAACCAAAAGGACAGTGAAAAACCCCATTTTATAACTGCCAAGCATAGAGCAATCTTTTTCCTACAAACGTCTGTCTTTTTTTTTTTTTTCTTCCCACTTTTCTGTCAGTTTCAGATAAAATGTCAGAGTATTTGCATACGAAGTTCAAAGTGTTAGTGCCACTATGTCACGAAGGGTTTGAATGGTTCTAATTATAATATAAATATTCCGGTAGTTATGGGTAGAGTGCAAAGAAAGGGTATGAGAACAAATACATTTCTCAGACTAGAGTTTTGCATACTTACAAATGGGGATGAATGCAAGACACTGTAATTGAAATTAATGTTGAGAAATCAATTGAAAAGAGTATACAAAGCTCTACACCTTTCAAACACTGTAGCTGAAATAAAGATCAACAGGTACAAGATTTTAGAAATTATTTTTTAAAACAACTTTTACATCTGAGTGCTTTCAATATGTTAGTGTTACAAACCTACTCTGAATATAAAACATGTTCGATATTCCAGTACTGCATGTCAATTCATAATTGAGTACAGTAAGTGTTGCAGCTACAGGAACAGGGTACTCTTTTTCTTCTGGAGGGTCAGATGAATCATAGGAGTAATAGCTTCATTGTTTGCAGTTTGAACTTTTAGAGTCAAATCCTGTACCACGGAGATCAGAGTGGCTTTGTGTGTGTCTTTGGGAGAACTAAACATCAGAAGGATTCAATAAAATAAAGATATCTGTGATTCTTATTTTCCCTCCCGTGCATTATAGGGTTTTTTTTTGCTTCAATTTACGATGCAGTCGCAAGAACAGCAGCCGGCGTATAGGAATACGCTTCTATTGTTCTTAGGCATCTTTCCTGCAGATTGTAAAAGTTTGGTTTTGTTTTCCCTGCGTGCCTCGGCGCTTCTGGTTCCATCTGGAAGTGGACATCAAAGGGGTGCAGCCCCACCAGCAGGCCAGCGTCTCCCCCTTGAAGGCCGCAGGAAGCCCCGGGAGGCTGGCAGCGAGGCAAGCCGTCCCAGGCCCCCAGCCAGGCCGCTGCCGAAATCCAGTGCTCCCACTGGCTTCAAGGGGCACCAGAACACCTTTTCCGAGGCCGACGTTGAGGTAACGCTGCACAAACCTACCTAGGCAGCTTACGGCCTGGTCTTAACGCTCCACCCTCATACATCTGTTTCAGAGGGAAAGGCCCCTTTTTGAGCACAGTATTATAGTAAGCGGAGAGAAAGCAGAGGAGAAGCTCATTCAAGTTAACTGGCAACATGCTGTGCACATTATGAGACCTCACTTTCAGTAGACTCATAAATTCCACAGTATTATGAATGGGGCTGTGTTGAAGAACAAAGCAAAATGGGCTGCCTTTAAACATGATTCCGTTCCAGCGCTTCCCTCCTCTGAAGGTTGGTAACTTCTGAATTAGAGTAATTACTACAGCTTCTGGTTTGCAGCAATTAGTCTCCTTCCTGCTTTAACATACACAGTATTGAAAAGGTCAGGCCAGAAACAGAGAGATTCTCTCTCAGACTGTAGCTGCCCACATCACCCTGAGTGTCTGCATACATATATGTCTAGCTAGAGATGTATAGTTTTCTTTACAGAAGGGACCAAATGTGAATATCCCTTTGATGGTTTTCAGGAACTCTTCAGAAAGTGTTTTAAAGATAGACTTAGCTGAACTTCCACATTAATTTGTGCTCAGGGATACAGACTACTTACAGTCACCATTACTGTTGTTCAGAATGATTCCTTTTTAGAGTTATAAAGAAACATAAAAGATAAGATATGGGTATAAAATTGTACTTTAACTAAATGCTAACTTAACTTAGCATTTATATGAAATCAGACAATTTCAGTTCCTTTGCTACAGAGGCAGAGATGAAAGGCAGAAAGTTTCACCTGACAGGGAAGGGCAGAACGGCGTAAAAACCCCAGCCTTTTCAGTTCATTTTGGGTTTGGATTCAAGCTGCAGCTGTGAGCTGAGCTAAAAGCTGGCTGCTGCCGAAAGGGGGAAATCTTGCTCTCTGCACCTCCTTCTCTGCTCCTTCCTTCCCCCAGCCACCAGCCAGCTACCCCTGCAGCCAGCGCCGGCAGCCCTCTGCCCAGGAGACACGCCAACTTAATCCCTGGCAATAAAAAATAATAATAAAAATCCTTGTTTTTCTTTTGGGAAGGTGAGGGGACTGTTTTTCTAACTTTTGGTTTGGTTTTTTTTTCTTTGGACCATTTTAGTGAGTCGAATGAGCTTCCTCGGCAGACAGACAAGTGGTAGAACTGGCTGCTGAGGAGAGGGGAGCAGGGACAATGGGGATGAACAGGGCTGATGGATGCCAGGGGCACTAGGGTCTCCTCCCCTTCTTTGGTGCAGAAACATGAGTTCAGCTCCGGACGTTTTAAGAAATCATAATCTTACAACACAAAGAGATCAGAAGAAACAGTTTGGTTTTGGTGGATCCAAAACCCAAGTTATGCTTATATGTGGGTTTTGCACAAAGCCAAATTATTAAAGAAAGTCAGATCTCTCAAAATATTTCCTTTTACATGAGAAAGACACATTTATTCTCAAATGATATTTAGGTCATTATTTTTGAATGAAATGAATACAGAATTTCAGATGAAATACCATCTAGAACTTTATCATGGGAATAGTGTCAGAATAAAAGATCTTCCCTTAAATTTCACTTAAAAGAGCTTGGCAGATTTGGTAAAAACTCAGGAAATCAGATGACCTGGCTGAATTTTTTTTTGGAGCTTCCAAATAAAAAAAATACTTGAAAAATCCAACTGAGATCAAATGCATCTTCTGGCACATGCACCTGTGAACCTGCTAAGGACTTGCGGGGAGACACAGGGGCTTTTGGGATCTCTGTTAACATTTACCTTCCTCTTCTCTGATGTTCTCTCTCCTCTGATTCATTTGAAGCTGACTCCTGGTCCTGGATGAGGGTTAGCTGATGAAGTCCAACTAAGAGCTAGTCTCTTTCCAGATAAAACAGAGATTAAGTACCTGCTGATCTTGATTGCCTGTATAAATCAGAAATTACTCCACTGGAATTGGGCAGTTGAATGATTTGGCACTCCTGACTCTTCTCTGTAGTATGGTAATGCTTGGACAACTCGGTCAGGACCAGTCCCTCTCTACTGGACCTGGTACAAGTATGTAGTGGTGGGCATACAAACTCATGACTGATTTTCTGTGAAGTTTGGCTGCATGCAGTGAATGTCTGCACTCAAAAAAATTGGATTAAAAATAAAAAAAGTTAATCCCATCTCCAGACTTACCTGTAGCCTAATACAAAAAGAACAAAACTGATCTGTCTGAAGGGATTCTCAGTGGGGCGTGTTGTATTAACTTCAAATTGGTGATTACCTGAGACCTTCTGGCCCTGAGCTCTGGCACAGGGAGACTGTACCCTGCAGCAGGGCTGTACCCCCCCATCAGACAGGGTCTTTGTAAAGGTCTCGGGGCTGGGGGAAGGGGCAGGCGGCGAGGAAGCAAGTGCAGACATGGGACTGAAAACATTTTTACATTGTTTTGAAACTGAAGTGAGGTGATTATTAAGTTTTCCATGAGTCATCTGGCATTACTAACTTAGACAAAACTGCATATAGCACTTTGGTCTTCCGTTTACCCCTTCTCACTCTGCCATACCAAATTTTCTGTTCTTAAGCAAGATGGATAATTTTACTTCAAAAGGGACACTACCAGTAAACGGAGCCCCCCTGGCTCCGTGTCCCTCCCTGGCAGCTTTTCCTCATGGAAGGCTTGGCTGAGATTGCATGCCATGAGATGAAGGATTGCAGCTTTCCCTCACATCAGTGGTGTAGCTCAGGGTTCACAAATGGCATCTGGCCATTGCAGAAGGTGGGGATCTGCCTATTGCAGAGCAAATCTCCACCATCGCAAGTGGGGGTGGCTCCTGCCAGCACCTCTGTGCCAGTGACAGCATCAGGCAGAGGCACCGTGGGTACCCCTACTTGTTCTCCACTTTTTTTGATGAAAGGCCTTTTGTGGTTCAGCACAGACACACTGTTTTCCTTAGTTTAGATGCTCCAGATCTCTCCCTTTCTCTTTTTCTCTGAAGCTCCCTCTCTCTCTCTTTCTCTCGATGCTGTTCAGATGCTGGAGTGTTGCTGGTATCTATCTTGCAAATATGCAATCTCCCATGCCAGGAAAGGGTTTTAGCAAAGCTCCTCTGAGCTGCACCATCTCCTTTTCCTGCTCTCAGGCTGTGAACGTGTTTTTCTGTCTCACTCTCAGACCCAGCCTTTACAGTTAATGAGCTGAATGTGGGCAACTCCACTCTCTGCTCTCCCAGATGTGGAGCCTTGCGAGTCAGAAACTTCCAGCACTTGCTCCAGAAGAGGTTCCTAGCTTTTTCCTAACCCTAGCCTGCTAAAGAAAATGTCCAAGAGCCCTGATAACCACCTTCTTTATTGTCTTAGATCCCACAGCTAGGAAAGAGACGATAGAGTGTTATGAACATGATAATGCAGGGAATTGCAGTGTTTTCATTCAGTCCAAATATCCCCAGATGAGGCTGTACGGAGCTTACATGTCAACAGGAGCTTTAGTCCAGACTATTAATCCATAGATGATAAGTAAAGAAGAGTGTTGCTAAGGTCCTGATGGCCTTAGTATAAAAGGAAGGATTTAAGATCTGCAGAAAAAGGACCTATTTTATATTATGCAACAGATATAAATGGAAAGGACAAGTTTTTGGGGATTTTACATTGCTTTGGGTATGTGGGTCATAGCAGTAACCACCTACTGTCTCCATATGAGCTGGTGTACTGGGGTCAGTTGGGATAGTTAATTTTCTTCACAGTAGCCCGTATGCTGCTATGTTTCGGATTTGTGACTAAAGCAGTGCTGGTAACACACCCATTTTTAGCTATTGCTGAATAGTGTTTGCACCGTGCCAACGTCTTCTCTATTACTCATGCTGTCCCACCACAGCAAGCAGGCTGGTGATGGGCAAGAGATTGGGAGGAGCTGACCCCAAAGGGGTATTCCCTACCATGTAACATCATGCTCAGCAATAAAAATGGGAGGGAATTTGCCAAGGGCTGCCCAGTGAGTAGGAACTGGTGGGGCATCAGTCACCTGGTGGTGAGTGATTGCTTTTGCATCACTTGTTTTTTCTTTAGTTTTGTTTTGTCTTGTCTTTTTTACTTATTAAAATGTCTTTATCTCAACCCATGTGTTTTCTCACTTATACCCTTATCCCTGCTCAACCCATGTGTTTTCTCACTTTTACCCTTATTCTCTCCCCCATCCCACTGCAGGGGGCTTAGTTGCCTAGCAGGGTTAACACAACAGCTGGGTAATGAGTTTATATTTTGAATACGATTCTTCTCTGCAAATGCCTTTGTTACTCAGAGATTAATGCTGTGGCATGGCTCCTCCAAGGATGGGGATGTGCTGATACCTGCTGATACCTGAAGTGTGTGTGGAAAGTGTTCAAAGGGATTTAAATAATCCAAAATTTTTGGTGTAATGCATTCGCACCTTCCACTGCCTAAACCTAAACTGGAACCATCAGGATAAAAAAGGAGGTTCTGGCAGAGGAAAAGGCGACAGAGGGAAAGGCAGGCATATCAAAGCAAGGCAAACAAAAGTAATGCAGTTTCTCTGAGGAGCTGTAGTATAGCCTGCAAGTTTCTGAATGATGATTTCAGAGTTAAAGGTTATGAAGGAGTCTCCAGTAATTCATTCCTTGGAGAAAGCAATTCCGGTGGATTTTTCATTGCTCAACTGAGACCAAATAAATTCATATATTTGCCATATATGATACAACTGGCCAATCAGAAAAAGTAAGCATCAAAGTATTTCGTTGCAAAGATACCGGCAGTGACATGGAGCTGTGGTAGGTTGTATTTCCCTTTCCTGTTCAACACAGCTTTTTGCTAAGAACTGAACACCGGGAGGTGGTTTCAGGCTCTTCATGCCTTGGAAGTACCCAGGCTCACCAATTAACTTCCCCAGCAGTGTGCTGCCACAATTGAACTTAAAAAATGAAGCATTTCCTTATTTAAGCAATGCTTAGAGAGCACTCCCTGCTGCTGATTCCACCTGCCAGGGAGTGACATCTGTATATCAGCGGAAGAACTGACTCCACAGAAATTCTGGAGCCATAAAGGCCATTTCTCTCTTTTCTGACAAGCTGCTTTTCCTCCCATCCGCATTCTCCGCACAATTGCTTCTCGGAACTAGGCCCCCAACAAGGTATTGTTTGAAAGGGATAAACATAGCAGAGCTGGATTGTTAAACATTTGACAAGTGTTTGTGATATTTCACAGCTGGCATATAAAATACCTTGTGGAAGGACCAGGCTTAAACCTTGTTAGTAGCTCCCTGTGGAGCGAAAAAACTCTGGTTGTTCTGAATTCGGCTTCCTCTTTTTGCTCAGGAAGATAATTCCAGGCACTCAGGGAAGGTAACTTGTCATTTTTCTCCTCCTTCATCCACTGTCTTTTTTAACACTTGACTTCCCGCAATAAGCAACTCTTATTCTTCATCATCTCTGCCTTCTACTCCTGCTCTTACTCTGCTCCAGGAAAGGGCTCAGATCACACTGAAGTGCACTGAGTAGTGTAGTCAAGAGAAATTAAGTTCTCCAGCTGCTCTTGGCCATTGTCCTCAATGTCGGTGCTACTCCAGGGCTGACTTTTAAATATAGATAAGGCCTCATGTCCTTCTGAATTGTCTTATTTTTCTTCAGCTTCAGCACTGGCAGATGCATGTTGTGCTTGGTGCCCTGTTGGCTTTGAAGCCCTGCCACCATGTTCCCTCATATTGATCATACCTGACAGTTCACAGTGCATCACTTCAAAGCCTGGGTATTAGCCAATTGTAAAGGACAAATGCTGTCACTGGTTTTGCCCCTCCCCTCCCACACTTTTTCCTGCATGGTGATAATCAAATTCCTCATAAAAAGCAGGGCATCTCGTCCTGAATTTAGTGGTTATAGTGTCAGCTCCAAATACACATTGCAAAGCATCAGGCTTCTCAAGAGCTTTTGCTCTTTTACAAGGACTGCATTTACCGATGAGCCAGAAAACTCCCTGCTCTTACTCCAGCTTTTGTGGGCCAGGAACAATTTGTCCCTAAGTCCTCTTTGGTGTTTACAATTTGATAAGAAAGAATAGTAGATGGTCAAAAAAGGAAGTTTTCAATGTGTTCATATTTCCACATAACTGGCACATGGCAAGTCCTCTGCCAGACTGTGCCTACTAGCCTGCGAACAAAATGAATCATGAATGTGGGTGACTTGAGAGTCAAATATTTATGGTGGATCCGAAACAAAACTGTCCAGGCTTGCTGCCATGCAGAAAAAAACTGTAAAGCTTTTTTTTTGTTTTTTTTTTTTTTTTTTTTTTTTTTTTTTTTTTTTTTGGAGAACAAACGTTGCTTATGAAAAATGAGACTAAGAGTGTGGAAACATGGAAAACATGCCTATTCTTGTGAGAGGTGTGGTGCGTAATAGCTTACGATGAGGTGCCCAGGCTTTCTGCCATGAAAAAAAAAACTTTAAAGCTTTTTTTTTTTTTTTTTTTTTTTGTTTTTTTTTTTTGTTTGTTTTTTTGTTTTGTTTTCATGAGTAGAAGCCTAACAACATACAGTAATTTAACATTTGGGATTTGGCATGATGTCATCATCACCAAGAAGGTTTCTTCTTAGTTTCATTAGCAGCAGGAATGCCACAGAGTGAGTGGTTTCCTTGTTCTCAGCATGCCTGCAGTTAGTGCTCATGAAGTCTCTGAAATAACTGCAAGGAGATAAACCTACGACAGTTTTTCTGCTTCCTACCCTTGTATTTGTCAGGCTGGGCAGGAATCCTGTGGCATTTTGAGTGGAAATACTGAGAGGCAAGTGCTTACAGAGGGATTTCCATCAGCTACACAAGGACAGGAACATTGTTTTGGCTATTTATCAACAGAGAAAATAAATTCTAATATCTATGCCAGTCAAAGCACTTGGCGCGAGGCTAGAATAATCCGAGGATCTGCATTGGAGGGGGCTGGAACTGACACAAGATGGATACGCTCATTATCATTAGCACTTTGTTTGGTACTCCTGACAACACAAAGGCGGCAGGGGTTACGTACATAAAAAGTCTAAATTGCTGTTCATTTGGACTACGCGAGCTTCCCTCTTTCATTCAGCCCAGCTGGCTTGCTTTTGCTGCTTCTCTGTGCGCTGGCAGAGTGTCAAGGTGGCTGATAGGCCTTGGAGAGCCATGTACAAAGGCCTGGGGCCTGGGAGAGGCTGCGGGGACTCTGTGTCCCCTCCTCCTGCCACAGGCAGGCTGGGAACCCCACAGCATCTCATGCTTCCCCACTAGAGTAGAAAACAAAACAGGAGGTTCAATCTCCTGCCCACTGTGTGTCCCATGGAGGAGATGACTGATGGCAATAAAAAATATATCAGCAGGCATAAAGTTGCTAGTTAATAACGGGAGAGTATGACAACTGGAAATTGTTCCACCATGAAGAAGAAGTTTAGGAACCATTTTCTGTTGTCTTTTTCCACGGGATCCTGTGTTAGCTTGGAAACAAACAGAAGCTTGCCTCCTTTGAATGGCTGCTTAAGATATATTCTCATTCTACCTGTGGCTCTAGGGCTGGGGAAGGCATTTGAAAATGCCTTGCATCATTTTAACAGGTGGCTCACTTTCCATGGGATTTACTTAGAGGAAAGCCCCAGGAAATACAGTCTTCAAATAGGATACTACTAGAGGAAAATCTGCTTCCTAAGGAGAATTTATAGCTTTCCAAATGGCCCCAATTTAAAAGAAATGAAAAGGGAGTATGGTCTATTGGCTATAGTACGATACTAATGCCAAGGAAATTCTTTTGGTAAGGGCCTATATATCTTTCAGTTAGCTTGGGCTTAGCTTTCTGTCGATGCTGTCTATTTGCCAGCATGCTGCGAAGATTACAAGATATATGAGAATGAAAACTTGTAGAAAATTTTGGAGTCAGGGTATATGCACATCACCTTTGCCAGCCAATGCGTGCTTCTGTGGGGTGTGTAGTAATGTAGTCTGAGAGTCTATGCATTTTTGTTTGCAGCAGGTTTTCTGGTATCTAATAAGGTAACAGCTTCAAGTAAAACCTTTCCAGCTGTTGAAGTGCTCTATCTATTACCATTTGTGGATTTTCTGGTGCTCAAAAGCAGCTGAGTTTTCATAGTATCATTTGCCTCAGTAGAAGTGCTAATAGTTTTGGGGTTTTGTTTTGTTTTTGCTGCAGGGCTTCAAGGTTTCAGGACCCTTACAGAAGTATTTTGACTTTGAATGATTCAGCCTAGAGAATTAAAAATAATTGAAGGAGAAGGGAAAGCTGACAAAGACACTTTGGTGCATGCAGAGACATGTGATTTATATATACACAATCACACAATCATATAAGCCTCATTTCCTTAAGGAACCAGACTGAAAAGGGCTGTATCTGTACTTGGTGTTATTCTATAGATGGCAATACACTTCCAGCTTCCTGTAGTAATGGCAAAATTAGTACTATTTTTATTTATTTTGTTGAAGATTCCCTCCATCTGTTCCCCTTCCACAAATCTTTCTTATTATTTCCTTTCATCCACAAAATCCCCCACCAATAATCTGTTCGTCATACACTTATAAAGTTGGCACTGCTTAGAAAAAAACATGGGTTTTTTTCCTCTTTGATTTTTCCATGCTTTCTTATGCTAGCAAAAATCCATTGGTTAAGAAGAAATTATCCTTGGCATAGACCATGCCAAAAAAAAGAGAAAAATACCTTCTCATCAAGAAAGCATCCAGAATATATTAATTCCATGAGGAGCAAGATGGTCATATGACATTTGGATAAAACAGACTTTTCAGAGACTGGACATCTAGCAAATATAAATCCACTTGACTTCAGCGGATGAGCTCATCCACATGACAGCACTTCTGGCCCTCTTGGATCACTCCCCAAAAGATATAAGGCTGCAATGTTCTATTCCTCTGTTTTGAAAGAACACTGTGTGAAATTAACTTTGTGAAATTAAATAAGGAAATCAATCTTAATCCTTCAAACCATAGATAGGTGGTATGCACAGGTATATCATTCCTCTGTGTTTTGTTGTTGTTTTTTTCTTAGTTTTGGTTTTGGATGCTCACAGCTATTGCTGTGAAACAGCGGCGTTAGGCTCCCAGGCCTAGGAGCTGCTGCTCTCACAGCTCTCTCCTCCCCAGGAGAGGCAAGGATTTGGGGCTGCTGGCGAGGTTAGAAAGCAGCAGAGGTGGGATCCCACCACACCGAGTGGGGCCAGGGTCCCGTTCAGCGGCGAGGGAAGCTGCCTGCCTTGAGGAGGTCAAATCCTGCTGTTCAGGCGATGAGAAACGTTTTCCCTGTCTGTGTGGGGCATAGGCGTCTGCTGTCAGCTGAGTTTGGAAAGATAGCCCTAGTTTTCTTTTCCCACTGTGCTCTGTTAAGTACAGGTAGCTGGAATGTAACTCATGTGTGTAACAGGAAAAGTCGTGTCTGTTACTGGAAGTTCAGTTATTTCTGGGTTGCAGCGTAGCAACTCTTTAACAGAGAAAAGACGCAAAAGTAGTTTGTAGTGAATGGAGCTACAGCGACTTTATGCGAGCTGAAATTCTGTTCCTTAAAAAAAGAAAGCGCTGCAAAATCATAATTCCAGCTGCTGGAAAGGGAAGAGGCAGAGGAGTGTTGTCTGTTCTTCTTCCACAGAAGTCCCTGACACAGACTTACGGCGTTTCTTGGGAGTGAGTAAAATAACTCGGCAATTCTGGACATATTAGTCAGTGGTTTAAAAGTTCAGCAGAAGAGCTCGCCATTTGTTTGCTAGTCCTTAAATTTAACGGATTGTCATGCTGAAGTCCTGAGCAGCACACCCAAAACAGTCAGGGAACAACATGGCTCTTAATGGGACTCTAAATTTGGAGACAAAAATTTGTTTTAAATGATATTTTGTATTAGCAAGGGAAAGAAGTGTTTCTGGTCTGAAATTTTATATGGCAACTTTCACCTCAAGGTAATGAAAACAAGCTGAGCTATAAACTCTTCAAAACTGGGGTTTATGGAAAGGCTGACAAATCCTTTACTGGAGTGATGTGGCTGGGAGCACTTTAAAAGATTCCCATGAAGCTCTATTGATCATGATCACACACTCCCAAGCACCAACACCGGGAGGTGGCAGGCAGAAAGCCAGCTGCTTTCAATTACTGTGCCGTCCTGGCATTATGTCCGGCCAACGGGGCTGTGTTAGCAGCTGGTCATCTGCTGGGTGGAGGCTCCATGGGCAATCTGAGGCCAGTGTGCTTCCCGGCTGGCCCTCCGGCCACATCATGTCCTGTCTGCCCCATGGCTGGGCCATCAGCCCTCTGCTGTGTCATTTCTAGTGAAGGCTCTTAATACTATCCCCATGGGGAAAGAGGTTGGTTTGGGAGAATGAGAGGAAGGGAGAAAAGGAAAACACCCAAGTTTTGGTTTTCTGCTTCTTTTTGCTGGAATGAAACATCACACATAGATCATGTAAAAGGAATTGGCTTTTAGTGAGAGGATATGGCTTCACTTCTCAGCCTCTTCCCTTTGGGTTTCAAAGCGAAGCCATCTGATGCTTGAAGCACCAGCAAGAGCCGGTGATTGGACTTCAGGAAATTCACAGTGGTGTTTTTGTGCTTCTAAATGAGCAACACTGCTGCTTGTAAAGACCTGAGGTAAAATCCTGGCCCCACTGAAGTCCTTGGCAAACCTCCTACTGCCTTCAGTGGGGCCAAGATTTTACCCCGAGTCCTGCAAGCCATTAGTCTTTTGAGTTTTTAATGGGTGCGCTTCTGCGCAGACAGACTGCTCTTGTAAGAAAGGGTTAGCTGGATTGGCTCGGATACTGCACAATTTAAAACTTAAAGGAAAGCAATTTTGTAGTGAAATTAAGGGACTATAAAAGGAATTTGGCTTTAGACAACTTGCTTCTGTTTGGATTTGGATTAGGCTGCAATCTCCTTGTCTGTTTTTAGAATACGTGTCCCTGCCAGCATCAATAATCTATTTTCCTTAGTGCAAGTGAAAGGCTCTGATGGCTCAGAGGTGTAGTCTGGTATCCAGTGCTGCTCTGGATTTCTTCTTTGGTTTAGGAGTCAGGCTACAAATGGTGAGCTTCTCCTTAACATTTATGTGCTGCCAACAGACGATTCATTGACACGTGGGCTGACACACTCCTTCTTTCCCGTCGCACTGCTTCAGTCATTCCTATATTCCTAAACTGTCAGATAATCCAGCTCCCCAAACCCTTTCTCTGCCCATGCAGACCCTCCCAGCCCAGTCTCAGCATTCATTTGCACTTGGCCTGACTGTGTTTTTCTTGGCAAAATTCCTTTTATCCTGTCCAGCAGCATATTAATCCTTGAGCTCTTTCTTGAAATTTTCAGGTTCCTTCCCCACCTACTCCAAAGTAAATAAATCAGGACTTCAGATAATGCATATCAAATATATCCTTTCACCTCGGGTCACAATGCCATGTGCAAGTTAAGCTCTGCAGGGCTAGAGGTTGAAGGTGGAGTCTACAGAGGAAGCTGAGGAGAAGGAATGTGTGGGGGTAGCCATCACTCCAGAGGAGCCCATAAAAGATCTAGTGGTAACATTAGGAGAGACTGTGCATGGATGATCCCAGCTCCTACTGGCATCTGCTGCTGCCTCGGGGGAGCGTGTGCTGCAGCCTGCTAAGGCATGGCTCCATCATGGTCTCCAAGCTTAACTGGAGCTTAACTGTATTCCTCTGAAGGTGTCTCCTTCTCCATTCTGTCTGAAATATCGTTTCTTTTTTTTTTTTTTTTCTTTTCTGGGTATGTGAGGCGCTGCATTTTCCTCTTACACCACCTCTGTTTGTCCTTGGCTCACACATTGGCTGAATTGTAAAGCTGGAAAGTCTTCCTGGACTTCCTTGAGTCTGCGTACGTGCAAAGTCTGAGGCAAGTCCAGCAGGCACTTGTGTCCAGTACTCTGACATGGCACTAAGTCATGCAGTTCCAGGCCTTGCAGAAAACACCTAAAAGCAGAGCCCAAACAACCTGTGTCCCACAAAATAGCTCCTCACAAAGTGTTGCCAGCCATATTCAGCTTTACTGACTTATAAGTGCAAAGAAGGTCTCTTGAGAGTGGTTCCTGCTATGAAATCTTTGCTCAGAACTGGCGTGAAAGGAATGTTTTCCTGGTAAAACTAATGGATTTAAAGAGGCGGATCCTATTGTAATGAGAAAGGACCATCAACTACTTCATCTATGTTAAAAATACGTGAATGAAGGACTTTTTTGCAACATCCCAGAAGTTGCATTTTGGCCTTGTCTGAAACAGCCATCTGTCTCTTTTAGCATTCCCAGTGTTAATTAAAGCCACTAATGCTTGTGCCAAAGTATGACGCCCTGTGGATAGCGTGCTTCTGAAGGGACAGCTAGGAAAGGTGGTAGAAGAAAGGAAAGGTGAGGACCCCTCATGTGTTTCAAACTTGAGATTTATAACCCCACTGGAGCTTTTGTTACAGAAGAGTAACCCATCCCGCTCTGACATCCCAGTGGAGATACACCTTTGTAATTTTGCTGTCATGGAGACTGAGCCAAACATCAGCAGGGACTATAGCAGTGATTTTACAGAGCTGACTTGGTATAAATGACAGGTGCTTCATGTCTGCTAGGATTTTGTAATGTGATAGTTATTGCATACTTATTTATAACTTCCCACCTTTTGGCAATGAAGGGATGTATAGAAAAAAATATAAAGCCAAACACAGTAATTGCCCTGACATGTACTGCAAAAACCAGAGTGGAAACAGCCCACTGAACACTCAAGATAAGTATAGCCATTTAAGCACAAAGAAAGTTTGCCTTTAATGAATGCCTCTGCGTTAGTCATGCAAGGAAAAACATTAGAGCCTAGCTCCAGCAATGATCATCAGTATCAGAGAATTCCTGGACGTTTATAAGGAAGTTTAGAAAGCACCCAAAGATTTCTGGAGAACAGAATATGTAAAAAGTACCATTAGGTCAGGTCACTTCAAGATTGATTTCAAATGCATTAGCACTCTGCTCTCCACACAGTAACTCTCTTTCCAAAGAACCCAAAGCACCTGACATCCAATAAGGTCTCTGCGTAGCCATTTGCACCTTGGCAAACCAAGACAAAGTACTTAATAATTTGTAGCTTGCACTGACAGGGAGTAGTGTATGAAGATTGAGGAGAATTAGGGGGAGTTAACTTCTACTCCAGAATTCAAGGGAGGAAGGAAAGAATACTGTATGCAATTTGACCTGCTATAATATGTGCGAAACTTTCTATGGTCATTTTTTTAACAAATGAAGATTAATCATTTTGGAATGTGTTCACAATGTGCCTTATCTTAATACGTTTCCTTATGGTGACAATATTTTCCTTAATGTTTTTCAAATGCAAGGGAACAGCGTCAAGACCTCAGCGAATGTGGCTGCCACTGATAGACAACGGACCAGGAAGAAAGGCAATTGTAATGAACCTCCTTGTTCTTCCCATTTGGTCAAGAACTTTCCATCACTGCTGTGTTTGTCAGGCCCCCATCGTAAGCGGGGAGAATGACGGATGAAATGATGCATGTTCTGGC
The DNA here is from genome assembly GCF_001431845.1 of Calidris pugnax. NCBI lineage: Eukaryota > Metazoa > Chordata > Aves > Charadriiformes > Scolopacidae > Calidris > Calidris pugnax. The sequence continues at coordinate 1,235,869 of NW_015090786.1, read as the reverse complement.
TGACTCTTCAGCTGATTGTTCTGTGTCGCTTGCATTTCCTACTCGCACTGCCTGCTGTACTGTGGTTATATAGATTAGATGTCAAGTCAAATTTGGGTTGAATGGAGTACTGCCATCTCTTGGTTATTTTAGGCAGATACACTCACAGACTGACTCATTTTCCTGCCACTCAGGAATCGTATGAAGCAACATAGAAAAACAGCTATTCTGGATTAAAGCTTTTAGGCACTTAGGAAGCTTAATTGTGGTTTTTATATATTTAAGAATGGAGAACAGAGTACATTTGCTGGTGCGTTATTTTTTTATAGATTTTTTAATACATAATCGTAGGCAATAAAGACATTTAGATGCATACATTAAGGAGAACTGGATTAGTAAGAAATGCCTATCTTATACTGTGCAATTTCAGTCATGAGAGTTCAAATTATTCATACTCAAGATCTGTCAATGGAAAAATGCTTTTACCATTACAGATGTAATTTTCTTTCCTTCTTCTTTCTGTGACTGGAGCTAAAAGACTTACTGTAAATACTGTGTCGATAGGAATCTGGGGTCACCCTCTTCCTGGGCCTTTCCAGGGTTGGAGACCAGAAGAGCAACATCTCCCTTTCTTCAGTAGCAGGAGGAGCCAAATTTGTTTGGTTGGTTTTCTCCTTTTAACTGAAATATGGGAGTAAAGAAAGTCTAGCTGAATTCAGAATAGAAGTTAAACACCAGAAACTTTCACTGCCACAAACTATCTAACCCAACCCCCCACCATATTACAAAGAAAACAATATGTGGTAAGGGTTTTGAAATAATTTATAATGTAATAATTAATATGGAAGTAGGAACACATACATTATGAATAAATGCTAGTATTAGAAGAACAGGGGATTAAGTTAATGACTACTGCTGCTATACTCTGGATCAGTGATGGCTCTTCAGGGTTACCCTATAGCATCCTCAGGGAAGAGCTCTCAGAGGCTGCCCGCTGCCCTGCTTCTGGCACTTCAGAGGACCAGAAGGCCCACAGTCTGGTTTTTGATGAATGCTAGGGATGGATTGTAAAAGCCATTGGCTTTCTCAGTGCTCCTCAGCCACCACTGTTGCATCTGTACCAGTCATTCCACCTAACATGAGGACACAAACCCAGTAGCAAATGCTTGACAGATTATGGCCTCAGTGCTGCCACGTGTAGGGTGGAAAAGCATTGACTCTTGTGCAAACACAGAGAACTCGGAATCTGAGACCTGGAAAAGCCTCCTGACAAGGATGTAAGTTCTCGAATGAGCCAAAGCCATTGTCTGTTGTTGCTTCTGCTCATCCCTCTGCTGCAGCCTGTCCTGGCTTCCTTGCAGTCCTGTGCAAGGAGCACAGGAGTTCTCAGGAATGTCAAAGACTTGAACTACTTTTGTTCCTTTTTTTGTGCCTTCTGACACTTTTAATAGTAGGGTCCCCCTACTATTCAGCAGAAGTCCAGAAGGATGATTTCAACATACAGCTTTAAACAACCATTTTAACATAGATCTCTAAACAACCAATACTAGTTGCTGTCAAAGAGTGGCCTTCAATGAATACAAAAGAAATGAGGGAAATCCCACCTTGTTTTATCTAAAGTAGGAAATCATCATCTGAGCAGCAAAATAAAAGGCTTAATGCTAGCTAACTATATGAGACATATTCTGGTCTTCATCCTTATTGCTTCCACCTCTGTCCTGCAAGGGCAGGGAGAGAGGAAGGTGCTGCTTGTTCCCTACCCTTCTTGCTCTCCTGGGAGCACTGGAGCACCAGTTTGCCTTTAGAATAAAGAGATGCAATATCTCTTTCTAAATGAATGTGTTTCTGGTTCTCTGAGGAGTTTAAGAGGTACCAGGTTTCTCTCTTAACAGTAGAGGCAGCAGCATAATTCTGCCTGCTCAGAAGATGCTCAGCAGAGCAGTCACAGCTATGGCATTGCTACAGTTCCCTGAGGCATCTTCCCCCACTTATCAGCTGGTGTCATCTCCTTAGCTGGAGCATGCAGCTTGTGTGCTTCATGGCAACTTTCCAAACTCTTCTACCTAAAACTTCCCTTTTGAGCCAACCTAAGGAATACGGTAACTTAAGGTCAGCTCCCAAAAGTATGTGTGATTCACTTTGGCTCTTGCATGGTCTCCTCACTTTAACCCCCTTGATTCCTCCCTTTTTCCTCAGGCTGGCATTTTTGGCTTTTGCAGGCTTGTTCTGTTTACCTTTTTTTTTTTTTTTTTTTCATTTGAAAGTGATCACTTCTGTCTCTAGCCAAGCTTTCTAGCTGTGTGTACACTACAGCCAATGAATGAGTGGCCTGATAACTATCTCTTGCTAAAGGAAGTTAATCTAAAAGGCTTACAATGGTACTGTGCTTGCAATGTTTGGGCACACTGTTCTACGCTCTCTGGAAAATTAAAGGTTTTCTTGCTTAGGTTTCGTTGTAGAAATCATAGAAAGAATAACTAATTACAAAGTTCTAGGGTCACTCCTAGTCCTAGGCAAAGCACTTGCCTTTCAAACAGCCATTTCATAACAAGTTTTTTATATATATTGAGAAGTAAATTACAAGGGAGGGCCTCAGTGTTTCATACAGTAACAGGCAGCGTGGAGAGATTCCTGTAACACGTGATACAGATATGGAGAGGCAGCTGCAGAAATCCTAATGAGGGTGTTATGTGGTACTACTTTTGCCAGTTTATCTTAAAATGAACCTTCACTTCTGCAGGGTTTTTTTCTCACTTTAAGAAATGCTACGTGTACATGTGCACACACGTTGACTATGCATCAGCAAAGAAGGAATGTGCATAATGCCAAAATACTTTGACAACGATGAGATGACAAATCACAAGCGTGCTTAAGGCATCCATTACTGATGGAGTAAAAAGAGCAGTTCAAGGCATTCCTTCCAAACAAACCTTTATCTCCTCCTTCAGTGGTGTTGACTGCGAACACTACGGAAATCTCTGGGTGGCAATTTCCTGGACAGCCCTAGAGGAGTCGGGCTGCATTTGAATCAGAACTCGAGTGTGGGTGGTAGGGTGGAGGAGGGAAGAGGTACGTGGTATAGCTGCACATATCTTCATAGCTATTCATCCACCAAAGCAACGACAGCATATAAAAGTGGTAATGTGATTTCACAGTTCTAATCTGGTTTATCATAATTTTTTCCAAGCAGTGCCTCAAAGCAGTCAGGGAGGGGAAATACACATTAATACTCTGTGCTGTTTCATGACTAACCACGTTCAAAATGTGCAGTGTTTTCCAGAAAAAGTGAGGGGTTTATGCCTATCTTTTCCATAACAGTACAGTGTTATCTACAGCTGATAGACAGAGAGCTTTATTTTTTTTTCTTTTTTTTTTCTTTTTTTTTTAATACTGAAGATGTGCCTATTCACAAGAAGAACTGATCCAGACATGCAGAAATACAGTCTTTTGCCTTTCTCTGCAGGAAATGTACCTTTATTTATGAAATTCACAGTTGTGTCTAAACCCACTGATCCAGACATGCAGAAATACAGTCTTTTGCCTTTCTCTGCAGGAAATGCACATATGAAATTCACAGTTGTGTCTAAACCCATGGGCAGTGTAGGAAAGAAAACCCATTTAACAGGGCGAATTGAAATAATGTATTCCTACATGGATACGTGTGATCAGCACTGTATGCTCTATCAGGTTAAGTGACAAGACATACTAAGGTAGGTAAGGGTTTGGACTGAAAACTGGTGCTTATTTGTGATAGAATTTGTCGATAAATGGTTTGCAATGAGAAACAGATCTACAGCTTTAGAGGCAGATATGATTTGTTTATCCTGCAGCCAACATCTTCATGCTCAGCTTGTCAGCTGTCTTTTCCTTGTCACAGATATATAGCCAAAAATCAGGAAGACTGTGCTGTCATGGATCAACTGCATTAAAGAGTTGTCAAGCTGAGAGCCAGTTTGGTCCAGATTTACGGCTGGCTCAATCAAGTTGATATTAGTAGAGCTGTGCTCTTTTACCCAGGCTTATCTTTTGACCCTCTCAGTTTCATCAAAGATAAATTAAATATTCTGGCAGCACAAATGCAATGGATAAAAATGGATTATCTCTAAGAAATAATGAATAAATATAAAGTCAAGCCATACATGGCTGTGGATCTGGAACAGAACATAACCAGAAATCTTCAGAGGCAGCAGCTAACAAAAAACTTCAGTGCTATTTCAGGATCAGGACATGGACAGCAGGAAAGGACATTTCTAAAATAACTCTGGAACTCTTTCATTCTCCTCTGAATATTTGGGGTTCTGCTAGCTAACAAGTGCTTATTATCTGTTTGTGCCTTAATCAGTTGTAAGTGTCAATATCCCACTAACTTAATTGGTTTATTTTTAAATAATTCAAGCATCGATGCTTGAAGGCCAGAGTATAGAAAGTTGAGATTTCAGCTGATTAACATCTGCAAATGCCTGCCTGGGAAGCGTCTACATATCAGATAAGAGTGTAGGAAGATCTGTGGCTAGGAGCTGAAACTAAAGCAATTCAAGCTAGAAATAAGGCAGTTTTTGAAAGGTGAACAAAATTAACTTTTGGAACTACTTACCTAAAGACAGAGTGAATCATCTAGCTACTTGACACCTTTAAATTGAGATAGATGTCTAAAATAAATGCTGTAGTTCTACCACAGTTTACTGGACCTGATGTAAAATACCAAGTTCAATTATTCTACAACCTGTATTATGCGAGAGATCAGACTTAAGCATCCATATGATCCCCCCTGACTTTTTAGAACTATGAATGTTCATAGCTACAAAGGCAAGAAGGAATGTGTCCAGACATTTGTGAACACTATCATGTCCCCATAAAGCCTAAGGGAGGTGGCACGACTACAAGATAGAGGATGAAAGTGCAGTTCAGCTTCTGAACACTGATTCAAAGGTGAGGAAAAAGGATTCCTGTGGTGACCCTTCATTTTATGTTCTCCATAGTCATGATCAGAGCCATAGAGGACATCTGAAGGCACCAGCAGCTGATCACAGGTTTGACTGAGTTTAGAAGATACCTATAATGCATCAGCTTTGAGCTGCTCAGTGTTATTATTGGGATGTGTGCTTTTTTGGGATCTGTATGTTTCAGCTTACTTTAACTCAATCAGCAACTAATATTTAAAAAAATATCTCTCCAGTGTTAAGACCCGCAAGATGGTACTCTGTGACTTTAATTTGTTCTGATGAGTGCAAAACCAGAAACCTCATGCAAGTGCAGATCAAGTACTCTTGTTGAAGGGTAAAACAGTACAGAAGAATGAACGGCAGCAGTGACCTCACTGTTGAGCAGATTCTTATTTATTTCTTCATGATGCACTTAAATACATTTAAGATCCAATTAATAGATTATTCTAAATTTAGGAACAGTGCCAAAAATTTTTGTGTATCTAACCTCTCTTTTCATACCATTTCCAAAGTGCCAAATTATGCGCTCTTTTTCTGTAGTTTTCATTAATTAAGCCAGCCTTGACTTCATTCCAACTCAATCTGTGTTACTGTGTTACATTGATAAAAAGCAAGAAGTTAATCATGAAGAACGAATCAACTTAGAGTTCCCTGTATACCCAGACTGAAGATCCCACCTGTCTTTCCAGGACTGCCGTAGGCACAGATGTTATTGACACAACACAGGAGGTGGTTTCCCTTGATATCACCACTGAGTGCAGAAGAAATTATGAAAAACTTTGCCCAGACTTGGTGAATTCTGCAAAAATGGCTGCAATACAACTATGTGCGCAGTTGTGGAATGTATGATCTCAGGTTCAGAAGTAGACACTGAAGGCTTTCATAAGAGTGTATTGCACTGTTTTTAAGCTGGGATACTGGTGGTAAAGCAGAAAGGACTATGCACACCATTCACAGAGGTATAGAAACACATGTGCCAACACTCATGGCTGCATTGACTGTGGTGCTGCACCGCTGAATGTTATGGCTGATGAATCATGTGTCTGCAAGGTGAAGTGGGAAGCTGAACCTCACTATCCACCCATCCACCTCTTTAGTTCCATGGAAGCTGGTATGCTGATGTCCCTGATGATCTTTTCTCCAGTTGTGTCCGGTCCAGCTTCTATATTCAGCCTGGAACACTGCCAAATACAAGCAACTTCATCTTAAATGTCTATGTAGGGTCTCACCTGCTCTGTGTGATAGTGCTATCTTACTCTCACCGGCTACCCAGGCAGCTTTTGCCACCTTTGGACTGCCTCTAGATATGCTTCTTTCTAGTGTTTCTCTGAGTGATGAATATGTAATTCTGGTGCCAAGGTGTTCTGTCTAAGGAGTGTCCTGACCCCAGCGTGGGTCTGGGAAGGTGAGAAAGTCTGACAAATGCTGAATAACTACCAGTTGATAAAGCTTCGACACCTCAAACAGCAGAGAACAAGTCTAACAAATGCCTTGAGGAAATGTACAAGTGAAACAGACAGTCAGGTTTGGCAGTATAAGAACTGAATGTCATTCGGGGCAATAGCAGAGTCTGGCAGATGGCTGTGGCAGCATGTGCAGGCGTGAGGTCAGCCTGCAGTGGTGGATCAGAAGGAGACTTCCTTCTGTCAGTACCTTTTCTCCTACAGTATCACCAGCACAGAGGAAAGGGGTGGAAGGTAGATGTCCATAATGTTGCATCCTCAGATTTAGCGTTCTGATTTATAACCATCCCTTACATGATTTATTTGAGAGGACAAAGAAGACAATACTTCCTGCTTATGAGGAGAAAGGCCAGAAACATATGTATTTAAAGACAATTTTTAGCTACTACATTGTTCTCTCAACATAGTATTTCTAATCTACTCTGGAATGAGAAATGAAATCAGTAGTGAGGACTGGTTACTCACTGGCATAGGCTGGATAACTGTAGATTGGGGAACTTATTTAAAATAATTCATCCATTCTCTTAATTTCTCCAAGAGGTTTAAGTGAACCAAGATGATATCGTTGGTGGTCCATGAGAAATAGATGGCAAATACAATTTGAACAATGCTGTTTAAGTTGTGTGAGGAAAAATCTTTTAAATTTTTGTCTTGGAAAAAACCTCTTCTACTCTGGAACATTTAGCATTATTTAGATGCTAGGAGGTCTGTCTTTGCCAAATATAGCTACTGCTTTCAGTATACAGCTAATCACTGCAGTTTTCACTTATCTGTGGGTCTTGGTGTTTTTAAAGTCCAATATTGTTTTCCTTTTGCTAAACAGTGACTCCAAACATCCTTTATGTGGGAAAGAGAAAAGAGAAAAACAAATATTTTTTACATGCTAGCAATTCACTAAACAGTTTCCCTTTACCTTTAATGACCTGTTGTAAAACACTGGAATGATTCATTGAGGAGAAAATCAAGATAACGCAGGTCATTTTGCAAACCCAAACATAAGAAGCAGCTTTTTTATCTCTGGAACAGACAGCACTTAAGCAGCGCTCACTCTCAGTCCTGTGAGAGTTCAGAAGTGTTTGTCATCTTTCCACTACATAAAGTCCGTTTTTATTGTTTTATAACTTCTGCCAAAATAATTACTCTGGACTGCTAAAAATTAGCAGGAGGAGGTCTTAACCCAGAAACAGTCACTTGAATTTCAGTTTGAATAACCTTGGTTAGACTGACTTTAGGGCAGAAAAGGTGGAACTGCTTGCAGATTTACAAACACCTTTGGTTTGTTTAACTTCAAAATAGCTTTGAATATGCATTTTTCACATTTGGCAAGCACATACCTTCTGGAAGGAGAGAAAGGCAAGGCCTTAATCTAATCACAGAAGTGCTGTGCTTCAAACAATAACTTCTCATTTGCAATAATTAGTATTTTCCAGGGTTTTTCCTTTCAGTCTGAAAAATTTACTTCGTTTCTTTGTATACTGCCTAGGACACAGAATGAAGCATTCTTTTTTTTTTTTTTTTAATAAACATACAAGCCTTTAGGAAGGCAGTATATTACTGGCAGCAGGCGCCTCTTCAGTTCATCTTGGCAATGACCTGTAAGTTAACAGCTGGATCCAGTGATCACTAAAGTTTCTGGAGGGATTTCTATTGATTTCTGTGGACTTTTGTTCAGGCTTGATGTGTCTTTGACGTTTGGCACTGAGGACAAGGGCACTGATGAAACAGTCCAGACCAAACATGTAGACACTCCAGTGAAAGTACGGTTAAGAGGAAAATGATGTAGTCTTTTGTTTGTGATTATGGGAGTGCTTGTCCTCTTTTTAAATGCAACTTGACAGCAACATTTAAAAAACAAAACGTAACTGGGAAAATACAGATCCCTGCAAGCCCAAGTTTCAGTCATAAGTGTAATATTTGTTTATGGACAGTGGATTCCTCCTCTGGCCAGTGCAAAGCATCTGTGTTTGACCAGTTTCTGAAGGTTCACATGGAAAAGTGCAAGGCTTTTACTTAACCTTGCTCTCAGGGATCATAATTTCTGTGAAAATGTTTTTGGTCTGCATGCTTGCCACTTACACAGTCTTTTGATTTTTTTTAATATAGTTTACTTGTTGCACAATATCTTAGATAATATCTATATATATGGAATATAACATTTTAAATAATATCTACCATATCAAATGCTCTGACTGGTGCAGAAGCTGGACAAGTCCAGAAACTTCCTCCACACTAAGAATTGTCCTCAAGAAAATTAGAAGCAGCAGATTGTCTCCAACAGATGAAGGAAGAAATTACTTTCCTACAGACAAAGGAATGCAGGATATTAACACAGATAGCATTATATGGATGATACCACCTACTGGATATTTTGTTGCCAAAAAGATACAAAACTCCTAATTAAGTTTTTGTTTCTTCACAGGAGACAGCTGCTGAAATATCCAGTAATAAATGCTGTGACCTCACATGCTTCTCACTTCTAGGCAGAAAGGGCAGTGATTCCTTATGAGTTTGGAAGCTGCTACAGCAAGGATGAGTGCAAATTTATAGCATCTTTGAGCTTCCCTAGAAGTTCTTCTATTATTTGAGACAATCATATCATTATTCTGCAAACAAAAAGGAATAGCTGGCCAACTGGAAGTACAAAATAAGCCTTCATACATTTTGAGAAAAGAATAAAGGCTTTCAGATAAATTGCTTTTCCTTGCTGAGCCCTCTTTTGCTGTGGTTAATTATGAGTGGCATATACAAGAAAAGGCAAGCCAATAAGAAAAGTTTACAGGCAACACTAAGGAAGCGTCCTAATTCCTTTGGGCATTTTAGCATATTGTTGTATACCACTAACCATTTGCTTTCCAAGTGATCTCACCAGGGTACCAACAATGTAGATGTTTTCAATGGAAGCTTGTTCAGGCCTAATAATTGCAGTTTAGAGAACAGTTGGCTATGCATTGTCTCAGTTAAAATTAAGACACACATTTTGTTCCCACAAGAGATTTGACTATGGGGTCTTTTTCTACTGAGGAATGTATAATATAGAGTCCAGATGAACAATAGGAACCTGCAATCAAGACATTAGTTTTAAAATTGCTAATATGGCTGAAAAACAAAATAATGTCTTTTGATATCAAAAAGGTCATGAGGCAACAAAAAATGATGCATTACATAATGAATGGCCAAAATACATGAGCCTACTGAAAATAACATTTAATTCCTATCAAAGTAATTTATTTCTTATTCTCAGGGAAACTACAATAAGTTAATTACATATGCAATTCTTTACAATTTAGACCTGCCTTTGCTATAGGGAATAAGAGCAGAAATAGTGCAACAAGATATTCACTTGAACTGTTGCTTCCTACAAAATAAAATGCAGCACGAAAAGAGCTGTCAATAGAAAACTCTGCCTGCTCAGATGCATCTTTGGTTAATGAATGAACCCTATTTCCATCAGTGATCTTGGTGAAAGCAAGGATACAGAGTTAGGGTGGGTTATATTGCACCTCTCTGTGACCCCCTACATGTTAGGTGCTTACTCTAGTGGCTAAGCTCTTTCTTTAATCCAAAGAGAGAGGCAAAGAGAGAAAAAAGCATCTTCAGAGGGTGACTCATTCCATGCATTTTAGATATGCTCTTCACATGCAGTGAATTACCTTCCCTAGCTTGGAAGACACCCGGTTCTTAGATGGGTGAAGAAGCTGACTGGGTTTTGCCACCTGTTCTAGTAATTCCAAGGTCTGACTCAGCCCAGTGGTGAGGGTACCTGAAAGGACTAAGCTGGGGCATCACTCGGATGGGGCCAGGAGACCCAGGTGTCAGAAAGCACCGATGATAACAGCATGGTCTGGCAGTGTCCCCACTCTGATTCCAGTCTGAGCATGGTGGAAACAAATAACAAGGTGATGCTGTGGCATGTCCTGGTTCCTCCTGCTACTGCTGCTCAGAGGACTCCTGCTGATCCCCTGACCTAGAAAAGGGGAGGACACCGTGTATGGAGCAGAGCAGTGGAAGATGGCTCTCCTTTGTCCTGCTCCTGAGCTGAAGCAGTCCCAAGCTAACCTCCTGCCCTCTGTGCCCTAGGGCCCACCATGGCTCTGCCTCTGTGGGCAATATTCATGAATTTTGCATTCTCCAAAATGAAGCTTTACCACATTGCATTCCATACTGACTTTGGAAAGGAAAACCACAGTCTAGCAAACATTACCAGGATACAGATGTCTCAGTCCTATATATTCAGAAGCTTTTAACTATAAAGAATATCAGTCCTATCAAATGAGATGACATTCCTCTTTTTTAAGAAATAAATATCTCTGTGCATGCATTTTTTTTGCTATTTAAAGCAGAGGTATGTTGGGAAGAGGGAAATCATACAGTACATTCTCCCATATTTTTTTTTTATGTTACGATAAGTGCCCCCAATATCTACTCTATATTGTGTGCAATACAGGTATCATACAGATGTGAGTTTACTAATTGTTAACATTTAATCACTACTAATAATCCATCATAGATGATACTGAATATAGTAAATTCAGTGGAAGGGCAAATAAAAAAAAGAGAAAGACAACCCACACATAGAACCAAGGTAAGATGTGATGCAACTTAAAATGCCTTAAAATATGCTTGGATCTAATACTTGATGACACAAGTTTCTGAGTATGTTACTTATCAGTTATTTATCAATTGCTTACAGTTATTAAGACCATAAATTTGCACTTCCTTTCTTTTCCATATGATAGTATGGAGTGATTAACAATTTTGGTTTTTAAATTTATTTTTTTTCAGAACGGTTGATAGTTGATGGAGCCACTTGAAGACTGATTGCTGGGAATTTTGCTGCACTAAACCATCTGGAAGATAGAAATATACATTCTGAATTGTTTACAGCTTGAATCAGTCACATGGGAGAACTTGCATATTGAAAAGAACTCCTTAAGAGGCACAAATACAGCTAATAGAACATGTATTTTACTGATTATATTCTGTGAAAACCTACTATAGGGCAGACTATTGTTGTCTACATTAGTTACTATGCTAGTGATTCGCAAAGGCAGAACCCAAAGAAATGTGATGGGTCCTTCAGAAAGGACCCGAGCTCTTTCTTACCTTCAGTTCCTTCCTGAAATTTTTTGCAACAAAGATCAGTGCTGTAGCCTTTTACAGCTTCCAAAATCTCTGCACAACCTTAAGAATATGTAAGAGCATCTCCCAGGCAACAGGCACCAGTTCAGAAATGCATACAATGTATATTGGCAAATTCCTGCCTCTGCTTCTACCTACCACATCATGTTTCCTAGATCAGAGATTGTGAGGAAGTTATTATAGCCTGGATCTGCTAGCTACAAGTCATTATGTCTCTGGTTAACTGTTTGGGTTCCCTGGGATGTCAACTGGAAATACAGTGTCAGAATCTGAATCCTGTGCATGCCAAGGTATTACCTTTTCAAGAATTGTTCTCATCCAGCTGAGTGCCAATATGTGCTGACTATTTTTAAATTAAAAAAAAAAAAAAGAAAGAAATTAACAGATTAATACACATCTGGTATCATATAGAATTTACTTTGACAAGAATAAAATTCAGGTGTATACACAGTTGATCAAGTCAAAATGTTGGCAGGGCATATTGTCTTTGAGCAGCGAGGAATTTTACCCATTTTTTTACTTCCAAATGGTAGCTGGTAATTGTGCCAAGGTCAATTTCTTATTCCTAATAGGAAATTTTCTAATTCTCTTGTTTTTTCAAGAGCCTAAACCCATGACAGCTGCCATTCTTACATAGGGGGAAGTTGGTGGGGGAGTCATCTCCCCCCGTGGAATAGAGGAGTGAGATATGCGGCTTGGGAAGAAATCTTGCTGCAGGGGCCCTCAGTGTGGAATGAAGGATTATAACTGGATGGAGGTGTCTGGGTCAGAGATAAAGCACAAAGTTATGGCTAGATTCCTCCAATTGGGAAGCAAATAAGGAGCTCTTGGATATGAGGAAACCATTCTGCTCAGATAGACTGTTGCGATCAAGTCCTGAAGCACTGAGATCTTAAAAGGCTCACAGTAGCCATAAGCTTTCTCTGCTTTTAACAGAGAGCAGTTGTCTGGTGAATATTTCTCACCCTGCTCTGTCTCTGGGATCACTTCTTCTGCCTTCTACCTTCCAGCTTTGCCCTGCCACCTCTTATTCTTCTCCCGGTGGTTTATAATCATGTGCCCTCCTGAGCTGGTCCATGTGGAACCAACCTGTGAGTCCCTAATTCTTACACAGTGTATGTTAAGGAGTATAAGGAAACAATATTTAAGAACTTCTAGATTCCAGAAATCTCATTCTGCCTGAAGTAGCTGATAACAGCAAGTGTGAACAGAAAAGGACGAAAAGAGTTTAAGCTTTGAGAAGCCAAGCTTCTTGATTCTTATGATGGTGTTTCTACTGGATAGTTATGGGCAAAGGTTGAGGTATCATCCTGCATCCCATAATTTTCTGAAGGCATTTCACCAAGAGTCTCAATAGGAGCAGCAATGTTTTTGGGAGGAGATCTGACAGTGCCAAGAAACATATCCATGAATGTCTGTCCAGGGCTGCTTCAGTGATAATATACACTTGGCATAAATTCAGTTGATACTTTCTGGAACATCAGTTTTGTAAAAAGAGATCACAAAAAAAATTTCAAAATTCTTTTGTATGCAAGCTACCTAAACAGAAAAGTACGTTTGAACTGGGAGAATAAATGGTGCAATCCGTGACCTGGAGAAACTGGTCACAGTGTATATTGAAATAGTAGTGTTAAGTGCTGGCCAGTAACATTTTTCATCTGACTGCTGTCTGGAAATATAAAATGAGATGTTATTGGCATTTTGAGATGACAGACCACTTTCAGGTTTGTATAAAATCATGAACAGGCTAAATACAATTTACTTTGATGGAAAGATTATGCAATGCACATGTGGAACCTAGTCTGTAAAAAAATCAGTTAGTTAACACAGAAGATTAAAAGAAAATAGTTTGGTGATTTTTCATTTTGGCCAATGCTTGGATCTGAATTTCTTATACACAGTAGCTGTGTGAGAAATGACTCAAACTTTGTTCAATAAGATCAAAGAAAGGAGCTGGAATTATGGCAAACACTTGTCTGTTTCCTTCCAAAATTGTAAGAATCTGGTAGGCTTCTATTCCTCTGAACATCAAATAAGGTTATGTCCTCTTTTTTTCTCAAAGAGCTATTGCAGAAATTAGATCTGAAACTCAGATTTAACAAAGTAAAAGCCATTCTCTCTGTATTGCTTTTCTGAAATAAGGCTGTCCATATATGCTGACAGAAATCAATCCAGGGAAAAAGAAGCCACAGCTAATATTCAAGTCAGCAGTACAACATTTTACTGAATCTCTAAGCTGTTGTTAAATGAGAAACAATTATCAATTGTTACTGTCAAAAGACATAAACCATTAAATGAGGTTGTCTACTGCATCTGCCTAGCAATGGGATGAGGGCACTGAAGATAGATTGGCTGCCTGTGAAGGTAAACCCAACAGCACACTGGGTGCTTAAAACCTGCTTATTGCAACATTGCATCCCACGAATAGTGTTGATTCCAAAAACAATACTTAGGATGAAATGCTTCTTGTTGTATAATGTCTTCAAGTGTTGTTAATAGCTTTCCTCTCTCATATTAGGCTAATTAAATAAGGACACTTTAATTTCTGTCAAGGATTAATTTCCTTCCAGTTTTCTGAGTGCAAATAGTTCAGGAGGATCTAACTGACATATTTTGAGTCTGCAAGGTATTTGAACCCTTATTTGCAAATAATTTTGATAAAGGCATCTTTTTTTTTTTTGGAGTCCTAATTGCAGCTGAATTCGTTTGTCTGCTGCATGATTCTTGTGTGCTATTCAGTCACAGAAGTGAATAGCTTCTGTGAATAGATACAGCCTGCAGGTTACCAGCACTGAAATAATTTAGAACCTTGGTTTCATGATGAACAAATCCAGGCTTGCCAAAGCCTATTCCTGCTGCTTTTCTCACCTCATTTTGCAGCACAGCTGTTTTAAACTTCCTAAAAGGATTCAAGGCTGATCAGCTGGTATTTATTGGCTTCAGAGAATATGCTAGCAGTACAAGCTTTTGATGCTTAAGAAAAAAAAGCAATGTTTGTTATTAAACAGTTTTGGAAAACATTTTAACCACATTTAAGAGGGTGACAAATAACTGTTCTTTAAGAGAATGAATTTTAAAGAAAGTTTCTTTCTGTTTCCTGAAGGACTGCTTCTTTTGAAAAGATCAGATTTGTAAACCTCTCAAAGAGCCAGTGCACCAAAAATGCTTTTGTTTCTTCACTGGCTACTTGAGATTTCTTTTCTCTTTTAAGTAGTTCCCAAAAAGAAAAGAAGAGTGAATACATTTTCCCAAGTGGAACTTTTTACTTCTGAAAGGTGAGTGAAGAGGGAGGGCAAAGCACAAAATATACTGTGTTCTGTAAGCCTGAAATTCCAAAAAGATTTTCAGGAATCTCAGCAAAGCAAATATCATCCTGGAGAATGAGTGTTACGGAGCAGGCGATCAACGCAGAAGCTGGGTAGTTAGGATGAGGCTTGCTGCCTCTTTTTACCAAGCTGCTTCCCATGTCTTTCTCAAGAAGACAACAGAAACTTTGGAGAATAAGTAGAAGTTTCCTCCCCTTCTGCTGTCTCTTGACTCTGTTTTTTTTTCTAACTGGCAGTGCCAATTTTCAGCTATTCATGTGGTGAACTTCAAAAAAACCCCAAAGCAACAACAACAAAATTGAAAGGATTTAACTATTAGTCTCATTACCTTGGATACACATGCAGTTCAAATGTCAGACAATAACGAGAAGTTGTGACATACATACAAATCCAAAGGACATGGGAATTGATTGTTTGTCCTAATTAAATCCTATCACCTGATAATGCATTCAGTGTTTTGCAATGTTAAACTCATGTGCTTTTAATGACCCGTGCCTCCTATCCAGATTAAGAGAAGACATTTTTCTTTTATCTTCCTCAATTTTTTTTGTTTCATATTCAGCATCTTATCAAGTTAATCTTTTCACATACATTAAGAAGTGCAAGACCTTAATTATGCTGTTTTTCATAACACCAGTAATATACAACAGACACTATGAAAACCCATGGGGTCTAATACATGCCTAGTTGACAAGAATAACTCAGACAATATGCCACTCTAAGACCAAAGTGTAAATTATTTTCATACAATATTGGGAATAGATGAAGGTGTCTATTAATCAAGCCTTACAGCAGTCTCTGAAATATAAATCCTGCCCCTTTCTTTGTTTCCCCTTTGGGGAACAAACATACCCTTGCCTGTCTCCTAGTTGTGAGAAGCAGGAGGGGGGAATGGCTTTAAATAAATCATAATCTTCGCTTCATTGCTTGTTTTAAAACCTCTTGCTAGTGTTTATCGTACTTCTGACTCTAAGGTTTCCATTGGAATCTGTTGAAGGTCTCTAGTTACTTCAAATCCAAAATGGTTAATGTCACAATTACTAGTTCACAGTAAGTTCATTATGTAGTGATAGCAGAAATAATTTCTCCCAGTTTTTTGTTTGTTTTTGTTTTGTGTTGTTGGTGGTGTTTTTTTTTTTAACTTCTTAAATGATGAATCACATCTGTTTATGTAGCTCCAGGCAAATACAAGAACTTAAATGAAAAACTCAGCCTCTTCTCTTCTGGTTAAAATTGCTCAGCCTCAGTAAGCCCAATGGTGGAGTGTTTTTATGACCATTTTAGGCAGGAAATTTTTACAAAAACATAACTTTATTCCAACTGTATGAAGCAATCTATCCAGTGTAAAACTAAGTGCAATTATCTACTGTGTCATGAAACAGTTGAACATGAAACAATGACCTCTGTATGGACTAATTTAATTTCAAATGCAAAGGGGGACAAAATACACTTTCCTGGTTGAGAACCCCCATTTTTTCACAATGCTTGATATCTTGAATATATCTTCCTCAGCACAAAAGCATGAATCTTAAATTTAAAATAAATTTATTCAATCTTTTTTCTCAAAACCATTTACATTTTTTACCCCTAGTCATACATTTCTTTGGACTTTTACAAAGAACACAAGAAAGAGACTTCCAATTTTCAGCTTTGATTTATTAGTGGTCAGATTTCTCCTATTTATGCCTGTGCCAGCATTGTTTTTCCCTCTCTGCTATTGAGCTGTTCCTATTTTATGAGGAAGAGTCACGTCCCTTTTTAGTCTTTGTTTTACTATATTAAATAATCGAACTTCTTTTTCGTGCAATAGGTTTACTCTTTCCTTATTTATCCTAACCTACAAATTCCTTCATTACAGCTATTGTAAAAGTTTTTTCTGAGAAACCCGAGGATCTATAGTTTTTTCAAGCTTCTGGTGCACTAGAAATGGAATCATGTTTTTTGTCCTAAATGTTCTTATAAGTTAATGTCTTCTTAATCTGTTGCCTAAGAACTTGGGAAACTAATGTGAAACAGAGATTCATACAGATGCTCTCAGGTATTACTAATCTTATTAAACCAAAGGTTATCACATCTCTCACCAGGCTTCATTGTCCTCCGTTTACCTGCAATTTCTTTACCCCAGTAGCTGTAGGAATGTTACCTATCATATGTGCTCAAATTTACCATCAAAACAGTAGCAAAAAATTCACCAGAATAACAGTCTCCACACACTTCGAGGAGCTCAAAAGCAAACTCTTTGGGTGCAGCTAAACTAAAAAATCATGGTCTTACCTATTGGCTTAAGTGAAGCACAGAGATTATAGTGCCCTGAGTATGACATATTGCTCAAAATCAAATCAGCCAAGATAATCATGCACGGTGGAGAAACTGGCTGCATGGCTAGCTAATATTCCAAAAAAAATTCCGAAGTTTCCAAAAAGCTAACAAATGAGTTATTATCATGATGATTTTTGTTGTGATGATTTACCTGCCTTTTTTTGTTTTGTTTTTTGCTGTTGTGTTGTGTGTTTTTTTAATTGCCTGACATTCACCTTGATCTAATTCCTGGCTGTGCAGAAGTGCTTGGAGGCTGAAAGAACCTGTAACAGGTGTTTACACAAAGGTATATCCATATTTTGTGCATGCTCATTCAGAAAAATTGTTTCAGAAATGTCAAAAAAATCTTAAAACCTTCTGCAATTTATCCAAAGGTTTCTATACCTAGTTTGACTGGCTAAAATATATTCCTCTCTAATGTCTGAGATCCAAAGTGATCTTTTGCCTGCTGTTAACTATATGAAGATATTTGTTGCTTATACTGAGAATTCTTAAAATAACAGGTTTACAAACAGAAACAAAACGTGTTTTGGAGAGCCCTAGTTAAAAATAATTTTTGTTTTGTTTTGTTTTTTCTCTAATAGGCATAAAAGTATTTTGACTTTGAAGAGAAGAATTAAATAAGTATATAAAGTTTTACTTGAATATAAAGTTTCATGATGGCTATTCTGGGTGAATAAAGCAGAATTGTGAATAAAGCCTCATACTATATTTAAGCATTGATTCTAAATGTTTGTAAACTAAGCAATGGGGAGACTTTAGCCTTAAGTACAGAAGACAGAAAATAAAGCTATGTTCTCCAATACGTGCAAAAGCAATTGCTAACAGCACTATGACAGGGATAACATAATGCAAGTTAATGTTACCTGGCAGGATGAGATACACGAGGCATATTGTGAAGCGCTGAAGCCAAGGATGTAGTTTACAAGTTTGTGTTGGAATTTTACAGCTTACAGATAAAAATAAGAAGTTTAGAAAAAGAAGAAAATGTTGTTTTGGGAAGATATCTGTGACATCTGTCCTTTATCTTGCAACCATACTAGATAGAAAGCATGTAATGTTGTACTAAAGCCTACAGGAGCTGCTAAAAGTCTGTCTTTATCAGAAAATTTATTTTACAACCAGTAATAAGGAGAGTTATGTTTATATTTTGTTATTTTATTATTCAAACATGCTATATGTAATAGATATATTACCTTTCATAATTTTAATGTGGTTGGTTAAAGGCAGAAAATAAAATTGAAGAACAAGTATTTAATGGGCCTGTTTTTATCAGTGCATTTTATCTAATAGTTTACAATAATTTATATGACATTATGTGTCAGTAAATGGCATTGTATTTTAGAGAAAGACTTTGCATCTGGCATAGGCTGTACTGAGTACTGGAGTTTAATGTCAAGAAAGATGCAATAAAACAGAGAAAACTAAAAGGAGCCTTTCCCCCTTCTAATAAATCCAGACAGAGAGTCCTGTTTTTGTTCCAATGACATCAGAGCATTGGACCAATACCAAGTCATTCTGAAAAATGCCTTTAAGGAACATCTCTCCTCTCTCTGCAGACATGAGATGCAAGTATACAACTTTTAAGAATACATTTTAGTACAACAAATCAAATAAATAAGCAATTAAACATTTTCCCACAAACTAGAATCAGAACCGCTTACGTTGTTGTTTGATTTATGGGCATGAACTGAAATTTCCTACAAAACAAGCCATTGTGTCTACTTTACAAGCTAACGAGCAGCGTGTGACTGTTTCTTCTATTTCTTAAGGGATATAAAAAGTCTCATTTAAAATACTTCATTTATTGCATGTCACATTTCATTCCATATGTGCTTATGCTGGGCTGTATCATATCAAGTTGACTTCTAACTACAACATAAACCAGAGCAAGACAATAGGCTGATATCTACCAACTTCTCCCTTTAGTTATGTGCTGTCCCACGGGATGTAAACATTAACTTAGTGTCATCTATGTTGAGAGGACATCTTTGGGTGCATTTGTCGAGAGAGCTAGGCTATACTCAGCATCTACTGGCTTCAACGTACGGGCTGATACAGGCACCACCCCCAGTGCTCACGACCACTCTCTGCTGGAAGTGATCAACCCCTCATTTTCACACGCCGTTGGCACCCTCATGCATTTTGACCAAATGAGTTGGCTTAGCAAAGACCCGTTGCTTAAACTAATTAACTTGGTTTTCCTGAAACACTTTATAGGACATTCAAAAATGCAGTGCAGCTGAAAATGGTGACTTCCCAAAGAGAAAGAGGGACACAGCTGCTTTGTGGAGGTAGAGCGATAGTGCAGCTGTAGGCTATGGAAGGAGGTATCTAAGAGATTGTGAATGCCCATTAGGTACAGAAGTGCCAAAATCTTATCACATGCATACTTACATAAATTAATGCAATTAAACATTTGCATTCTAATGCAAATACCTTCTTCTACAGGAATATGGTTAGATGTTTAATTATTTTTGTGAAGAACCATGAAGGTTCCTTGACAGACGAAATAAATTGAAGAAAATACCATTATCCAAAAGTCTACGCTAGTTCCCACAGTCCAGCATACCAGATGATAAACCAATACAAACATTAAACATTATTGGTCCCACAGTCCAGCATACCAGATGATAAACCAGTACAAACATTATTGGGTTTAAAAATTGTCTTTAAACTTTTTTTTTTTAAATAAAGGAAAATAAACCCCTTAAGCCCTAGGAGTCTAGCCAATAGGTGCAAAACTTCTCTTAACCACGTTGTCTTTTCTTTTGTTATTCAACTGGCTGCTGTGGTAGGGGATAGGGGTGCTTGTCTGCATTTTTTAAGGAAGTATTTGTGTGTGCACGGGTAAATATTTTTATTACCACAGGCCTTGTTTCCCATTTCACAGAAAGATATTCCTTGTTTGTAACTCCATGGACGTGCCTTTGAAATTGCAATGATCTGACAGCAAAAACTAAGAGGAATCAACTGCATTTTAAATCCACCTCTACTGAATATGGAAGCTATTGCCAATGTAAGGGGATCCATATATCACTTGCAGCACACGTTCACTGTTTCACACTGGTAGATGGCTTGCCTCACTTATTTTTCCCCATAAAATGTCTGTGTCAATTTGCAGTTCAAAAGAAACCACACTATTAGGATTCTTTTCAGCTTGTCTTTATTTTTAGGTTTAGACTAACTAATGCCTTGTAACACAGAAAAACTAAATCCAGACATGAATTTCGTACACACATGTTTTTCTTATTTTCTGTTCATATTTGCTCTTTCTAGTAATAACCAGTTTTTCTCTTTAGAGGTTCACCAGTTCACAGGAGATTTTAAACTCTTAAAGATGGGATGATGCTTAGAAAGTTTATGTACAGAGATGTCCGTTTCCCTACAGGATCATATTGATCTTGTTTGAATAGTCCTCCAAAAGGCTGTCACTATTACAGTAAAAGTATTAAGAACAATGACAAACATACTTCTAGTAGTACATTTTTTATAATTTTGAAGGATAATCATCCCATAATAAATGTGGCTCGTCAATACAGCTGCCATGAAGACCAAAAATGATCTCACATGATCTTCCAAAATGTAGGCTCAGGGTTCTGTTTTGTTCCTCCTTTCAAAATGAAATAAATTTGGAAAAAAAAAAATAAATTAATTTTTTCTCTATCTCTGGCACATCCCAAATATTATATTTTGTATCAAAGTCTGGGCAATCATAATTAAATTATCATTAAAAACCAAGGTCATTCCTTTATAACTTAAGCCAACCCCAGAATGCTTACAGTTTTTCCTTGCCTAAAAAGTTCACTGAATTCTTCCCATTCCAGCTTCTTCCAAACAAGAATGGAATTAACCAAAAATGTCCAAAGAACTGAGAATATCAAGCTGTGAGTAGCTCAATAAAGGATTCTTCAAATGGAACGAGTGAGCTTAAATGTCACTGAAACATATGGTGAAACAGTTTTCATGATGCGCCTGATTCCAAACCCATTAAGGGGAATTGTTCCACTGACTTCACTGGGTTTGAATCAGGCCCTGTAAAAGGTGCTTAAAAAAAAAAAAGCTTTTAAAATCAATGCCAACTAGGAGGGGCTCCTTTCCAAATGAATGTGATCTGGTTTGTCCAAGAAAGTTAATTTATACTCAATTGGACACCCAGTTTCACACATTTGAGTACTCCTATGAACATTCTGGGATAGACCTTCAGCTGGCATGTATCAGCGTAATTCCATTAAGTTCTATATGTCTGTGACAATTTACATCTGGACCATACTTTTGGAACCCATGTCCTAAATCTTTGGAGATTTTCTCATCATGTCTCACTGCATTTTTCTTGTTTGGTTTTTCAAGTATCAGTTGAAGCAAAACACCATGTCCAGGAAAACAGCCTTACCTGAACTCTTTTCTATATGTGAAGAAAGACAACGGAAATTACTTGAGAAGCACGGCACATGGAAAAAAATTTCAGGATAAATCTGGATATCAAATTTTCTCCAGTAAAATTTTTTTCCATGCAAGGGAGGTTGTTAACAACTTCGAGGCAGCAGCCTTTTTTGTGTGTACTTTGACAAAAATATCAGCCACTCCCTTCTGATTAGTTTCACCAGGACAAATCTCTGACAGGATCAGAGTCAGTCAGCAGTGTGTGAACCTCACATGAATATCAGATTGTTGCAATAAGAGATAAAATCCTTGTACTGCAGAACAAAACTTTGCTTCCCTCGAGTAGGTGGGTTTCTGTTTTTTTTTAATTTAACACAGCATCAATCAAAACATTGACATACTATAAAAAACAATAAACATTCCTTTTCTCTTTTCCAATTTAAAAATATGTCTAGACAAGAAATCAAAGCAGATCGTAACTTTTGGAAACCAGTCCTTAACTTGTTCTAAGAAGTAGTCTCATAAATACACATCTGCTTCATTCTTTATAAGTTAGGAAGCAAAGGAACAGTAAAGAGATCATGAGTTTGAAACCAAACAAAAATTCCTGCTTTCTTAGTTATTTAAAGTTCAAGTGTTAAAATTGGCTCAAACAAAAAACATGTTGCCATTGCTTGTTACAGTTTCATATAAAAATACAGAAGGGGGATGGAGATGGTCCAGTTACAGGATTTGTCACGTCTGCTGATGTCACCAAATCGGATGAGGTTTGGTGGAAAGCCCTTCATGTTCAATAAGTGCCAGATTTAGAGCTAATTCAACAGGAAGATGCAAGTCTTACAAAATCAACACTCTTCAGGTATGCATGATAGATTGCCTTCAACATTAGCAGTTTAAAATGCATTTGCTGAAAACTTAGATACAGGTTCAGAAAATTTGTGACTAAATTGTACGTGTTTGCTTATCACTCAGTCAAAAGGTGATGGACTTCTTTTGATAAATGTGTATAAATACATTTTCTCTTCTATTGGCTTAATACTAAGCATGTTAAGTAGATCACTTCTGAATTAATTATTTACAAACCTTTAATTTTCTGTCTGGAACAAATTATTACAGCAATCTTATTTATGTGTATTTTAAGCTGCAAAAAATGCAATCATGACACCGATAAGAGTTTTCATCAAAGTAATTTGCTTAAACAATAGGGAGAAGTTGTAAGAGTTGGGATGTGTTTGTATTTCAGTGAATTATTTTCAATCTCATGAATGATTTGCAAGTGAGAAATCACACAGAAAATAACATTGAACTATAAGGTGTTAGGCATCTTCGGAACCCTGAGTAGGCTTAAGACAAGTGGGATAATTGTGTTTTCCATTCAGGAAATTTGTTTCTAGATTGCTTTCCAAGTGCAGAAACTTTCATTAGTAAGTACTGTCACTGCCTGTGTCTACAAGGGTGTGACCTACTCCTCCTAAACTCACCGTTGTCAAGCAGGGTAATTTTCTGTAATGGTCTCTCTTTCCTCAATGCCCTTATTTGTAAGGAAATCATGGTATTTCAACTTATTATTCACTTAGTCTTGTAATTGAGTTTCTTTTATTAACCTTCTCCAAAGACTGCTTACTGAGTCTGACAATGATGCTTCGTTCTATCCTGAGTTACACATCTGACCAATGCTTCCTCTTTAAAGGTGTCTCCACTGAAAATCACAAGTTCCTGAGAGCTCAATCCTTATTATTAAATACAGTTTTGAAATTAAACTCTGGCCAGTAGCCACCTTTAATCTGCATGGGGTTTTTTGTTTGGAAAAACTTTTCCCTTTTTTACAATTGCTCTCTACATTGTTGAAAATGATTCTGAGCTGCTAAATGAGGAGAGTAAATCACAAAACGCTGAAGAGAGAGGAAAAGGAAGAAAAAGATAATCTCTGGAAACTTTCTGGAAGTGAATCTGGGAATTCCTGAAGGTGCATGAGGCAGGTGAAAAGCCGAAGAAAAATTTGTTGGGGTGGGGAATTTTTTTGCTTGTTCGGTTTGTTGCTTTTCTTTGTGATTTTTTTTTTCCCCCACATATGTTTTCCAGCCTGAATCTGGTTCATGCAGCAAGCATCTGGGGGCTAGACATAGGAAGTCACTCCTGCTCACTGCCTAGCCTTCTAGACTGTGACTTCCCAGCACTCAAATTTACGTAGGTGAGATATTTTTAGGTATAGATATAGAATGAATCAAGGTGTGCTGGAGAGTTCCACAGTGAGTTGAGATGATGCAACCGTTGTCACTCAGCCCCGTGGACCTGATTTTGAACCTTCCAGTTCCTTTATGTACTTGCAAAGTTGCATGAACAGATATATATCTTCCCCTCTGCAGCAGTGCAAACACTTGCACCCGCGCTTGACCTGCTGTTCAACACGACCAGCATGCAAGTGGGAGATCTGCTATTCAAACATTCACTACCATAATCCACACACGTAATACCACATGTTTGCGCAGGTGTTGGGAGTCAGTCAGATCTGTAGCCATATGCACATGAAGTAACAGTTTTGTACACACGTAGCTTCAAAGGCCAAGAGAAGACTTGGCTTCAAATATAGGCCTTACTACTTCAGCACTAACATAATTTCATTTACATACATAAACTTAATTGATGGCATAGCCTGGGAATGGAAAGACATAAAACAATTGCAAAATATTTTAAAAGGCCTTATGAAGCATGTTGGCTAGAAACAGTATTTTGTATTACAAAGCAGTCTGCCTTTTTTCATCTCTCTATACACTTTGGGACTAAATAAACTCAGAAGTCCATTATATGTACTTATAACAGCCCACTTAAAACTGCACAAAATCACTCTGAGGCTGAGACAAGTCAAGACACTGCTCATCTCTTTCAGACTTACCTGTATGGAGTCTTTTATGAAGACTGGTTACTGTGTGTTTTCTTAATTCTACTTAGTAACAAGCAATACTGTTTTTAATAATAATATTTTTGATCTACAGATGAACTTCTTGAAAGGAAACAATATTTTTCCACACCATAAACAAGACACCTGAGTAGATGTTAGTTTTCAAAGGGAATTGTAGTTCCAGCCACACGTCCACCTTCTTATAAATACCAGCCTCACCAAACCCAAACTCTACATCTGAATAGACTTGCCTTTCTTTAGCAAATGGAAATGAGGGTCTAGATGAAATTGGAATACAGGTCTTGATATCAGTGTCATAGTTCTCATTTATTTCTACTTCAAAACGTTTCCCCAGTCAGTGTGTATTTGCCCACATGGAAGGTGTAGTCCTGCCAAACCAAACGACCCAGAAAGGTGTCGGGTCTCTTCTCCTACTGCATGTTCAACTTCAGTGCAGCTCCAGTGACTATGAGGAGAGACTTTCCTACAGGAAGGGGAACAGTCCCACTGTGAGTGATCATCTTATACACGTGGGTGTGCATTTGGAATGAAAAGTGTGCGTTGAGCATGTATATGTGTGTGTACACAGCACACATACACATACATGTGCTTCTGTGAGAAGCTGCTAGAAGCTTCCCCTACATCCAATAGAGCCAATGCTAGCCAGCTCCAAGACTAATCCACCAAAAGGCAACACATGCATAGAGAAATGCAATATCTGGGGGTATTGGGAAAGAAAAGAGAGGATGGGGGGGTTGGCAAGCTCTTTGTTGCTTGCTGGGTACTCTACGGCTTGTAATTAGTATGAAAGAAAAGGATGAGAAACCTAGACGTCAGGAAGAGGCAAGTCCATATGACTGTGCTGATTATACATAAAAAACTTTTTAATGAACGTGCTTTTATTGCAATAGGGGACTTTTGTCACTAGATAGGCTAAGGGAAAAAGTCCTATTTCTTTGCTCAGTAGTCAAGGAATGATGAAAAGAAGATACTGTTTGAGAGTTAATTTTAATCAAGTAACAAGGCTTTTTTAGAAAAGGAACTCAGGAGAAATATCCTCAGATATAAAGATTACTGTATTTAAATTAAATGAAAGAATAAACAAAAGTAGGTCTACAATAAAGAATATTTTTATTACTTCAAAAGGTATATTTTGAGAAGTTAAAGGAATAATTAGTTAAGAGGCAGGAGACTTTAGGGACTTAAATGCAGAGGACAAATTCAATAGAGATTCCTTTAAATAAGAGATAGACACAGACACACATAAAGACCTGTAAGTTGCCTCCAAATTGAGAAAAATCTTTTAAGAGAAGGCTCCACATCCTCACAACCAAATAAAAAAATGAAATTATCATTTGGGGAAAAGAGAAGACTTGGCATGAGGAAATGTAACAACAAAAAGATTTAGTTGTTTTATTGAACATCAAAATCACTTTAAAAAATTCTTTGTTCATAAACAAAAAGAACAAAAACCCACAAATGAGGTCATGCATACAAAGAGGCTTGTGCTGACATTAAAGCTAATCTACAGATGGCCTCTGTGATACTTTGCCTTCAGTTTCAAAAAGAGCAAATATAATTAGTTCAAGGATTCCCTTCAAATAAATAATCAAAACTACATCATCTCTTTTGTACAATCTACCTAAAGGCCAGACAAGCCACTTTCTCAGCACACAGTAGGACTAAGACTATCCAGTATAGTTTTCCATGTAATAAATCAGATTACCAAGACTCGGTTTAAATGATTTGAAATCTTTCAGCAAGGTCTGAGAATGACAACTGAATTTCAATACAGATAACATTCAAAAGGATTAAAGAAAGCAAGTTTAGGTCTTATAGGTAAAAAAGAGGAATAAGGACCTGAGAATCACAGTGCAGTAAGCCTAATGATAGTAACAAGCACAATACTGAAACACATAATTAAACAATCAATTTGTAAATGGTTAAAGGCAAGGGGAAACAGCAGACTTAAATTTGTCAAGAGCATATCATGTTAGGTTAGTTTAATTTTCTTCTTTGAAAAGGAGTTACCCATCAGATGAAGAAGTTAGAGACATGAGATATCTTGACTTTACTAAGGCTTTTGACACTCTCTTTTGATATCCTATGAGGAAATTTGAAACATATGGCCTATAATGAATTACTACAAGATATGTGTAAAGCTGATCTAAGAAAGTACTTCAAGATAATAATCAGTTATTCAAGGCAAACTAGGAAGATATCCAGGAGGAGGATGAACAGAACATGTACAAGAATAGTTTTGTGGTGACAAATGTGATATGAAATTTTTATTATAATTCAACAAAGAATTTTGAGAATGGGAAAAATGCTGAAGCACTTTGTTTCATAACTTTCTAGATTAAATATTCTGCTTAGGAAATGCTGAAATAGTTGCATTAACATTTTCTACAATCACTTTAATATTTGAAAAATCAATATAAATAGGTCTTAAAAGATTATAAACAGTTAAAGAACCCAAAACAAAACAAATTCTGTCATGTTGCATTTCTATCTCCCAAACAGAAATATTTTCGGCCATACTTTAAAACATAAATATATTGGAGAGGATTCAAATGTTTTTATCATTATGCTGATGATCAAGTTAGCTCCATATTCCCAAGAAAAACAGAAGAAATAATCAGCTTAACTTTTAGCGAACAAGAGTTAGATTAACTAGTAAACAAGCCTTTGTAATTATACAGAGAGCTAAGCACCGGAGCAAGACAGCTAAAAATGTCATTAGTGTTGTCTAAAAAATAGATTCTAAAACAAACAGTGAACGTGGACGGACGGTCTCTCTGTCATTTTGCCTTTAAGTGAAAGCATGAATCTGATGACATCTTGTTATCCTCTTGCCCAATCTTGTATCCCTACTTAGTCTTCAGCTTCCTTGATGGTGAATGCGGTGGTGTCAGAGCATTATTGCTGTCACCACCCTCTCCAGGGATAGCAGGGTCAGAAGGCAGGCTTCATGGTACCGAGTGTACAGCATCATTTGCATTTTAGTTACTATAAAAAGTTTTATATATCTGGTACAATATAAGTTTTTAATATCAATCAATGACTGTAAATTACAGAGATGAAAGTGACCAATGTGGGTCTCTTGGCAGGGCAGAAAGCAAAAAACCAATATCCTGGGAGACCTCATGTGTAGTTAGATGTTAAAACAGTTGTTCTGATGAACAACATTGAGTTTCTTTATGTGCACTAGTAGTATCTTCTGTAAATGTCCGTAGCAGAAAAAAACCCCCACCCCTGCATACAGCTGCGATAGCTGAGAACTAAATATACAAGATATCAGTTCTTTAGAGCTGGAAGATTATATTTTTTGCCAAAGTACTCTGTTTTGTTAAATCCAAAATATTTTGTGAGGACTGAGACAGACAGATAGCTGTCAGAGCTGAAGAGACAGAGAAAGATGAGTAAAGAAGAGACCATAGCTTTGTAGCTACAGTGTGATATACAATATAGAAGAATCAAGTTTGGGTTAACTTGCTGTCACATGGAAGGATTTGAATCATCAAGGTGTGGTGTAACAGAGTTAGAAGCATAAAACAGTTTCAAAGGTTTGGGGATTTTTGGCCTATATTGAAACAAAGTTTAAAACCTTCTAAATGTTTAAGTTTAAATTCTATATTTGTGATAAGTACCTTGTGGGAGTCTATAGTTCTATGTAGAGGAAAACCCTCTTTCCTCCTTAGAAAAAAAAAATTGTCTTCTATCATTGCTTGCCTTCAGTCACCTCTGTCTAGTTCCATTTGCTGAATTCGAAAAGGTATTTGACTGAATGAGATCAAGAAGAAATTAGAGGGAACCATATTATGTGTCTGAGTAACTTGGCAAAGACTTTGCAGCTAATTGAGATATTTTACTGGCTAAGATGCCCTAGCCTCTTGCCCAGTCATCAGACCCCTTGGAATAAGCAGTAAGATCATTAGTGTTCAGGTTTAATACCAGCTGACCTTTGAACCCCTCTTTTTCTGAGAGAAAAAGAATTGCCTGGCTTCTGTAGCATGGGAGAGTGACACTTCAATTCTGTTATTTTTCATTCTCTTGCCTTTTGCCATTTTCTTTCTTTTTTTTTTTTTTTTTTTTCACAGATGACTGACCGACCTGTAAATGGCAATTAAATAATTTCTTTAACAACTTCAGTGGATTTCTGAGTTTACTTACTGCCTTCATGTAGGTACCAAAGGTGTTCCAAACTTAAAAAAACTTAAAAAAACCCCAAACTTAAGATTTATTATTACTTTTTTCTTGATCTTAGGTATGAGTTAGGAATATAAAATTCAACTCAATACACATATACAAGTCATATGTGTGGATCTACATTCCACTGCTATGTTTATATTCCTTTAGTCTTTTTTTCCTCATGTCTGCCAATAATTTACTTTCCAGTATTTGGTTCTTCCTCCTCGTTAACTGTATGTAGTATTCAGAGATTCTTGTTGCAAGGGTACTAGAAAGCACTAAGAAAATAAATTTCAATACAGACAAAACTCTGAGCTGATTTAGATTTTTTTTTCCTTGCTCTGCTGGTCTCATAACCAGGGATTCTTCTTTGATGACTCTTCCTTCTGACTTAAAGAAACACATTCCTCCTTCACAATTAGATCTGAGCAGTGTAAAGAGCGTGGATTTTTTGTGCTTGTTCTTCTAATGTCCGCTGACACACAATTCCCATTTTCCTCCTGCTGAGGAATTCAACACAGGTTCTCTACAGTCTGAAGCAGACATACAGAGTAGCTACATCTCTTTAGCCGACATCCAGACTTCACGCTGTCCCTGCCTCATTCAGTCAGCAGAGCCTTCCTGGTTAGCTTGGGCTTAGAAACTCCAGTTGTCTCCACAATCTCATTTTCTTTGGCAAATAGGAAATCACATTTTTTTAAGTCCAGCTCAATGACTCTTGAATGCTTGTATATGCACAATAGGCGAGATTCAACAGGACACTCCATTGAGTTGGGTTTGAGCCTTTATGGATAATGTGGCTTCAGACCCCCAGACCAGCAACAGATGCCATCTACCTGGACTTGCGTTTGACACTGGTCCTACATGACATCTTGGTCTAGAAATTGGAAAGACATGGAATTGATGGATGGCTTGAGAATTGGGTCCATGTGAACCTCATGAAGTTCAACCAGGCCAAGTGCAAGGTCTTGCACCAAGGTCACGGCAATCCTAAGCACAAATACAGGCTGCACGGAGAATGGATTGAGAACAGCCCTGCCTTCCAGTATGTGAAGGGAGCCTACAGGAGAAATGGAGAGGGACTCTTCATGAGGAAGTGAAGTGGTAGGATGAAGGGTAATGGTTTTAAACTGAAAGAGGATAGATTGAGATTAGATATTAGGACAATATTCTTTACAGTGAGGGTGGTGAGAAACTGGAACAGGTTGCCCAAGGAGGTCGTGGATGCCCCATCCCTGGAAGTGTTCAAGACCAGAGTGGATGAGACTTTGAGCAACCCGGTCTAGTAAGAGGTGTTCCTGCCCATGGCAGGGGGGCTGGTACTCGATGAGCTTTAAGGTTGCTGCCAAGCCAAATAATTCTGTGATTCTATGACCGTCACCTGAGAGGTTACTGGCCTTTTCATGGCATTATTACATAGGCAAGGCAAGTAACATCATCATCTTCTTCTGATATGTTCTTGTAAAATGATAGTAGCAATAGTATCTGTAGGGACCCTTCTGCGGAAGGTGATGCTGCATCAAGTCCTACAAGGGACGTGACAGAGGAGCACACAGTTTGCAGATACTGATCAAGCTTGGGTACTGAGTTTTTAATCTCTGCCTGTCAGCACTGGAACATTATTGGCATGTGCAGGGCCAAAATCTCTAATGCTAATCTCTTGAGGAACATTAGCGTTAAATAGGAAGCGACAAAAGTGGTTAAGGGCCACCTACATATACATCTTTATGACCCACATAATATTATGACCCACCTGTGTTGCCTGTGGCCCTTGGTAGCTAAAGACAATATCAGACTACAGACTTCTAAGAAAGGGAGTGGTTGCTTATAATATTTGCAGATTACTTGATATGTACCCTTAGAAAATTCAGGGATTATATCAAATTGGTGTAAACGGTCGATGCACAGCAGGGCAGGTCTGCACTTCAGAGAAGCGTCAAACAGAGAAATGGATTGACAGAAATCTCATGAAATTCAACAAAGGGAAGTGCAAAGTCCTGCAGCTGAGGAGGAAAAACCTCGCAGTACGGACTGGGGCAGACGGACTGGAAAGCAGCTTTGCAGAAAATGCCCTTAAGGTCTTAGTGGACAACAAGTTGACCATAAGCCAGCAATGTGCCACGGTGGCAAAGGCAGCCAAATGCAGCATCCTGGGTTTCATTAAGAACAGCACCACCAGTAAGTAAAAGAAAGTGATTCTTCCCCTCTATTAAGCACTGGTAAAACACACCTGGAGTTCTGAGTCCAGTTCTGGGCTCCCCAGTACAAAAGTGACATGGGCTTACTGGAAAGAGTCTAGAGAAGGGTTTTAAAGATGTTTAAGTGACGGGATGGAGCACCTGATATATGAAGAGACATTGGGGCAGCCAAATGCAGCATCCTGGGTTTCATTAAGAACAGCACCACCAGTAAGTAAAAGAAAGTGATTCTTCCCCTCTACTAAGGTAAGTAAAAGAAAGTGATTCTTCCCCTCTATTAAGCACTGGTAAAACACTACAGACTTCTAAGAAAGGGAGTGGTTGCTTATAATATTTGCAGATTACTTGATATGTACCCTTAGAAAATTCAGGGATTATATCAAATTGGTGTAAATGGTCGATGCACAGCAGGGCAGGTCTGCACTTCAGAGAAACGTCAAACAGAGAAATGGATTGACAGAAATCTCATGAAATTCAACAAAGGGAAGTGCAAAGTCCTGCAGCTGAGGAGGAAAAACCTCGCAGTACGGACTGGGGCAGACGGACTGGAAAGCAGCTTTGCAGAAAATGCCCTTAAGGTCTTAGTGGACAACAAGTTGACCATAAGCCAGCAATGTGCCACGGTGGCAAAGGCAGCCAAATGCAGCATCCTGGGTTTCATTAAGAACAGCACCACCAGTAAGTAAAAGAAAGTGATTCTTCCCCTCTACTAAGCACCTGGAGTTCTGAGTCCAGTTCTGGGCTCCCCAGTACAAAAGTGACATGGGCTTACTGGAAAGAGTCTAGAGAAGGGTTTTAAAGATGTTTAAGTGACGGGATGGAGCACCTGATATATGAAGAGACATTGGGAGAGGTGGGATTGTTTGGACTAGAGAAGAGAAGACTCCAATGGAGTATCTGATGTGGGGTGGTTAAGAGGATGGAGAGATGGGCACTCAGTACTGCCCAGTGAAAGGTAAAGAGGCAGTTGGCACAAATTAAAATACAAGAAATTCCATTTAAACATGAGAAAAAAATTACTATACAGATGATTAAACACTAGAACAAGGAAAAGGCCCTGAGAAACCTCATCTAAGTTGCCTCTACTTTCATTGAGGGATTCAATCAGATTATTTCACAAGTCTCTTTCAATCAAAATTATTTATGATTCTGTGTTTTTATGAGAGTAGATGAAGCAAAGTGCATTGCTCTTTGCTCAGAACTTATTCTAGGTGGGTAGCAAGATTTACTGGGACGTTTTAAGTCTTGGACTTATTCCTTTCTATTCTCCCTTCCTATACCTCAGTTCATATTGATGTAGTTGGAGGCAGCTTCACTTTAGAATTAATTGTCCCTTGATAATTCACTGTTGAGTCATGAAGAACCCTTGGGATCTTATTCTTTTCTAAACACTATGGCACGGGCATTTGAAAAAATAGGGTGCTTTGTTTTGAGAATCTTCTTTAGTGAAGGTGGCTAATTTCACATAACTTTCAACTAGTTAGCAAGGAACGTGTACCTCCAGGCACCAGCTCTATCCCAGGGATGGGATAGATCTGTACTGCTTTCTAATGCCAAGGCTTAACCTTAAGGTTTGCTTAAACAATAAAATTACTGTTCTGAAGATCAGGAGGTGAAATCTCTATGGGACTGCATCAGTTCTGTCACTTTCTACAACTCAAAAGTGACATTTGAAAAAGGGGTTTCTTAACCCTGAAATGTTAATGGTTGTAAAAAGAAACACTAGAAAAAAGGGTATGTTAAAAGATCATTCTATTAATCCATACAGAAAAGTATCTATTTGTTCTACTATCAAATGCACTCTCCGCTATTCAAACTATTTGTTTACATTTTGTGTCTGGCTGGAAAATAAAACCAGTTTTCTCCCAATTCTATTTAGTGCTGATTTTTCACTTCCTGCCTCTCACCAGGAACTCAACACTGTTATCTTTGGTTTCACTGCTCTGCATGAGATGTTTAAACAGAAAGCCACAATATTTTTATTGAAACTTTTTGTAAAACCAGTAATGAAATGTCTTCTGCTCTAGGAGTTTTTTTAAGCCACTGTGTTACACCATTTCCAGGTAAAACCCTAAGACAGCACCAATTGTTGAAACGTTTTTTATAGATGCCATATTTATAGAGTAACTCTATATAAATTTACTTTTGAGGATGGCTACAAAGTGTACTGCTCAGTGCACTGATTGGTTGGAGTCTGGGTCTTAAATAATTCAGTCAGTTTCTTTCAATGTTAGAAGTTATTCCTTCTTATGGATTAAAGTCGTGGTCTAAATGTAATAATTAAACTTGATATTCACCTCCAAACCATATGGACATCATAAAAACAGCTACTGATAGTGTCATACTAAGAAGCAGATTTACTATCCTTCCCAACAATTGTTTCTGTTCAGCTTTCATCCACCTAGAAGCCCCCTTCCTACAGTGAGTAATCTAATTTTCTGTTGTCCAGTCAGAGAGCAAGCCATTCAACCATTGAACTGTCTGATCTGATTTTAAAGATCAGAAAGAAAATATTCCATACTGCTCCAACTGCATGTTAACTGTGTGTTGCAAGATGAATGGACACACTTTTGGTATTTAGAATTTTTCCACTGATGGCTGATTGTTTCCCAATGGCATCTTAGCTATTTAAATTTTAAAATCTTTGTTTGCACTGAACTTTATTCATGCTCAGTCTAACAAATCAGATGAGTATTCTGTGCAGGATACATAATTTTGTCTGAGCTTTTATAATGTGCTTGCAGGAAACGCCCCATTAACAAACAATAAAAGAAAGATGTTTGGCTGAATAAGGAACAATGGGATAACTGTGGGAAATAATTAGGAAAGTTCTATCAGAGTTCTAGGAGAGCTTATAACATAAATATAAGGAAGAGAATTAATTTGGAGTTTTAACCTGCTATGCTTTTCTTCTGAAAGACAGATGCTTCCAAAGGAGCAAGGATGTGTGTATATCAGTAACACTGGTTTTGTTAGAGGTGTTTTAATCAACATAATTGGCTAAAATTCTCCAACCTCTAGACCTCTAGTTGCTACTTCATATTCAGAATTTGATAATAGTATTTTCTTTTACATTTTTTCAGTGTTTATCAATCAGAAATACTCTCTACCATAAAGAAATCCAACCATTCTCAGGTGCCAAAGCTAAAAATTAATTTGGGAAGCTAGTTAACATGAATCAAAGAGGTACAAGGTACATTTATTAGGAAAGAATTTCAAAAATATACACTCCTTTAAGAGATTTATCAGTATAAACTGAACTGAACAAATTACTAAATAAGACTGTAACTGAGTATCTTGTTATATTAGGATCATATTGCCTGATTTCTGAGTCTTTTGTGGCTTTCAGGAAAAAAAGAAAAAGAAGATATGTTGATCTATATCATTAACTACCTTCATAAATATTAACTCAGTATTAGTTTAAAAGGATGTCATGACCATAAATATCATACTAATGGCTAGGAAAGTTTTCATACCAGCTCACTTATCTTTGCCTGCTAATGACAACTACAATAAACTGTAATTGAATGAATATGGAAAAAAGCTTGAACTGATTTCTGATTTTTTTTCTTTGTGTATTCGAGTTTATTCTTCTTTGGACTACAACTAGAAATATCAGTTTAAGCCTAATAAAATATTTTAAGCTCTCTACTTTGCAAAAATTTAAAAAGGCAAACTTACCATTAGTTGTTGGTTTTTGTGCAAATCAGGCAAGATCTAAGAATTAAAAATGTATATGAAGATTTTATCTAGCAAATTAAACATTTATTTTGCAGTGTTGGTCTGTGCTTTTTAAAAACTGAGGGTTCCATTTCGCAGTGATCTTTCAAGTGATCAGATTTCTAGAGAAGCTGCATGATAAAAAATGCCAGTGAAAAAAAGAAGGCATTTTTATTACTTATCTATTCTCAGCAATATTTCTGAGTAAAATACAGGATCAATTTTAAGTTTTGATAAAACGACATTTCCAATAGGATTTTCTGACCTATAAAATAGAGAACATTCTGAAAAGCATATTTCAGCTGTGATAACTTTTGTTCATGCTAAAAATGAAAGATTACAATTTTAGAAGGACAAAAGGTTTGTAAAACAATGACACTTTTCGAATTTGTTATAATGCATAAAACCATGAGACCAGTGCTACTCAGTGGGTGGAAACTATGCTTTCCCAGAAGTAACTAATACAAATGTTTTATGAATATAAGTAACATTTCTTATGATGAGATAAATTACTAGGTATGAGCTAAGATTCCACTACAAAGCCAAACTTTAAATTCTCCTGACCTCAGTGGTGTTATAGTCCAGAGTCACAATTTACTTTGCTAGGGATGATTTGTAAAAATGCCATCTTTGGAGAGTGATCCAGAAGTCACTGATTCTAATGCAAAGACTCATTGATTTCCAACAGAGAAAAACGCCAGACTGGTAAAGCTGTTCTATCCATCTTTTCTGTCATTCTAGCAAATTAGAAAAGCTAAACTAGTTATGGAGTTGGAAGTAAGCTGCATGCAGCTCTTGTTACTTTTGGAGAGTTTACAGGCAATTTAAATTGACAACCAACTTTACCCACACGGACCAGTAAGCAGAGATGGCCAGAGCAGAAAACTGTATTCCTTAAACTTCTTTTCATCTTGTAAAGTTGCACTGCTGTTGTCTTCGTGCATAGCAGAGGTAAAAAGATGAGGCATTGCATTCGGGTCTGTGTTGTGCACTGTCATATATTATGGAGCTTGTAGTTTAGTCGTTGTGATAGCAGAGTGTTGTTACGTCTCTTGGGTCTCTGTGCAGAGCCCTGAGTCAGGACACAGGCAGAGAAAACATCAAAGCCCAGTTTCCCACGCTCTGCATAAGCTATTGTTATAAAAACAATTAGTTGGCAAGACTAATATCTGGAATAAAATAAGTAAGATCCTTTGAACACCTGCAGAGATATGAGGAGAAAGGAGATCTGTTGCTTGTTTTTTTTTTTGTTGAAAAGCCCCGTGGAATCCTTCTAGTGCTGATTGTTATCCTAATCACACAAATGGTCACCTAACCAGGAGATGAGTTGCCTTTCTGCAGTACAAATATTGCATTTTAGTGATCTTCAAACAGAAAAAAAAAAAAGATTGATCAATTCATATTTCAAAAAGATCGTTTGCTTAGATATCTAGCAGGCAAGGATAGATAATTAATGCTATTAAATCTAATATACCGTATTACTTGATATAGTTAAGGTATTTTAAGGCTTAGTCATAACAGCTTCTAGCTTACAGCTAGCAAATGTGAATGTCAATTCATTGTATACACTTATTCAAGAATAATTTTTCTTATCATATTGCCATTAGGCTCTTTCCACTCGGCATTGCACGGCTTCCCATTATTCCATGCCCAGTTTCAAGTGATGCGTGCTGTAATTATGTAATGCTGTATCATCATGTATTACCTGGGGCACAAACAAACAGTAAAACCTTTCACTGAGAATGCAATTAGTGAGTAAAGCTAACTGAGCACTTTCCATAGTGGTTTGCAGGTCTGATAAGAATGCCACAGAATAGCAATTTAGGCTACTTGGTGGCGCATGAAAAGCTACTGTGAGCAAGGAACTATTTTGATTTTGCATAAGGAAGCTTCTTGCATTATAATAGATAGCTATAGTGTATAATTAATAGGCTAAACCTATGAAAAATGACAGTCATTAGAGAAAAGGTCTCTCTCCTAATGGAGTTACCTATGAAGTATATAGCAGAGAGAAACATTCAACATGATTTCTGCTGATCCACAGCAGGGCTCTTCTGCAATCTATAAAAACACCATCTGCTTAGAGCCGGGGAACCATGTGCAGCTCACTAAGAAATAAACTTCTAACCAGTGTGTTCAAAGCTGTGTTTAGCCACACAACTCCCCATTAACGTTAATCGGAAGTGTGTGGTTTTCATACATCCTTTTGAAAATTATATCCCATGAAGTACTTTGAAACAATATATTCCCACAAGTGTTGACTCAGAAATCGGTTCTTCTGAAGGAAAGCTACAGTTGCCATAATTCTGAATCACTGCAGCTTAAAAACATGGACTTTTTTCCCCAAAGATCCATAGGGTTCACGATTTAGAAAAGAGCCATGTTTTTCAATTTTAAAAACACTGTTAATGAGAGAGTTATTTTTTTAACAACTAATTACGAATCAATTTTTCTGCATAAGTTAATGACAAACCATATTACTGGAACAGGAAAGAATTCTGAAAAAAAAAAGTATTTCCATTACTTAGAATTAATGAGACTTACTCCCTTAAGTTGTAACTGGACAGTTTCTGTTTTCTGTAAACAGTAGTAGAGATGTTCATTTATTTCCACAGTGTGAATGTATGAAGCATGTTTATGCACATATGTGTTTTAAAAAAGATGTTTCCATCTCACTATCTTGAAATTTCTTTGAGTTCTTTCTCCATTAGAAAATAAAATAACTTAAAAATATTCCAAAACCTACATAGTGAGAGACCAGCAAAAATATTTTGTAGTTTGGGGAAATAATTCTTTCACATTAACTGTGACTGTGGAATGGTTGAAAAATTAAATTTCAAGCTTCATATAGTTGCTAGTACTGACTGATATGGATTTACACAGAGAATAAAAGGGTCTGTAGCTGTTCTTATTGCATGCCTTGCTCTTAATCACAAATCAGAAGGGCAGCCCTGCACTTCACATTCCCTCTCTGTATCAAATCTGCTTCACTCTGTTCAAAAA
Organism: Calidris pugnax; assembly: GCF_001431845.1. Lineage (NCBI taxonomy): Eukaryota > Metazoa > Chordata > Aves > Charadriiformes > Scolopacidae > Calidris > Calidris pugnax. Next base: position 1,198,306 of record NW_015090786.1, on the reverse strand, counting down.
TCATGGTGGTTGTGTTCTAAAGAATTACAGTAAGAACTGAGTGCTTTACCAAGATTTTGCTGTCCTGTGCCCTCTGAGATAAATGTCATTCAGAGAAGAGTCATGCAAATCAAATGTGGATAATAATAAATTAAAACCAGGAATAAAAAAGGTTATTTCCTCATTTAAGTTAATTGACTTAATTTCTCCAACTCTGTGTAAAATATTGCTGAGGGCCAAAAGTAACATCTGTAACCCATCCCTTAACAGCCTTGTCCTAATGCGTGTTGCACCTGCTTGTGTCAAATTAAAGAAAATGTAATCTGTTCTCTTTGAAAACATTAGGGATGTAAATAAAACAGTTTTATTCTTTTTTTTTTTTTTTGCTCCATTCCCCCTCAACCATGTTGGGATAGGCAGGCATGAAAATTAGATGTGAAGTAGGGCCCTAGAGTTAAAAGCTTTGAATTTCCAGTTCTAGCTCAAAACATTTTAGATCGTCTATTCTAGTTTGCCATTCTTACTGCAAATTATTTCAAGTAGCCAATTTTCTGAAAATGCCCTGGGAAACGCCTCCCAGTTTTTCAGGTAGATCTTATTACAGTAATAACCATGACAAAAGTGTGGGTTTTTTTTTCCTGGTGTGAGGAGGGAATACGAAAAGTGCTTGCCCATGACAAGAATCTTCAACATGATGCCATCATTTGCAATTCTTTCGTTAAGATTCACTTCTCTGAATGAACACAATGAAACAGCTCTGCCTTCTTTCTTTCAAACACACAAATACCACGAGCAGATCTGTTTTGCCTGATCACTGGCAGCTCATAAAAAAAAGGACATTGCACAGCCTTTATCCAAATGAAGTTAAATATTTCATCTAAAGAGAGCAATCTTCCCTGACCTTGTCCCATGCAACTTTTCTTGTTATTTTTATCCACTCCTAATTTCAAAAGGACAGAAAGAAAATCATCTAAGTTCAGCCCAAAAAACATGGAAAATCAAAAGGAAGATGGGTATCAACACCCAACATCCTATATATTAAAGTGGAAAGTGTCTTCAGTCCCCAAAATACAGTCTGTTAACCCACACACAGGGTTAAAAATTAAGAGGGTATAGAGTAGTTTGGAAAGTGATAAGATATTGAGCACTTCCTTGGGAGTATTTTATGCCCCCTGAAGTGGGGTTAGAAATGCAATGATGGAAAAAGAGGAGGGGATCAGTGTGTGACAATGGTTCTGTTGCGCACTTCGGAGTTTATTGCTATTGGACAGATGGCAGAGAAGCCTGTTGTAAATGGGTTGATTGTGATAGGATGCCTGTGTGATGCAACACAAGATGCTGAACATATAAACAACAAGCATGTAACTGCAAGGCTGCTGCCAAGAAAGCATTTACCCTGCTATGCTATTATCATTATTGTTTAACACATTTGTATTTGGATTTTCTTCAAAGCCTAATAAAAATTATAAATGGAAAAGAAGGACACATCTGCCTTCATGTGCAATCCTCTAATGGGAAATTATATCTGGCCTGTCTTCTGCATAAAATGTTAATATCACATAATGCCACTGGATTATAAAACCAGTTTGTTTGTGGCACTAAGTTTCTATGTTGTGCAGCAGGGAGAAGGGAATGTCATTCAGGTTTTATAAACTGAGGAGAAATAATGTCTTTTTGCATTCTTTTAAAGTAAAAGTTTGAGGTTTTTAGAGTCAAGCCTTGAGTTTTTAGAAGTCTTCCCCAGCAGAAGCCAAATTATCTAATAATTTTCATCACTGCAACTCTGTTGACTTTAAGAGAATTGTTCTGGGTGTACACATAGATAAGCGAGATCAGAATAAGGTCCAATAATTATCCTTTGAGTTATTATTGTTTTTTGAGAATTAGCCTAAACCAAAATTATTATCTCTGTGTGAGAACTCCCCTTCCCCAAACCCTGCACTTGAGACAGGAGTAGTGGATATGGAAGGAAGGTGTCATTTAACATTTTTTTTTTTTTTTTTTTTTGGCAGCTGTAGAAATGGCAAAAGAACTCTAGAAGCTCAAACAAGTGTGAAAAGCCTCTGGGAAACTCTTCTTAATTCTCCTTTTTCCTATGGTTCACTTTCTTCTTAGCATAACTTTAAATATATATATAGTCAAGCATCAAATTGTTGCAGTAATAGAGGTAATAAAGATACTGAACGAATTCAAAGTAGGTACTTACAAAATGAACTGGAAAATATAAACTTCACTTATCAGTTTCCACTGTCACCTGAAATTGCAGGTTCATATTTTGGACTGATTTCTTTGCAGTGAACAGATCTGTACAATAGATATAAGAAAAAAAAAATCTGCAGAACATTTAAATTGATCTTCAAAAGATTAGAACCTTATTATGAAAATGCAATAGGGACAGAATTTTAAGAGGGTAAAGCAATAAGGATTTACAGAACTGAAATGGATTTCTGCAGAAGTCGTTCTGAAAACAGGGCATAAAATAATGATCTATAGCTACTGGTTTCATTAGCCTTTTATAGGACTTTTCCATAATTGCAATCATTCTCTAGGACTGAGCACAACATAAAAGGCAGTCTGCATTATCTCTTGTCATTGTCAGATTTTCAAATCAGAGCGACTAATCAGCTTTCCTTTTTTTTTCTTTCTGTGTGTAGCAACAAGAGAGAAGGAAAAAAAGAAAACAAAGTTCTTTTGCCTGTTGGTCCATAGCCAACATTGCTGACTCATTTGCAAGTAATAGCCCATCAAATCCTGAGCCACATTCGGGCTGGCACTACGTCTCCAGCCAGCCTTCACAGCTCAACTGTGGAGGGGACAGAAGAGTCACAACAAGGTAACAGTCAAACAACCAGATAAAAATTAATGTAAAAACAGAAGGGCAAGAAGTATCTCAGAATAATACTGTAGTAGTGGGAGAAACACATGGCTTCCATAAAACTACCAAAACCGCCTAGTTAGTTAATTAGCATGGATCCTACCATACCCCTGGCAGTCACAGTAACAGAGATGCTGTGGTTACGTTAGCAATATATCTCAGTGTAACCAGGGATGAATCGACCTGGCTGACAGAAAGAAAGCTGCTTCCACCAGGTTCTAGCAGGACATCAGTAACCCCACGGGAGCAAGCAGAGCTTGAGTGTGAACTCTTGGTTCAATTGCCAACAGTGGTAAAAGGGAACAGTGAGGTCAGTGCTTGACCTCGTGGGCTAAAGTTTATTAATGGTAATTGAAGTTTTTCCACTGATTTCATCCAGCTTCAGACACCAGTTCAGCATCTAATTTTGAAAGAACCAAGTCTTATGGGCAGACCTCAGTGCATAAAACTGATTATTTAGCAATAATACCAAGGTCTTTCCCACCTTCTAGGAAACAGAAATAACTGTATTTCCAGCTAATAACTGATAAGCAAGAGATGATAAGAACTTTTCAATATAGCAGAATACATTTTAATTTCTGTTTTTTCTTTTTCTGTTTACGAACTACACAGCAGCTAACTATAATTTAGAAGCCATGAACTGAGCTAAAGAAAGTCTATTTGAATTCAGAAAAGCAAAACATTAGAAACTTTCACTAACACAGAGTTTCTCTATTGCAGAGATGTCAAACATGATAAAGATTTTGAAATAATTGATAATGTAGCAAATTAGTTATGTCTGTCTATGAGGCCAGTCATGTTTTCAGAAATGCTAGTACTAAAAGAGCAGGGAATTGTTTATGATTCAATGGTAGGGCTTCTAATGCAAGAAACACATATAACGTTTTTATTATCCATTCCACATCATGGACGTACCCATGCGATTAAATTAAAAAGTGCCAGGGCACTGGAATAGGAGCTGAAAGTCAATTATCTATATTACTAAACTGTTCAACAATCCTAGGCTTACTTTGTGCCAGGACCAACTAGTGCTCTCCTTAAAAACTCCCAGAGAAAGTTTAGAAGTTGTCGTATGTGTTGATCTACAAAGAATTCTGATCCCACATATCCTTCTGTGTGGCAGGAAAGGGGATGTGAAGCACATCTCAGTGCACAGTGATACTGTACAATCAACTGCAACTCGAGTTGGAAGGAAGTCAAAGGATGCACCAGTGTTTCAGCCAGGCAGCCAATGCCTTCAGCCTCAGCTGGCAACAGTGAAAAACACTGGTGCTTAATAATCATGTCCTGCTTTACCTCTTTTTTTTTTTTTTTTTTTTTTTTTTTTTTTTTTTGTCTGCTGTGAATTAGGAGTATGTGATAGCAATTATTTAGGTTTTAAAAAACTAGGCTCTCTTAGGTACACAAGTCCCAGAAAACTACCCAGACTCTCTTCAGTATAATTTGATCATTATCCAGGTTTCCTATACTATAAAGATAGTATTTTTATAATTTTCTTTGGGGTTATATTGCTGACATAACTTATTAGTTTGACAGACTGTTTTATAGAGTAAGGTGGATCTAATTCTGACTAGAACTCTTAGCATTTTTTGTATCTGACAGCAGGAAGCATTTGTCACTAACCTGATCCTTATACCAAGCAGGAGAAGCTGAGGCCCAGAGGGGTTAGACAGCAGTTCAGCAGCAGAGCCTGGAATAGACCCCAGGGTTATATTTCCACTAGTAAATAAAAAAAAAGCTTAGGGACCCCTTTCTGGCATCGAGGACAGCTGGTATGGCTCGTGTATAATATCAGCTTTGACACCCTACAGAACAACCACATTCAGGCTGTCTGTTGAGAACAGTCACTCACACTCAGGCTGTGCTGAGCCCTCAGTTGTGCCCAGGCATGGCTTGGGAGGGTGCTAGCTGCCCAGAGTGTGCCATGGACCATGCCAGCCACAGAAATCCATCTACTGTGGGACAGGAATCAGACCCGGCAGTTTTGATTAGTGGCAGAGGCAGAGACTGCTTGGCTTGGCAGGTTGTCCAGTCTCCTGCTGCCCCTTCTGACTACAAGAAAGCTCAACTTTATCTAAATACTAAAGTGTGCTTGACTAGGTTCTTGCACACGACTAAGTATGTTACTTTAGGTAGGCCAGGGTTTTTAGGAATGTTAAAATATTTCACCCATGGAAAAAAACGTTTTAGAAAATTCCTACCTTCCCTGGTATAATAATTCTTCACCGAGGATTTATTTTCTCCCAAGAAACTGCAATTTCAATTGGAAATTGGACAATTGGAAACCATGTTATTGAGACCAACAATTATGGGGAGCAGCTGACATTTCATATACCAATGTGAAGGCTGGGGGGAATGTTTTTTGAATCTAGGCTATCTATGATTTCTTTGCTGATGAACAAAAGCTCATATCATATTCAATGGACAATGCTAGAAAAAGGGCTCTGCAATTATTCAGGCTGTGTTTTCATTTTCATTGACTTAAATCTTATGTTTTCAAATATCTTACTGTGTGATGCAAACAGCCTATGCAATTTATGCTAAATAGGGTGGAAGAAACCTAGTTTTACTGCAAAAAGTGCAGAAATGAACATTTAAAAAGCTATCACATGTGTACACAATGATTTATATCCCTAGGTAATGTGGCCTTTGGAAGCACCCTGTATATGTATATTTGGGACATTCAGAGTGTTTTTAAACCGGTGTGTTTTGAACTGCTAGCTCGTTTTTCACAGTTAACAGGAATTATGTGGTTAACTCCCTGCAGTACATACTGCACTAAATAATTGCCTCCAATACCTTCAGAGATGATAAAATATATTTGAACCTTGCATGAACAAAATTTATTTTTTTCTTTCTTTCAAGCATGTGCACATCGCTTGTGGAAAGAGTAAGATGAATATTAATCCCAAAGAATATATTTATATATAGACTTTCCTTGAAATTTTGACCATTAAATTTGGGTTGTTACTGGAAAACTGAAATGACAAGTAAGGTTCTTTGGCAAAGGATCTGAAGTGAGAATAAGAAAGCTGAGGGCTTTGCATTCAATACACCATCGGCCTTTTTTATCTGTACCACATTGTCCACTGAAGGAGGCCATTGGTTTCACTTTGATTAAAAACAGATGCTTAAGACAGATGTTTAGAGTTCAAAAGAATAGTGCTCACGCTTATGAAATGCTTCCCTGCGAGGCACTCATGGCTATAAAAACAGGTACAGAGTGTCCTCAGGTTCAAATTTCAGATATTCTAGGTAGCAGGGAAAAATAATAGAGCATTCACCTAATATGATACTTTCCTACAGGGAGAAGCAGTTTTCTGGGGTTTGACTCTGTCTGTACAGTACAGACTGAGTGTATTTGCCCTCTGTTCAGTGACTGTTCAGAAAAAAATAGAAGTCTGTTCTGCGTTGTTAGTGCTGTACCCGTTTGTCCCTGTAGCCCTGAGGTAGCCGTGGGAGGAGGTGGGATGGGCAGGATGACAGACACTGCCACCGGGCAGGAGAAGGGAAGAAGAGCTGGGTGCTGTAACCTGAGGGCATTTGTCTTAGCTCTGGTTTTGGTATTTAATGGTATGTACTGATTTTGTAAAGTAACCACTCACCTCTTCCAAAAAACCTCACTATTTCACTGAGGAGTTGTTAAAAGAAAGGGAGCAAAGGAGAGCAAGGCTTCAATGTCATGACCATGAGGGCACCCAGAGCCCTGCCTGCCCCTGCCCACCCCTTTGGGGCTTAGCCCAATCCTGCCCAAAGCCCAGGACTCCAAGTCAACCCCCTGGTGCCATCAGCCCCTGCCCCAGCGATGCTGCAGCAGGGCTGATCTCTAGATCCCCACAGCCCTGCCCTGCCCAGCCATGATCCATGGCCCGTGTCCCATCCTGGCCTGGCTGTCCTGCTCCTTGCTGGGTGGGCAGGACCGGGCTGTGGTGGCCAGGTCCTTCCCTGGTGGCCCTGGGACCTCCCAGCCCTATCTCATGGCCCTGAGGAAGCCAATGGCATGTGCAGCACCTTGAGCATCAGTGCAGGAGTGCTGACTACCTCTCTGGCAGCAAACTAAGTGACTTGGAGGCCACCAGGCAGAGTCTGGCCACTTAGAATCATAGAATCATCTAGGTTGGAAGGGACCTTTAAGTTCATCGAGTCCAACCATCAATCCAACACTGCCAAAACCACCACAAAACCACGTCCTTAAGCACCACATCTACCCACCTTTTAAATACTTCCAGGGATGGTGATTCAACCACTTCCCAGGGCAGCCTGTTCCAATGTTTGATAACCCTTTCAGTGACGAAATATTTCACTTCCATACTATTAACTCTTTCAGACCTTGCAGACAGGATGGGCACATACAAAATGCTCCCTGGGAAATGGTCCTTGGCCCACTCTGTCTTCAAGACCTTCTCTGGTAAAATTGGCCGTGGTCTTCCAGCTGCACAGGCATCACCAGCTTCAAAGACAGAGTCTTTTATCACGCCTCCTTTTAAAAAAGCCTCAAGTCTTAGAGCTGTCATATTTCAGATCTCATGGGCTTTAAGAGTAAATGACAGTTGCATGCCTGGATAGATTCCCTACTGGAAGAGCACTATGTTTGCTATAAACACGTACATTTAAAATGCTCCAAAGTCTTTGTAAGCAAACTTGTCTGGCATTACTTGACATGTGTGTTTTCCATTTGCAAATAAATTTCTGAGTGTCCCACAGGGGTTATGAAGGATTCAGAGAAACAAATATTTCTTTTCCTACAATATTTTCCCTCATTTTAAGACAAAAAAAAAATCTATAATGTGAGTGATTTTTTTTCTATAAATATAATTATATTGTACTTCATAAAACCCTTTATCCTTTTTGGGAACAGCATAATCTGCTATGTGTTATATTGAAAACACACGAAGAGGGTCCTCAGTGGACAAGCTGAAGCAGAAATGCTTTTTGTTACCCAGTGTAGTTTATATGCAGGGAAGAGAAGGAAAACTGAAGGCAAGAGGAAAGAACAGAGAAAGCTGGATATTCTCAGTATTTATCCAGTGACAGTGCAAAAGCTCAGAAACTTGCTGTCGGTGCTGTATTGGGTTGGACAGTCAGGATTTTCAAAGGGATTCCTGACATTTGAGCTTTATAAATATTCCGACTTGCTGTGAGTCTGTAGACCTCTAAAGGATCCTTTACAATTCAGATCTATCTCACTGGATAGCAATTTAGAGAAATTATGCAGAAGGTGGACCAAGCACTACAAATTTAGGATCACCATCAGCAGGAGTAACAGGAGAGGTAAGATGCCTCTGAATGAGACACAGAGAGCACATCAAAAAGGTTAGAGAGAAAACCAGGGGAGAATGGAAATCCCAAAGTTAATGGATGACAGGACTCCAGGGATGTCAGAGACAACAGGAAACTTGAAGAGATTGTGAATAGTTACTTGTCCTGAAAACTGCCATGGGTAGGGGTCACTAGAAGGACTCTTCAAGAAATGTGTTGGGGGACAGTTGTGAATGAGAAACAGGTTGGTCAAGTCCAGCTAGAAACAGAGGGAAGCACACCTGTACCCAGGGTAGTAAGAGAGTATTTGATGACACTGCAAAAGAAGGTGAAAAGGCCTATATTGCTTGAGTTGACAGTTTCATGAGGGAGTTATATAAGACAACAAGAAAGTGATAAAAATAATTTAGGAAGTCGTACAGGCAAAGTTTGCACTAACTTAATTCCATCCTGTTCTATGGTTATGTTAATTATTATTATTTAAAATTTCTACTCCAACAAAGATCCATACCCCCTGATCCCAAAACATAAAAGTTGACAAGGTGAACTAGTCTACGGTGCTCCTCAAGCAGTTTTCCTATTTTTCAATCTGATTTATGGAATTTGACACAGATTCTAGACCCTGAAGGTCTCACAAAACTGATCTATGTAGGCAGTGTGCAAAAAGCAACAGGCACAAAAACAGGCAATCATCCTGAGCTAATTTCTCCCTTTATTTTCTTGACTTTGTTACCTAATTAAGTCCTAAGAGCAATGTAATCAGATGTGCAACATACATGTGTTCAAAGGCTGACAACAGTGATATGTCAATAAAACCTTCAACCCAAAATTTCACCACAGCAGGTATCTGGTTCAGAAACTTGTGATATGTGAGAACCTGACTGCCTTTCAGCTCAGATAAGGTGAGAGCAGGAAGACAAATTAGGAGAAATTGATGACAGAGATTCCAAAAGTAGCCCTAGCCCTTTTCTGACATCGAAAAGCCTTTCAGAGCTAAAATTGTTCATAACTTGGAGCAGTACCCATACGCTGTCTGGTGGCAATTCACAGTAGCATCTCAAACAAGTATTATCAATGCTGTTGACTGGCAAGCTGACTTCTCTTCTTACGTTGCCACTGGTCTTTGAAACCTTGTCATCTCAAGATTAGGTTATTGCAATATATTTGTTATGAAGTTACTCTGTGAAGGTTTTTGGGGTTGGTATTTGCATAACAAGTAAACTTGCTCACAGGGGTAGTGTCTTGCTAGCAGATGCTTTGCAAGTGGCATCTAGAAAGATTTTTCAGCCAAATGATGTATTTTCTGCAGGAGGCTTATGTCAGTTATCACTCTTAAAAGTAATTTATGTGATGATAACAATACATGAACACAGTTGAAATGAGTTATTTTGCCAGTAGCTTCTCTGTGAAAGTAAATTTCCTTCAACTTTATTGCCCACAGAAATCCAATAGAGTAGTTTTTAATTTAAAAAATGGGAACAGCATAAGGATGAGTAACCACAGATTTTTAAAAAAATATGTAAGCAAACAGAGAAGGCAGCCAAATATTTACAGAAGCACGGAAGTATCTTTTGAAGACATTCTATCAGGAGCTCAAACTGAATATGTAATACACATCAAAAAGGACTTTAAAGGAACGACAAAAAAAGAAAACAAATTGGTAAACAGCAGCGAAGGGGCAGCTATGAAAAACTTATTCTTCAAAAAATCAGTGTTCTATTAAAAGGAAAATTGAAAATATAAACTTTGATGAATTAAACGCAAAACAACTATAACACAGCCCAGCCAAAACAGAATCTTAGAATCAATTTATTAAAGGTATAAAATTACTAATCAAAAGGGGTTAACTAGCAAGCAAAATACCAGAAACTAGAAATCTGACAGAACCTGCAGGGTTAACAGGTGGTCAAGATGTGAAAGGATTACTCAGAAAAGGTAAGACCATAAGAGCAGAGCTAAACTGATTGATTGGATTTCTGCTGACTGTGAAGAACACGAGGAAGCTCCCATCCTGCAACCATTATTTTTGGAGGATGAGTCAGAAGAGTCATCTTGAGCAGAAGCAGCAGCAAGAGAAACTTAGAAAAACGTTCATTAAATGAGGAGCGATGAGTCACAAGGCCAAGATAACAGTCATCCAAGATCTTTAAGAGGACTAAAATACTGCATTGCCAAGCTATTAAATGTTGTGTACAGTCCATCAATTCAATTACCATCCATATAAAATAGAAAATGGTTTGTTTTAAGCAGGGACTCATATAGATTATAGCCCAGTAATCCTAATTTCTATACTTGCAAAATTGGAAAAATATGTCGTAAAGGTAGACATAGTAGACATGTATCTAAATTAAGGCACCAGGAAAAAGTAAACATCTTATACTTTGTTGCTTCAAAAGCTTCAAAAGCTGTTTGTGTTCTTTGAGGAAGCAAAGAGGGATATGCATGAGATCAGGTTAATAAAGTGAACTTGGGTTTCCAGAAGGCTCTCAGATGATTGCTCACCAAGACTGTTAGAGAAATTAGGCTATCACAGGTTAAGAAAAATGTAAGTCCTCTTATGAATTTAAGAGCTAAGAGAAAAGATGCTATTTAAAAGATGGGGAGCAAAGAACAGGGAGTAAGCAGGCAGATATTCCCAACTGAAAGGGGTAAAACTACCAGCTAGAGATAAAATTCAACAAATATAAAAAATGTACATCTTGCATAGTCATGTATACTGTAACAGGTTCTCAATTACTACCACTCCCCCCAAAAAAGAATCTGAGGTCAATTTTTGCTGTGAGCAATTTTCTGGTGAAAAAAGATAAGAATCAATCTCCAACATTAACTAAAAAGACAAGCAGACTATTAGAAACTATTAGGATACATAACAAAACAGGAAACTACACTGTTATGGCATGTCTGGTGTGTCCACTTACTGATTAAAGTAAGTGGACATTAAATTTCTATCTCCTTGTCTTAAAATCTGTAGTAGAAAAGATACAACAGAAACCAACAGGCATAACAATGGTGAAGGATGGTTATCATTTCACTGAATTTCACTGAATTTCACTGAATTTCTAGAGTTGGAAGGGACCATAGAGATCATCTAGTCCAACTCCCCTGCTGAAGCAGGATTGCCTAGAGCTAGAGCATGTTACTCAGGAGCATCCAGGCGGGTTTTGAAAATCTCCAAGGAAGGGGACTCCACAACCTCCCTGGGCAGCCTGTTCCAGGGCTCTGTCACCCTCACCGTGAAGAAGTTTCTCCTCATATTTGAGTGGAGCCTCTTATGTTCCAACTTGTGCCCATTGCCCCTCGTCCTCTCAGTGGGAACCACTGAAAAGAGTCTGGCTCCCTCCTCCTTCAACCCTCCCTTGAGATACTTGTAGGCGTTGATAAGGTCTCCCCTCAGCCTTCTCTTCTCCAGACTAAAGAGTCCCAGCTCTCTCAGTCTCTCCTCATAAGGGAGATGCTCCAATCCTTGAATCATCTTTGTTGCCCTTCGCTGGACTCTTTCCAGTAGTTCCCTGTCCCTCTTGAACTGGGGAGCCCAGAACTGGACACAGTACTCCAGTTGTGGCCTCACCAGTGCAGAGTAGAGGGGGAGAATGACTTCCCTTTAGGCTACATAAGTTAGGGCTTCCCAGTATGGTAAAAGGAGGGGAGCGATTTGAAAGCAATCTTAGAATGATGAGTTGCATAGAGAAGGTGATTAGGCAATCATTATGCATTGCTTCTTACAGTGGAAGAACTAAGAGGGATCAAAAGAGAAATAAGCAGGTTTTTTTACACAGTCCTTAATTATAAGTTACTGAAGATGCCAAAAAGCATAAGCTCAAAAAGTGACTAAAAATTATACAGCTACTCTGTGCCCATCGAGGCTTACTTTACACAAAAATGTTGTTATGAACTCAGTAAGTGCCTGCACCACAGTTTTCCTAAAGCTTGGAGGACATACTGGGAGAAGTACCATGCAATGCTTCTCCTGCCTCATGTAGACATTCTTCTAGCGTTTAGCACTGATCTTTGTCAGAGATGCTGTCGTGGGCTCCTTGCACCTTAACCCCAAATGAAATGTGTTCTTATATACCCTGGTGGAACAGTTTTCTCCCCTTGATTGTCTGATAGCCCATTTACATGGATTGTCATTCCCACACTAATGACAGAAGAATTATGAGAAAAGCTTGCTTCTACTTTCAGAAATGTTCATTTTAAAAACAGAAATTGACCTTTGGTCTTACACATTGCTAAGCTTTATACTGTAAATCACCCTCAAATAGTTCTTTTTATTACTCTATACTTTCCTCACCTCTTCTTCAAACAAAAATAAGTAAAACATTCTCTAAGCTAAACATTTGCTCAGCAAAGATTGTTAGGAGATTTTTTTTGACATTTCTGCAGCAAGAGTCAAAACTATATAAAAGCCATAGAATTGACAAGAATGGTCTGATATGTGAGCAGGTGTAAATTAAATGACCTAGCAAATACGAAGTAGGGTCAATAAAAGAATATCACAGAATATCATATTTAATGGCCATGGCTTTTTACTTTTGGAGATAAAGGTAAGTAAAGTAAAAACAAGTAGAGTTGAGATCTCTAGGCCTGCACTCATCCCACTGTTACTGAACATAAAAAATAGTGACAGCTCAGTGAAAATCACAGCTCCCACTTCACAGTCTAAATTTTTGTGATGTGACACCAGGAGGCAAAGCCTGTTAGAAAAGATTATTAGAAAGGCACTAAGGAATCTTTATACCCTCTAATCCTAAAATACTGCAGAAAAAAACCAGTCTGTAATCTGGAATAGTGGAGCCAGAAATTGGTCCAGCACGCCAGATCCTTCACATGAAATTGCCTCAAGTACTTAAGTTACCAAGAATTTTCTCATACCATCAATACAACTGTAAACTAAACTGGTGAGCAAGTCTGGTGAGAAAGTCTGCCGAGGACAGCATAGGAGATGAATTAAAGTGGAAAAAAAATTTTTCTCATCAGCAGATACTCAGGGAATTGTGAGAATAAACATCAAGATTTCTTCAAATGTCAGCTGTGAAATATTGTGATTTATCTAGGGTTCTACACATATAAGGTAATTCCAGGTGTACATTTTCAGGCAAGATTTCTCTGAAAGTAAAAGGCATCAGAATAGCAAGATTACAAAAGATGATCTACATATTTTTGCATTTCATCAACTGTAAGGAGTCACACAGAAAATAACTGCACCTGGCATGATGAAATATTTTCATTTTATCATTACTAAATGATGAGCTTGCAAATGGTGGGTTAAAACTGTGAGCAAGTGGACCATGCTTTAATCTATTGCTTTTAATTTCCTGTGGGGTAAATTCATTACCAGGTCCCTGTGGATAAGTTTGTTATTTAACACTTCATCTAGCACCCTCCATGGGGCTTTGTGAAACTGCAGACCTGGGATCATACTGTCTGTGTGTTTTGCCTTGTTCACAGTGGGAGCAAACATCACCCTCATGACAGCGACTCCAGCTTCTCTAGTGTGTGTTAATTACATTTCCTCTTGATCATTGGATGGGAAGAATCTGTGTGCTTGTACGTTTTATTACTTGGTCTGGCCTATCAGCACATTCTTGATGAATTAGGCCTTTGGTTATGACAGAAAGAAAAGGCTAAAGAAAGCATGGGTTAGGAAAAGCAAACAAATTCATTTATTTGCAGCTTCATGTAGACTATGAGTTTGGAGGAAGTGGACATTGCCTTACATTCTTCCCTAAATAACCACAGCGTTTTTCACATCCACGTGTGAGATTGGTGCCATGGGCCTCCAGGTTTCTGAATGTTTGCTTGGGGACTGAGCCTGTTTGTCTGGACCAGTACTGCCATTTGACACATAGATCTCAGTCTGAGATAAGATGACAGTTTCTAAAGATGGTATAGAGAAGACATTCTTCATTAATGTTTTATTTTCTAAGAGAAAACATGGGATACTTTGTTTTCCTAATAACAGCAGCTTTTGCCAGTTACTAACAACAAAAATGTATTTATAGCTAATACCCTTTGTTTACTGTCCTTCAAGCTGATTCCAGGGCTGTCCTTGATAGGCTTTTGACTTCTCCTGAGCCCTGATTGAGTTTTCATACTTATGTTGTCCTGCTTCATGTTTTTGTCCTTGCCTCTACAGAGTCTCCTAAAGTTCTCTGTCAGGGAGGCAGGCTAGTTCTGCAGGATTGCATTCTTTTTGGGAAAATGGGGTTATCTATTTGAAGGACAGAAGGAAATCCATTGCATAAAACTGGAGATTCAACCTGAGTGGAAAATGTCACAGTCAAGGATAGATGAATTTTACACTATTTTGGGCAATACAAAATTCACTCCCTTTTTGCATAGCCCTACAAAAAACTGAGTTTAACCAGGAACAATTGTCAGATAGGCTTGTTGTTTGTGGGTAATCTTATTATTACAATTTAAGGTTACATTACATCAGTTCAACAAGGGGATGAAACCACAGGAACTGCCAGAGCAGATGAGATCAATGGTCCTTCCAGTTGACTCTTCTTCCCCTGAGAACAGTTGCTCTACAAATCTAGTAAGTGGCAAAGGCTGATGAACAGGAGTGTAGTAGAAATCTTGCTTACACTGTCCGTAAATCTGGAGCAGTACATTTTTAATCTTCCACTGCAATGGTGTTGACTACTTGACCTACCACTTTCGAGAATGATTTAGAATAATTTCCAACCAAAAACTCCCAGAAAATTCCATTCTGCTCTTCTGAATGAGACTGATCAGACACTTATGTTCAGAGGACATGTAACAAAACAACTGCTATTAGTTCGTCACAAGCCACAGCACTCTGGCAAACAGGGAGAAAATCAGGTGCCTGAACACATGCACTTAGTGACATTTTTTTGAGGCCTTATGTTATTTGGTACAGGTACGAGAGATGATCTTATGGGAGACCTGAACCTTTTTGGAACTGCTGTTGGAGGACAGGACATCCTCAGGCACTAAAAGGTCATTTTTCACCTATGTTTAGGTAGCTCCACATCTTTTTTGCTGTCAGAGGCACGTTATTGGGTTAGATGAATTAGTATTCCTGTGCTTACACTAAATGTCATCTGGGGTAGTTATCAAAGACACCACACCTCGTTTCAGTGTAAATCTGCTCTTGTAATAAACTGGCCATAGATTTGGCACTGCAAGTGCTTTCAGTCCCCTCTCTGGCAGAGCACTTAAGCACTTGTTTAATCATAAACACAGAAGGTCACAAGCCTGTAAGTCTCAAGCTTCCAGGTTGATAATAAAGCTTGATTTTAAGCATCCACTTAAGTGCTCTGTTGAATTATTATCAGTGTGTCATTCATTTCACATGTTCAAGTCCACTGTCTAGCTGTAAAAACTGATCTTTTAAGAATGATAAAAAGACATATTTCAATTTTCTATAACTCATAACTTAGTTATGAGAAAACATTCTCAAAGAAGATTATAGTCAATGGAAAATTTAGTGTTGGGAGTATTAAACATTTGTGCTTTCAATGGAAAAACAGTGAGACTCAGCAGTTATGCCTTGATCTTGAGTTTTGAGGTCAGCCCTGGTCATGAATAATCTTTTAGTGGTCTTTAGATCAAATCAAGGTCAGTTTAACATTCCTGTTGATTTGAACATCGCAAAAACAAAACTTTTAGAGGGAAGAGTGTAAATCCACAAAGAATGAAACCAAGGAAAATGTTTGCAATAACCTTTGCAGGAGTTAAACTGCTCAGCACTGGGAACAGTTCTGTGTGTTCTGCTATCAACACAGCAACTCAGAAGAAAAATAAATGGCTGCTAATACTAAAGTACTGATTTTCATATACGTATTTTATAGAGATGTAGATTTGCATGTTTTTAAATGTTGAGAATATTTTTCTTGAAAGCTGACTAAATTAATCATTTTGAAGCAAATAAGCAAACTCATTTTTGATTGTTGTGATGGAATTTATCTTTGAGAATACCCCTCGAACTGAGAGTTTTCTCATTGTAACAGTAACAGTCCCATTATCACATGAACATACACTTGAGTCCCTGCTGAAGAACAAACTAGGAGGAGTTTTTGAAGGTGTGAAAACTGAGTGGCTAATGGATTCCACTGGGCAAAGGGACAGGTCTTCCAGAGAAGAGTGTTTATCATTTGGCTGTGGATTAAACAGATGCCCCAGGAAGTGTTTTTGCAATGAAGTTCATGTTACTCCATCGTATTTATATTTCAGGATAATGGCTGTCCACGTTTGAATTCATGGAAATTAACATGTTCTGACCTTCCTGTCTTGAGAGTAAAGTCACTTTCAGCAGGTATATAATAAAACAAAACAATGTTCTTTTTTCCATCCTTGTTTAAATAAACCTTGTCAGAAAAAAAAATTGATAACAAATAACTTGTCTATGAATCTTTAAAAGTTAATGGAAAGCAAAGAGTTCCTCTGTAACACTACTAATGTGACTGAGACTATAAGAGCAAAATGTTAATTTTAAAGCCATGCAGCCAATGTACATATGCAGTGATTTACATGACTTAATTGTATCCATATCTATGCATAGGAGGAACAATCTACAACACATGTAGATACACAACCCATGATTTCATTTTTATGTGTTTAAATACATAGTCACAGTACTGAATCTAGATTTTCCATTTGCCAAACTCCAAAAATACAGAACAAAGCAAACTATGGTGTTTGATTGCATATATCAATAATCATTCCATATGTCATAAGATATCTAAACATTGCATTATTTATAATCTAAATGTCTGTAGTGGCTGGAAATGCATTCATTCTTACTGAGAGTTAAGCCCCTACAATTCCAAAAATCAAGCAATTTCTAAGTAATTTGAGTACCTCACAAAGCATTTAAAACATATCTTAGCGCCATATTTTCACCCTAGAATAATTAAAAGCAGTCAAATTGGCTTTTACCAAATTTATGCCACAAAAATGCATCTCTACATAAGCAGAATTACATCAAATATCAATATCAGGAATAACTTTTGGGCACAGAAATAGCTTAAGTGCAACAAGAATGAGAGGGCGAGACCACAGTCCCAGATTTATGTTAAAACAGGAGCACAAAACATGCAATTGAACAAGTTTGTGGATTTTAAGTGTAGTATGAAATACAACAGATATAAGTTTATTGATTATTCCAGAAACGTTGAAGAAGAAATTATTTCCCATCTATTAGATTCCTTTACAAATGGATGATACACTTCTAAAATTTCACATATGGTCCTGAGTTTCATCCTTTTAAATAATTTTTCACATCTTCTGTGACCATGATGTCATGGTAGGACCAGATGGTATCCTGAATACAGTAGTAGAAGTGTGCTGTTCATGGAAGAAAAATCTTGTGTTCCGCTCTGCAAATGATTAAAATTTGAGTTCAACAAGGATTTTTGCATGATGATAAAGACTTGCTCATGAACACAGAGTTGTTGGATGACAGCCTGTGTTCTTAGTTCTTGACGTTAAGATTTTGCAATGACTTTGAGTTGTATGCAAGGTTATTAGCACAGTT
The DNA here is from genome assembly GCF_001431845.1 of Calidris pugnax. NCBI lineage: Eukaryota > Metazoa > Chordata > Aves > Charadriiformes > Scolopacidae > Calidris > Calidris pugnax. Next base: position 1,180,688 of record NW_015090786.1, on the reverse strand, counting down.
TATGTTTGCTATCAATGTTTTTTTCTCTAACAATTCTTCATTGGCTCCGCAAAACTTAAAGGAAACTCTCCTAGATTATTATTTGCAGCCTGATGAAATTCTGAATATTAGTTCTGTCTCTGAAAAGTTAACATTGCCAACGGCAAGCTGGTAATTATATTTAAAACGTAACATATCAAAGTTGGGTTATCTATTCTTATCCTTGAACCGTGAAAGGTCTCTCCTCCCTCTTTGTCCTTGTTATGTTCTTGGCAAAAAAACTGCCCAAAACCCCAGATCTTTTAGAACTTTTAAAATTCTCATACCACTTGCTGGTTACATTATTTTAACTTAAAGTACTTTTTATTTAAAAAAAATTAAAATTGAGGCATACTGCTTACCTTAAACACAGCTGGAAAATTCTTCCTTTTCTACCTTGTTTAACCCCAGCTAACTGGATGTCATAAGATATCTAAACATTGCATTATTTATAATCTAAATGTCTGTAGTGGCTGGAAATGCATTCATTCTTACTGAGAGTTAAGCCCCTACAATTCCAAAAATCAAGCAATTTCTAAGTAATTTGAGTACCTCACAAAGCATTTAAAACATATCTTAGCGCCATATTTTCACCCTAGAATAATTAAAAGCAGTCAATTTGGCTTTTACCAAATTTATGCCACAAAAATGCATCTCTACATAAGCAGAATTACATCAAATATCAATATCAGGAATAACTTTTGGGCACAGAAATAGCTTAAGTGCAACAAGAATGAGAGGGCGAGACCACAGTCCCAGATTTATGTTAAAACAGGAGCACAAAACATGCAATTGAACAAGTTTGTGGATTTTAAGTGTAGTATGAAATACAACAGATATAAGTTTATTGATTATTCCAGAAACGTTGAAGAAGAAATTATTTCCCATCTATTAGATTCCTTTACAAATGGATGATACACTTCTAAAATTTCACATATGGTCCTGAGTTTCATCCTTTTAAATAATTTTTCACATCTTCTGTGACCATGATGTCATGGTAGGACCAGATGGTATCCTGAATACAGTAGTAGAAGTGTGCTGTTCATGGAAGAAAAATCTTGTGTTCCGCTCTGCAAATGATTAAAATTTGAGTTCAACAAGGATTTTTGCATGATGATAAAGACTTGCTCATGAACACAGAGTTGTTGGATGACAGCCTGTGTTCTTAGTTCTTGACGTTAAGATTTTGCAATGACTTTGAGTTGTATGCAAGGTTATTAGCACAGTTTATGTTTGCTATCAATGTTTTTTTCTCTAACAATTCTTCATTGGCTCCGCAAAACTTAAAGGAAACTCTCCTAGATTATTATTTGCAGCCTGATGAAATTCTGAATATTAGTTCTGTCTCTGAAAAGTTAACATTGCCAACGGCAAGCTGGTAATTATATTTAAAACGTAACATATCAAAGTTGGGTTATCTATTCTTATCCTTGAACCGTGAAAGGTCTCTCCTCCCTCTTTGTCCTTGTTATGTTCTTGGCAAAAAAACTGCCCAAAACCCCAGATCTTTTAGAACTTTTAAAATTCTCATACCACTTGCTGGTTACATTATTTTAACTTAAAGTACTTTTTATTTAAAAAAAATTAAAATTGAGGCATACTGCTTACCTTAAACACAGCTGGAAAATTCTTCCTTTTCTACCTTGTTTAACCCCAGCTAACTGGAATATGCTTACCCCATACAGGAATGTTTATTGGAATCAAATTACATCCAGTACAACTCTTTAACCAAAGGAAAAGAAAAGCTACATAGAATTATACAGCATCCTTAACTGGCAAAAACCTTACCTGCATTCCATTTAAAAAATGTTGGTTAAGATTTTCCAACTTGGAAGCCCTAAAGTGATAGGATCAAAGTCATGAACCTAACTGAGAAAACAGAATCCAACGTAAGAGCCTCAGAAAGACTAATTAAAATTTCCATGCTCTCTTAGACATGACCTAAATGCTGCTAAACCCTGTAGGATTTTTTTCTGTGACATGAATGCTGGGCAGATCACATGCCTAAGTCCAAACTCTATAGACCTTATATAATTTTCCAGGCACCAATTCTGCACTATGTGTCCAAATAATTAGGATAAGCTATCAAATATCTGGAATGGATTGTTCCATCCTTACACTTGCAAAAGCTCTACAGTAATTTGAATTATTGTGTGCGTTTCTGGTGCTTCATATTTGCTATACACTCAAATAAAGAGGTTTAAAAGTTTAAAATCTTTTTCTTTTTCTTTTTAATGATTGTATCAGGAGTCTAAAACTAGACACCCATGAAGTTTTTGAGGCAGGAACACACAAACAGTTGTATTGCCATCAAAATGTCTCCCCACCCAAAACCCCTCAAAAGCTCAATTTAAGGTTCATAATCTGTTCTGAAATACACAAACCACAGTTTGTATTGGTTTCTCATAAAACTGCACGCATATCTGCAACAGCAGAAGCTGGATTGTTGTTTTAACATAGAAAACAGGAAAAGATTATCTAGAACAACACAAATTGTGACTAAGATAGACATAATAAAATATTTGGTCTATGTCCAGGTGAACTTCTGGAGCCTGCTAAAATCTTCCAATGTCCCAAAGTTTTCATGTTATCTTTATATGTAATTTATGTTTGTGTGTGAGAGTGTGTGTGTGTGTGCATGCATGGGGATTAGAATTTATCCAGCTGACTGCATGGGCAAATTGCTTTGGAACTTCTCAAAGGTGCTGCTTTGTAAATGGTTAGTCACAATAGGATATTGTGGGGGATGTGAGAAAAGTATATTTTAAGGCAAACTACTTTTTTTCACCTTGACATCATCAAAAGTTGGATTTTGCCCACAGCTTATTTTTTGGGTGGTTTAAGAGGATGTTGTTTCACTGAATGGTGTTTCTGCTAAGTAGATATGAAAAAAATGTAAGGTCTGCTGCTCAAGAGGGCTGTGATCAATTTGCAGAGGGCAGAGCAATGGCTTTTGCCAGCAATGTGCTTGGGCATCCACAGGGGAGCCTAAGAACACCCAGGAGATAAAATGCAGTGGGCAGGACACAATTCTTTGTACTACTAAATATGGGCACTTGTCTAAGGGATTGAAGTATAAAGGGCTGAAAGGTATATATAAGACTTCCTGAGGAATCAGAGGACTGGCACATCTACTTAATGTGAACAAAGGCAGTAATGTGAACCCTGCTCTCTTCATTCCCTGTTCTCATGTTATTTGATTCTTAAATTATATTTTCATTAAAACTATGTATATATCATTAAGAACTGAACCTTAAGCAAATCCAGCAATGGGCTAAGCTGAGAAACAACAGTTTCCAGAAACATCCCATGGAAAGTATAACACTCTGCAGAGTAAAATCTACAGAAACATCCCATGGAAAGTATAACACTCTGCAAAGTAAAATCAAGGAGACAGGAGAGGAGATTTTCTTGGAGGTCTTCCTTGAAGAATTAAAACTGTGTTGAGACCGTGGGCTCAAAGTCATCTGATCCTTCTCATGCTGTAATCTGCTAGTGAAAACAATCTCAGGACCTCATGATAGGATTTAACAAGGATAAAATCTCTACTGAAAATCCCTGAGTAAGTTCCTAGAAACAGGTCAGTATCATTAGGAGAGTTTGAACTTTTAAGAAAATTTGGATGCAAGAGACAAAGACTCCTCTCATCTGCAAATGACTAATTATCGAAGACCTGTGAATAAAGGAATGAATATTTATTTTCACATTTTATTTTTAATTTTGTTGCTTTGTTTTAGAAAATGAAGCATTAGAAATATCCTGAAGCAAAATCAGTTAAAAATGAAGAAACTGTTGTCCTCTGCTGCTTAAAGAGAAAAAGGAATGATGATGAATGAAGCCTGCAGAATTAGGTAACAGCAGAAAGACAAAACGCAATGGAGGACTCTGGTGTTAGAGAGGAATGGTGAAGGCCAGGAAAGCAGGACTGAATAGAAAACATGATTAATAACTTGACTTTTGGCAATTAGGAGAGTTTGAACTTTTAAGAAAATTTGAATGCAAAAGACAAAGACTCCTCTCACACCTGGAATCTGCAAATGACTAATTATTGAAGACCTGTGAATAAAGGAATGAATATTTATTTTCACATTTTATTTTTAATTTTGTTGCTTTGTTTTAGAAAATGAAGCATTAGAAATATCCTGAAGCAAAATCAGTTAAAAATGAAGAAACTGTTGTCCTCTGCTGCTTAAAGAGAAAAAGGAATGATGATGAATGAAGCCTGCAGAATTAGGTAACAGCAGAAAGACAAAACGCAATGGAGGACTCTGGTGTTAGAGAGGAATGGTGAAGGCCAGGAAAGCAGGACTGAATAGAAAACATGATTAATAACTTGACTTTTGGCAATTGAGATAAAGATGGCCAGAAATTTTCTGCCAAAATATCTTGTCAAGGTGAATGTAATTTTCTGTGGAGACACACATACAGTTTTAACAAGGATGGGGTTGCTGTTCACAGATGCCTGAGAAGATCTAATACACAGCTATTAAGATGTTCACTAAGATATACCAAAAAGCAGCTAAGGGTTTTACTGTGGTGGATTTGGAGCAAGGATTTGACTCAGTCACTCATACTGAATGTTCTCAGGTGTCTGTGATGGGTGGGCTCTTTCATTAACTCCCTGCTGTGGCTGTTCTGCTTTTCAAACTGGAAAAGGGGCTTGAGCTTTTGTCTTTCACACCCTAATGAGGGCTAGAGTCTGTTTCTGGAGCTTTTGCACCTTGATTAAGTAAATGTCTATGAAATGAATGAGTGAGTGAGCAAGCAACTCTGACTTCGTGACTTCCTAATAGCCTTTTTTTATTCCCTCCAATAATGAATGATCAACTGTATATACAGATTGGAAGGAATCAGAGAAACTTTACAATCATCTCCGCTCCCCTCCTCTGAAATGCCTACCGGAGATATTGGTGCTCCTGTTCTTTTGCTGAAGCAGGATGAATAAAGTGTTCTTAGCTGGTATTTCAGCTAAATGTCCTAAGGATATTTAGGTTGGACAGTTGGGGATTATTTAATCAACAAAAAAATTGGAAAATCTTGAGTTTGTCCTGATAAAGAATGTAATTTTTTTTTAACTCTTGAGAATTCCCATAGGACAGATCAACTAGTTCTTTACTCAAGTGTATTCAATCCCATGGTTTGATCTGTGCATTCAAATAACTGAACTGCATGAGCAAACACGAGTCAATTAAAAACAGAGGATGCAAAAAATGCTCTGTAAAGAAATACTTTGACATTTGCCATATGCCTAAGCAAATCAGGCATCTGTGCACATAATAACTGGCATGTGCACTCAGAATTCCAGTGTTCTCTACTTTGAAAATCTATTCTTACATTTTTAAGAAACATATTAGAAGGTTGATATCTGGTCAAAATAGGTTTCTCAAGCATTTCTTAAAACCCACTTGAAGTAACCAAGTCTGTGAAGTGAAGCTGGCAGTCTCACAAATTTGGACTTTTCTGTATGAAATCACTTCCTTTGTCTCCTTAGACAAGCAGTGAAAAGCAAACCATGAACCCATTTAAGAAAAGTAACTTACTTAACCTTATACCCATCAGCCTTTTTTCACCCTGAAGAGAAAGCGATTTGGCTGGACAAGATATTTTATTGGCTTCCCCTGTATCCCAGCCTTTCTTCCAGACTGAAGATAACCTTCTATGCCAGAAAGATAATTTCCCCTCATTTTTCCAATAGGCAAGGACCAAGTATGAGGGCCATGATATAGGCATTGTTGAAACCAAGTTTTAGAGCTGAGAAGGAACTCTTCTATTGTCGTTTGTAGCATACACAGGGGAGGGTTGGCTACCAGAATAATTTGTCTTCTCCCAGAAGCACATGAACTCAGCTGTTGAATTAATTTTCTCTCATTTTAGCAGATGCTTAGTGCAGAAAAGAATTTGGCAGTAGGTGCCACTCCACAATCAACTGGAACTGGAAGCCAAGCTATGAAAAAGTAGCTCTAAAAACAGTTCTTAGTGTCTGATTGCAGGAAAGAGATATACCCTTCGTCCTTACACTTTTACCTCTTCACTCTCTTTAGCCTTCCTGGCAAGAGGCAACAAGATCTCTTATGCCTGGCACAGAGTTGGGTGATACCATCACCCAATGACTGCTATAAATTAGGGCAGATTCATTATTTAGTTGAGAAGGATTATTGCTGGACGTTTCCAAGTACATTTGGTCCTTTAGAACTGTATTGGGAAAGAACTGCTGCTCCAAATATACCTTACTGTTATAAACTTCAGCTGTTTAAACACAGATGCAACTTCCTTGTTTTGACTTGGATTTAATAAGGGAAGGGAAGGGAAGGGAAGGGAAGGGAAGGGAAGGGAAGGGAAGGGAAGGGAAGGGAAGGAAAAGAATTTGTCTCACACAGAAAATTCTGTTCCGTTGTCACCAGGCTTCTCAACACTCTTTGCACTATGTACCTCACTGCTAAGGAAAGCTCTGACAGACACCAGTGACACAGTACAAGAAGTTTCTATACATAATACTAGTGTCTGGTTGATTTGTCTTCCAGAGACATCTCTGAAATCCTATCAGGCCAGAGTCTTAGTGGGTGAAAATCAGGACAGAATTAGACACAATTAATTTTATGTTATGTGAAGTATTGATCAGAAGTTACTAGAGTATATTCCTGACATATCTCTAGATAGAGGAGTCAGGCCCAACAGATAGCAAAGCTGGTTCTAGAAACAGGCTCTCATTTTCTTCTTTATATCGTTATACCTTTTAACATTCCATAGCTTATAAAACAACAGTTATGGTAGCTGACACAGCTTTGCTCTTATACTTAAGTGTTGCAAACTTTTATTTCATCTTCACATCTGCTCTTTTGTTAACCTTCTTAACCACCAGCTCACATCTGCTAAAGTATCTCTCAATGGATTTAAAGGAAAGGTCTTGATAATGTATTAAGCTTTCCTGGAAAGAGGATGTTACTGCCTGAAGGTATTATGCACACAGTGCTTGAACAACGGAGGTTTTTCATCCCTCCCTTTAAAAGTAAATATGCAAAAGGGTCTGGTCATATTTCCATTTCTCTTTCTGCTCAGTAGGAGTGTAAGAAAGCAGTATTTCTGTGTGAGGTGCTTGTCTTAAGCAAAGTGTTCAAGTTGGCTCAAGTGGAAATTCTGTAACAAGTGTCAGATGGGTGTTTCAAGTAAAACACATCACCTAGCTGGGTATAGAGTCAGCTTCACAAAGGCATGTACTAAATTAAGGTTGGGAGGTTGCCTCTTATCATCTTCCTTATACACTTGCTCTAAAGGAGACCAGAGTGCAAGTTATCTTTCCGGGCAAAGTGTTAAAAAAACGTGGCCTTATGAGGAGAGGGCAAGTCCCGCAAAAGGTGAAGTACTAGGCCTGGTTTGTCCCAGTAGGGGTTCATCCTGGCTCTCTTGGTACTGCTTCACAGGATGGCTCCAGGCCCCCCACCACTGCAGTTCAGCTGCTCTTCTCCACCTCTGTGGCACTAACTTGTTATACAAGAGCTTTTTGTTTTACTGTAACTTCCAACACCAACATGCAGAATCTTGCTTTTATTAAAAATGTGCTTTTATTTCTATTTTCTGTACAAAACAAGCTTTTTGGCACAAAGACCAAAATCTGTTTCATCAAAGGAGAGCAGAGTATAATACAATCCATTCTCATAACAATGAGGGGAGGGAGAAGGTGATGTTTAGATATGCTTGTAACTTATTTGCTTTGTGTGCCACACATTCCCATGGTTGACAGGATGCCAGCAGTAGAAATAACACTACCTGTGAAATGAGGGGCTCATCTCCCCTCATCCTGAGATCAGAAAAGTAGGGCTCATGCACTATAGGCAGTTTTCAAAAGGCTTTACTGTGTACATGAAGTTCTGCCATAGTGATAAAAAATTGCTGACCAATGTGGGAGAGGACTGCCACTTAGGAAGCCTGCTACAAGATTATATGTACAATTGTTTGCATGGTTTCCAGGAGAATGTTTTTTTTCAACCAGAAATATTTATTTGTCAAAAGTCAGTTAATTCTGTGAAGCAACACTGACTTAAAACAGTTGTTTCACAAGAATAACTGAAAAACAGTTTTGATAAGGTTGACATCCTGCTGTAAGACTCATTGGAATAATATTTTATATTACAGCTCTTTCAATGAAACATACAGAAGTTACAGTCAATACTTTTTATGTGCAGTAAGGTTCCGATTTATTCAAATTTATTTAAGCCATTGCCAGATGCTCCCCAAAATGCTAGCTCAAGCTTCATCTAGATAGTCATAACAAGTCAGGTCCAGTCTATAAATGACTGATGTTAATTTAATAATCTCAAAGGAAAGGTCCCTTCAGGTGCCTGGGATAATTTGGCCATGCACAGCAAGAAAATGTGATGTTTCATCATTGTTTCCTGACAATATAACCCCAAGAGATGGAATACTGGTATCAACTGGAAATGTATTTCTCTTGTTTCAAATGTAAGAAAAGCTATGCTGTAGAACAGGATGAGATATGGTAAATTACGATAGGAAGCTGGTTTAAGGTGGAACTTATAAACACTCAGGTATGTATGTTTAACATTGTTTTTGGATTTATGCTTCAGTAAATTCAAAAATCTCTGGAGATAAGACTACCATGATGAACACAAATATCGTAATGATAGATTTTGGATAGATTTTTGCATAGCTCTTATTAGGGGCGTAAATTTTGTCAGTTCAGGTAAGAAAGAAAGGTTCTGGAGTCAGAGGTATTAACTTGGAAGGCTCTGAGGTCTTCTTAGATAGTAGCTCAGATCCTCTGCTTCACGAAGCTATCACAATTTCCTATTGGCCTAAGACAGAACACTTCTGGCCTCTGAGTAATTGTCAGGGGAATTTACTTGCAGAACAGAAATAACTAGAGAACGGAAATAGGCAGGTGCACAGACATTACTCTGCCATGCCCTCATCAGTCAAACGTGACGTGATGGTAGGGTAAAGCAGCAGTCATTCTTTCTCTGTATCAATATCTTGATCAGGCCAGAGACTGATCCTATTCTGGTTGATAACTGAAGAATCTTTCAGTGAAGACACTTTCCTAGATTCTCTTTGTATTAAGTAAAGAGTCGAAGGAAGCTTTCTATTCATTTAAATTTATTTAAGCCATTGCCACATGCTCCCCAAAATGCTAGCCCAGACTTCTAGATTCTCATAACAAGTCCTTCCTCCCTTCTTAAAGGAGACCAAGTAGGAACCCTGGATTTCACTCCAGTGGAGTCTATCTTTCTGCGATGACACAGGTTGCCTAGAATATTCTGCCCGTGCAAAAACTGGGCTTTGAGACTGGCCCAAGTTGCAGACTAATCAGTAAGATAAATTCTTTCATTACTAGCCAGCAAAGCTGTGCTCTAAATTACAGCAGGAGTGTGCTTCTTGATATGTATCTGTGGCATGCCATCTACGGAAGACGCTGGTCCTTGTTGTGGGTCTCATGACCACCCTTTTGAAACCATCTTTGGAAGTGATCAAAGGCCCTCTGATATAATATCAGCTTGGACGCTTTGGGCCTTTGTCTTCAGTAAACATCAAAAAATCATTCAAAATTAAAGTGTTTTCAATATATACAACACCAGTGAATTTTCTTACTCACTGACTCTAAATGTCAAGGGAAGAATCACAGATTAACAACATTTGCAGAACTGGGAATGAGTTTATTTGACAAAAGCAAAAAAAAGGCTCATAGAAGACAAAATGTTTCTCTGCTCTTCTATCTTGAAAACTGGTGCCACTTCTAAGATAATGTCACATCTCATCTTCTGTAAACCAGACTTGTGACCCTGTTTGGAGAAGGAAGCTGTTTTCTTCATAAAACGTCTCACATAGTGTGCCAACTTCTGACCGCACCAACCAGGACTTTTCTTTTTAATTTTCAGTGAGACTTGCAAGACAAATGAAATAATGTTGACTTTAGCAAGAAAAGGTGTCTGGAATTTCAATGTACTATTTTCTGAACAATTATGGGAAAATACTTAGGGGAAAATGCTTCTGCCTTCCTGCGAGTTCAAAGATGAGATGTGAAGTTCCTGAAACCTGTGTGAGAAATTATATTCATTACCATTTTTTGTTTGGGGCAATTGACTTAGAATAGTTTTCATTCAGTTTGAATACTAGTTATTATTTTTCGTAAAAAGTTGAAAGGAAACTACTCACTACTGAGAGAACAGGATGTTGGCCAGAAGCATAACTTCTCACAAAAAGTTTAATCATGGATGGATATGAGGTTGGGATGGATGGACCATTATACACGTACCTTTTTATCAAGCACTTTTATCAAGTGTTACTGGAAACAGCTTACTGCTTTCCTCTTGAAGTTTCATCAGCTTGTGTCAGGGTGCAGTCCTTGCCAGAGGACTCCTTCGTCTTTGCAGGAAATGCATCATGCAGTGACTAACAGCTTCCAGAACAACTTTCAATTGAGGATCAGGCAAGCTGTGAGTCATCACGTTGCTGTGTAGTCACACATGAAGAGAAAAAACCCTGGAAAAAAGAATTCTAGACATGAAAAAGGCATCCTTATTTTTAGAGTTTAATTCTGCCATTTCCACCCGTAGATTTGCATGTCTCAACCTATTGTTAACCTATTCTTGTTACGGAATAGTTTACTGCAAATCATAGATCAATAAGATGACTCTGCAAAGTTTTATATCTGCATAAAATATAAGATTATGCTAAATGCTGCAGCTACTATGCAGGATAGCATTATTAATAAGTAATATGAGCTAACTTGATTTAGGTATTTTAGCAAAGGTACAAACCCTGGAAAAAAGAATTCTAGACATGAAAAAGGCATCCTTATTTTTAGAGTTTAATTCTGCCATTTCCACCCGTAGATTTGCATGTCTCAACCTATTGTTAACCTATTCTTGTTACGGAATAGTTTACTGCAAATCATAGATCAATAAGATGACTCTGCAAAGTTTTATATCTGCATAAAATATAAGATTATGCTAAATGCTGCAGCTACTATGCAGGATAGCATTATTAATAAGTAATATGAGCTAACTTGATTTAGGTATTTTAGCAAAGGTACACATGGAGAATACTGCCCTCACTAAGCAATTAGATGAGATGAAAGCTGTCAATGCAACCTGTTTCTTTAGTTGACTGTTTGTGTGGAAAGTCTTATTTTGTGCCTGTTTTTATAACTACCACTGTTTATGTGGATAAACTTTCCCTTATCCATCAAGGCTATTCTTACACATGGACTGTTAATGTTCTTATGTAAAGGGTGGTCTTATGTAAAGGGTGGTCATTTCATGATTATTGTATTCATCAGATAGCAAGTGTTGTGTAAAACCTGCCAAGCTGGAGTTCGTCGAAAACACCTTCTTGGGAGGAATGTTGATGTATCCATAACATTCCCCCTCAGACTTCAAGCTTTTCCAAATTAATAAGTAATATGAGCTAACTTGATTTAGTTATTTTTGCAAAGGTTTGCATGGAGAATACTGCCCTCACTAAGCAATTAGATGAGATGAAAGCTGTCAATGCAACCTGTTTCTTTAGTTGACTGTTTGTGTGGAAAGTCTTATTTTGTGCCTGTTTTTATAACTACCACTGTTTATGTGGATAAACTTTCCCTTATCCATCAAGGCTATTCTTACACATGGACTGTTAATGTTCTTATGTAAAGGGTGGTCTTATGTAAAGGGTGGTCATTTCATGATTATTGTATTCATCAGATAGCAAGTGTTGTGTAAAACCTGCCAAGCTGGAGTTCGTCGAAAACACCTTCTTGGGAGGAATGTTGATGTATCCATAACATTCCCCCTCAGACTTCAAGCTTTTCCAAAGACAGATTTTGAATCATTAAGTGGTGATGGCTCATGTGTTGGGTTCGTGATTGATCATAGGGCATATACATGGGAGATTTGCTCAATTAGGAGTCACATCATTTGATCCTGGCATCTTTAGATTTATGTTTTCAAGGCTGTGAAAGACTCATTAACTTTCTCTTGGCTTTTAAAGAAAAAGTTAAATTTTTTTTGGCTCAAGTTATCTTTGGAAGGAAGGCACTATCATAGCTGTTAATCAGCAACCTGCCAGATATTAAGTCTGTAATATATAGTTATATTTTAAAAGTATTCATCCAAAGAATGAATCCATCTCTTTTTAAATTTAAAATTTGACAGCAGTTTAAGAGAGAATATTCTGGGTAGTCTCACAAGCACATCATATATTTCTCCTACAATTTTCCTCCAAGTACTCAGGCCATCCAGTTTTAACCTCCCAAACTCTTACTTTTCCATTTGTGATCCTCCAATAGAAGTTTGGTTCTATTTATTCAAATTAAGTCTTCTGCTGCTTTAAATAGTGTAGTGAACAAACAGTCTGATTTCAGATTTCTGACTCTCCTCCTACAGCCACCTTTACATTGCCATATACAGTTATTACTTCATTTATACCTGCTTCAGAAAACCAACAGTAAGTAAAAGCAAAGAATCGAAATGCAAGGGTTGGAATATGTACACACAGTGTTGAGGCGTGCATAAAGGAACCAAATTTAAATGGAATAATTATATTTTATTACTCTTTTCTTTTCCATCCTTCAGTATTCTCTGTTCAGCATCTGTGCACTTTTCCCTCTGTGAATTCTCTTTCTTCTTCTGTATTGCTATTCTAAAGTATGTTGCTTGGCCCTCCAAAAACAGGCAGGCTGGGCTCAGAAAAGCATGTGAAAGTTCAAAGCTGGTCTCTATATATCCTCATCTCTTTGATCTGAATTCCTGTAAGTACAAGCTTTCCCAGAGACCTTCCTTTCCTTCCTGGTAGCTGCCTGTAAAATATTGTGAAAATCCTCTTTTGCACTGTGTTTCCAAGCTTTGACTTCGAGTCCTGTCTTGAACTAGTAGGTGAAAATATGTGTGGGAAAAAAGTCTATAGAGTGTTTTTTGGACATCACACAATATTTCCTTTTCAACCTCTTTAATTTGCATTCAACTCATGCTTACAATTGTTCCTGTGTTCCAAACCATTTTTTCAGATATCTGAACAATTCAGTCTTCCTTTTCTCCTGCAACGCACAAATTCATGAAATTTCCCCAGTCCTTTTTTTTCTTCCTTTGTTTTGTATCTTCCACCTCTCTCTTCATTCACGAAATTCCCTTTTCTCTTTCCTAGTGTTGCCTCAATGATGGATGTGTTTCTTAAAATTTCCTTCTCTCAACTACTGGATCTCATCCTCAAGGCTTTCAATTCTACATTCCTGCTTTCCTTATATATTCTGTAATCTTCCTTAAACTGGGTTTGTGCACCTCTTTATCCTCCTCTTTTATGTTTTACTTGTATGCCTGCCTGACCATACGTGGATTTACCCACACATGAAGTTTAAAAGGTTGTTCTCGTTGAAATCACAGACGCCAGGCAGGATACACATGCCTCGTCATGTGGTGGATCCGCCTCTGCACTGTACATTTGCTATTGCCCACACAGCCACTGCAGCAAGACTGCTACATAGAAAACAGCATACAATATCTTTTTTTTTTTGACTTTACCCTCAGCTTATATAGTTTCTAAGACAAGTCCTGTTTTCAAGTTATACGAGTAAAAGAATGACTGCCTTCAGAAAAGCCAGATTTTATAACCAACACATTTTTTTTCCTACAGGCTGTAATAGGGAACCAGTCCAGGTGTTCTATAGCACAAAATCACAGTTCTATAACTTCAGCATTGTAGCTGTGAGATTAGTAAAAGAATACTGCTTTTGCCATTCAGGTGTCTGATTGGTGCCCAAAGCTTCAAGATAAAATGATCAGAACAGCCACTATATACATAAATAGGAGGAGGTGACCTGTTTAGTTTGTTACTAACGACATACATGGACCTGCTGGAGTGAGTCCAGAGGAGGGCCACAAAAATGAATAGATGATAGGCTGAGAGAGTTGGGGCTGTTCAGCCTGCAGAAGAGAAGGCTTCAAGGAGACCTTACTGCAGCCCTTCAGTACTTAAAGGAGACCTACAGGAAATATGGACACAAACTTTTTAGCAGGGCCTGTTGCAATAGGGTGGGGGGTAATGGCTTCAAACTAAAAGAGGAAAGATTTATACTAGATATATGGAAGAAATATTTTACAGTAAGGGTGGTGAAACACTGGAACATGTTGCCCAGAGAGGTGGTAGATGTCCCATCCCTGTAAACATTCAAGGTCAGGGGCTCTGAGCAACCTGATCTAGTTGCAGATTTCCCTGCTCATTGCAGAAGAGATTGGTCTAGATGACCTTTAAAGGTCCCTTCCAACTCAAATTATTCTATGATTCTATGATCCCTAGACACTGGTCTTAATCTTCCTGGAGACTCTTTGAAGGATACGGTAGGATACAATCCAAAATATGGTAATATAAATACACATTTCCAAACAGTCCTTCAGTGAGTACCAAAATATTATTGCTTCCTTATGTAAGTAAAAACATTTTGATCTGTGTATGCTGATGCAATTTCTGTGGATTGATAGAAAGATTTGTGAGTACAACACTGCCTTGTAGCCAGAGTCTGATAAAAACTCATAAATTAAAATTTATTCTTAAATGATATATGGTGCAATTCACCCTGGAATCTCACCCTGGAAACATATTTCATTTAAAATTTGACATTTTGTGATTCACTTGACAGCTGCATTTACTCCCAGATTCTGCCATACCATTGTAGAAAGTTGAGGCAACATCATTGCATATGCAATTTCCAATGAAAACTTGAAACAAATTTAAAATTAGGATGGAGGAAGGACACTTTTTTAAATACATACTATGTATATATAATTATTTGGAGCAACGGTCTATTCCAAAAGAACAAAGAGGAAGCAACTGTTTTCAGGTATTTATTTTTGTTTGTAAAACATATTTCTGCTTTTCCAGGAAACACACCAGTAAGTTCCATACATGTTCACATATTCTTACTATTGGCATAAGTACAGTATCGCCAAGGGGGCACATTCAGAGGTAAATTGATTTCACCCGTCTAATGGAAAAAATGCATGGTATTCCAGAGTTTTGAAAAAACACCAAAGTGAAGCAGCATCCCTTTACATATGCATTGGAATCATTCCTAAGTGCATAAAGATGCTTAGGTGATTTTTAGTCAGACCAAAAAGTTATAT
Source organism: Calidris pugnax (assembly GCF_001431845.1). NCBI lineage: Eukaryota > Metazoa > Chordata > Aves > Charadriiformes > Scolopacidae > Calidris > Calidris pugnax. Next base: position 1,165,560 of record NW_015090786.1, on the reverse strand, counting down.
CCAGATGTGAATAAATGGCTATGTGGATTGCTTTTCTATTTGAAAAATGATCTGTGTACCACAAAATAATACATACCAGACTAGCCTCCTGGTGTCATCTTTGTGATGAATGAACATCATAGGGGAGGAGGAAACTTGCTTTCTTTCTATTTTTCCTTCCATATTTGTAGATTTATATTGAGGTGATAAATGAAACTCTGATGCATTTGCTGTTAAGGTGTTTTTGAGAGATACACCCCATTCACTAGCACTGCTCGGCTACATCGGCAATTTGTGGGATGAAGTTGTGGCTACATCTGGGCAGCAAGTGATGGAGAGTGGAGAGAGAAGCATGGGGCTCTGTTACCTGCCTGCCCTCCCATTCCACTGCTGCTTCACAGACAACCAAAAGTCTGTCAGTGTAGCAGGGTGTGCTTAAATGCAATGAGTCAAGAGGAGGCAGCCCGGGCATGTGAGGAGCTGCACAGCTCTGCTGACTCTCCAGCTTCTGTAAAAAGATTTACATATACATTCCAAAAGCAGCTTCATGAAGAAAGCAGAGAGATTAACCAAATCAAAGGGAAATCCTTGAAAGCAAGCCAGTGTTGTATTTCTGGGAACCTCTTCAACCCCTGCAGGAAATCTCCACTCCACTGGCTGGCACGTCGTTACAAGAATTTTTTCTCATTGCCCATCTTCTTCCTTGTTCTTAAGTAGTACCTTTTACCTGCACATGTGAAGGGAAAATGGCGCTACATGCATCCAATTAAATTCTGACTCCTTATAGAAGCCTCAAAAACAATCTCAGTTACTCTGACTGTTGTTCTGATCCAGACATCTTTGGATGGGAATGTGTGTTTTTCACTTTCCTTGTGATTAACGTATCAGAAGTTAAGGCCGATATTTAACCTTCTTAAAATTGTATTTTTCTCTGGGTGTATCTTACCTGATGTGAGAGACGTTGATTTACACACCTCTTATACAGACTGGTAATGTTTGTGAAGGAGAATAGATGGCCATCACGCTAAAGGGAAAGATCATGACTTTTTGCTTCACTCTGCTCTTGAGGTAGTCAGGAGAAGAAAGGCCTGAGCTTGTATTAGGAAGAAAACTACACATCGAGATAAAAAACTTCATGCTTGTGAGGCCAAATGAAATTAGAAGTAAAGAAAGGGACTGAAGGAGTGGGGAAAATCAATGTAGGACTAATTTTTCAGATTCAAATGATGAAGGATGTTTTTAGCTATGTTTGCATTATTTATAGGAACTGAAATGAAGTATTTGTGACTTCTGCTGTTGCAACTAGGACACCCTTGGAAAAGGACAAGATTGGCAAGGTCTACCAGTGTGTCTGCGAGCTTTAATGGAATGCTGCAGAGAGAACTTCCAAGGCCTTTGACTTCCAGATAATTCAGATGATTTTGTTTCCTTTTTGGCAATCTCACAGAAAGACAGGAGAGGAAGAGCCACAATATCAACTGGGCTGTATATGTCCATCTGCACAGGCGTCTCTGGTGACAAAAGGTCACGGAATACACAAACTGAGGATTTCCTTCTTTTTTTCTTTTCCTTTTTTTTTTTTTTTTCATAATACATAGTATCTTTCACGGAATACACAAACTGAGGATTTCCTTCTTTTTTTCTTTTCCTTTTTTTTTTCATAATACATAGTATCTCGTTAATGGTGGACTTTGAATGTTTTTTTTTAAAAAAAAGAAAAACCCTGGAAACCCTTACAGATTTCAGATTTGAAAGAAACTATTTGAAACTACCTGCACCAGGTATATTTGGTACACCTCTCACACTTCTTCTCTAGAAGATGATTCCAAATGTTCCAAATATTTCAGGGAATAAACTCAACCACCTACAAGAACAGCAAGCCAATAGCAGTATGGAAAACAGATGCCTGAAATCCGAAGGCACTTTCAGAATGATCACCAGTCTTGTCAGCTGTCTCAAAAGTGGGAAGGAGATAATTTTGACTGTCATTGACAACAGCAACAGTTGGAAGAACAGAAGACATCTTAAGTCAGCACCTCAGCACAGCTCCCTTCCTCCCAGCACTAAAATAGTGTGATGCACATATCTCACACAAAAGACCTGAGACAGACTCCCCCAACTTTATTTTCCCTGAGGCTTTGGTCTATACCAATTACATGGCATTCCTTCTCTTAACAGGTCGAGCTGAAGAAAGCTTGTGGGCCAGAGACTTCTGGCAGAATCAGAAACTTTTGGTGGATTGCCCAGTTCACCTTACTCAACCAAGACGTACTCCTCTACACCCAGAGCATCAGGCCAAGGTCTTTCTCTGCTGTTTTTAATGACTAGCAACACCATTACTGAGACACCTGGCTGGAGAGGTCAGGGGCTCTGGAGTTCACCAAAACTTTCCCAAAACTTTCAGTGGGCAAAGACCCAAAAAAGGTATTTTCCCCACTTGGGAAAAAGCAGTAAAGAAGCTCGTAGGACCACTTTCTTTTGTTCCTGCCCCAAATCAGCGCTGGAGTGCCCTGTACGTGACCTGAAACAAGTCATGTAATCCCTCTGTGCTTTGCTTCCACATCTGTAAACTGGAGATAATCCTTCTCCACTTCTCCAGGCAGCTTGGAAGATGAATTCATTAATTCTTGGGAGCTGCTCAGTACTTTGACAAATTGGGCTCTCTGCATGCAAGCACTTTACAAAAAATTTCTACTCTTGAAGCAGCCCTTCTTCTATCTGACAGTTGAAAGATATAGGTTTGAACATACTAATCCACTGGGCCTTAAGACTTTAATCCTCCAAAGTCACCCTAGTGATTATTATGCCTGGTTGAGCATCAGAACTGCACAAACAAATGTTGAATAAAGCCAGTCTGGCAAAAGATTTCATTTCAGACATTTAGGTTTTGTTGGGGTTCCCCCCACCCCCCACCTCAGGCTCTCCGAAGAAAAAGAAAACAAGCTGACTGAATATTAAGACGGCTGCCAGACTTGGCTTTTACCACGAATACCATGAAATAGCAGCCATGGAACTCAAACCCCAAATATCTCGCTGCGGTGGGGGAGGCAGGAAAATGAACAAGAACAAAGAGAAGGAAAGAAGAGCATTTGAGGACAGAGAAAACTGTGGTAAAGGTGGTCTCGTTTGATCCCCAGAGGTGTAATGAGATTTGGGTGGGATGTGTGTAAGTCATAATGTCTGCCTGATGATTGTGACAATAAAAACATATAAATGAAGGACAAATGATTTCCCACATCTCTGCATATAGATTTTATTACCTCGCCAGATATTACTGGTGATTTGTATAAATTTCATTGCTCACTTTTATAGGTCTGTGAAACAGAGCCATATTACAAGTTTTGTAATTGAAAAGCGAATATCTTAAAATACAGTTCTCTGGAAATATCATACTGTTATTCAGGAGAAAGCATTCTGTAACAACCAGTCAAGCACTCAGAAAATAAAAATTAGCATGTACATTTAGGGCTAGAACTAAGTGAGCAACATTCTTTGTGTTTATCTTCTACCCTGATATCTAAAAGAGCTCATACTCATACTTGCTTTTAACTTGGCAGTATCACTTTGAGGTTCAACACTAACTTCACATTTGCGGGTGGATCTAAAGTTTACAAGTTTGGTGGGATTCTAATCAGCAACATACTGTTCAACTGCTATTTATGAGAACTTGTTGATATGGAAAATGGGGTTGGAAATATTGTAAAAACACACTCAGTCCGGTATGGAAACAACTTCCAAGAAACTATTTTTGAGCAATTTCCACTTCTTGTCTTGCCCTTAAACAGGAAGCAGTAAGAATCATAACAGTAACTATGTTTAAGTTCTTAAGCTTTTTAAAAGCTTGCAAACAAGTTCAAGTTTTTGGCATAGCTAGTAGTAGTTCTTATTAAATTCAGATAAATATTACCAGCCTCATCTTGTACTTTCCTCACCAAGAATACCTATAAATTCAAAGGTGTTTTCAGCAGAAGGGTTTTCTAGAAATCAAAGACTACATTCCTGTCTGTGACAATCCTTTGGCAGCAAAGGATTTCTATCAGCCCTCCACAGTTGGAGAATTTGGCTGAGATATCCTTGTCTAACAGTTTCTTCAACATATAACTACATGAATCATAATGTTTGTCATTGTCCCGAAGCTGCAAAGAATTGTCCAGCAAATTAATCTCCTCATTTGTAAGTGCTCAGGATTTTAGTTCAGGATGGGATGGATGTTTGTTCAGATTAATAGAAGGAACTCTGCATTGTGCTTCAAATATACAGTTATTCGAAGCGGGTGCCAGTAACACTGCGGGTGTGACGTGTTTGTCTTATCTGTCCTTGGCTGATAATAAAGGAACAGACAACTAGCGAGCAGAATAGTTATTATGGAGCAGGGGGGGGAAAGTAAAAAAAAAAATAAAAATGCTGCAACTTTGCTTTTGTCAGATAAGGGAAAAAAAAATAAAAAAAATCATCTTGCACCTGAAATTAGTATTAGCAGGAGAGAAAGTGAGAAAAGACACTTTTTCACTTTTTGTATCTCTCCAATCATTCAGTGTATTCTACTTGTTTTACCGGAGAAATCATTTTGTCAGCTAATTGTGTTTATAACAATAGCTGATGCAGTGCATGGGAAGCTGAGCTACACGTCCACTGCCCTTGTGCCTGCTCAGGATGTCCACCGTGTGCAGGCGCCCTTGCAAACCTTCTTTACAGAGGGGATTTCTGCCAGTGACCTTTGCACAGCTCATGCTGGGCTATTTTTGTTGGTGTGGTTAATTTAGGATATAAACCGGAAAGGAACTTATTACCATAAGGGAGCAAAAATATAGCATAACCTTTGTGGCAGTTTTATCTCCTGTCCATATCTCAAAGTCATAAAAATTAATGTAACTGAGATATGCATGAGAATTGAACCGGGCCTTTAAAAACAACATTTAAAATTTACAGCAAAAAATCTCCTCTTTTTCTTTTGCCCTTCTCTCTTTTTTCTCTTCTCTTGCAAGTGTATTGGGTTTCTCTGAATGTCTTCTCCTTACTCTCTCCTTACTTAGTTTAAGGGTATGGGCAGATTTGTGTTTTATTAAGGAGACAGTATTTTATTTAGGTGATGGATTATAGTAGAAAAGACAAAAAATCTGATGTCTTTTTAAAAACTTTTAAAAACTCTAAGAATTGAAGTAATCATTTATTCCCTTTCTCTGCTTTTAGATATTTACTGCAAGTTGTTGTGGATGGATTACAATGATGAAACTATATATCCCTCAGTACCGTTACCTTAGTTAATTGAAGAACATGCAAGGACTGAAAGTAGTGCTTATTGTCTTCTGTCAGCTGCACTGAACTGCTGCTACATGTACAGACATACACACATATACGTGTGTGTATGTGTGTATATATATATATACACACGTACATGCATGCAATTATTTGTTCTTTGATGTTAAAACAAGATGTTTTAATCCCCCAGGAACGGACACTTCCTCCAGATGCATACACTGCTCAAGACAGAAGTCTCGGTGAGGGTGCAGAGCGGGGATGGGAGGAATGCTGTTTGGCACCTGCTTTCTGCACAGCTGAACAATAGGATTTCTCAACGCCATGGCACCGTAGCACATTTCGGAAATAGTAAAAAATCTACAATGAGGATGTTTGCGATGGAATTTGAGAGCTTAGCACAGAGAAGTGAGAAGAGTCGGGGCAGTCTGGGATTGAAGTAAGCCTTTAATAACCAAAACTTTTCAGAAGCTTATGTATCTAATATCACCAGTGTGATATTAGTCTTATTTTCCTGGAAAGATGAATGCATACCAACACTAGACTGGTATACACTCTCTCCACTTTTTTGAAGTGATCTGTTCTGTGTCTTTCATAATATCTCTGTCACACTATCAGCCATCCCTTAAGCAAAACCAGCAAAGGGGAATCTGCCACATCTCAAATAAACCGGCTCAAAAGAAACAATGGCTAATTAATCTAACAAAAATATTATGCTGCTACTGAGTTTCATTTTGTTCTTATCCCACTGTTTTAACTTCCTCCTTGTTTCTCAATGAAGCTGAGGAAGTAATCTTTTAATCATATTCTGGATCAACTGAAAAAACCCACACCTGAGTCTAACATCTTGCCATTTGTTTCTCAGTAATGCAAGCATTGTTGTTTTTTTTTTCTTGGTTTCGTTTATTGGTTTTGAAGTAAACGTAACAGAGCTGGAAACAGATAGCAGTAATGGTCTCAGTAATATCCTATTAAGAGATAATATTATCTGCTACTTTTTCAAGGTATTCATTTATAGATCCAAAACTGATATTTTCCTTCTAAGTGTCTCTGTAGGAGCTCATGTTTAATGTGTTACCTACCAAGGAACATGAAATCCATTTCACTGCTTTGCAGAAAGCAAACTGTTCTTGTAAATATGGCTATACATGCTGTTCCTAGATGAATGACTATGCATTTCATTGTGCTAAACTGTTTATTGTACAACTGAAACTACTTTATCAGGTTAGTTTGACTGCTAATTACCACTGATACAAAGAAATGGGAGCTCTCCAAAATTCCTCAGGGTAGAACTCATCTTGTCAAACTCAACCTAACTAAAAACTCTCCATCCAGGCTGCCTTAGCCACCTAGGCTCAAGAGAGAGAAACAAGCCATTCCTAGCAGTAATTCACATTTAAGACAAACAGGATAAATCACAGTCTGCAAATGCCTGATTTTCTTCCATCATATGTGGAGGCAGATGATGTGATTCACTTGGACTTCAATCCTAGCTTGTAAGGGACAGAATGGATCAGATGATTCCAGTTTTAAAACTTCTACCCTTGTCCATTACAATTCTTCTGACAGCTTGTCTTTCTGAACCATTGCAAGAACTTCTCCTTCTGTCTCTCTCCTCCCCTGCAGGTAACAATACTGATGGAGTAGTAATTGTAGATATTTTAACAAGATCATTGATACTGCATTGCACTGCCAAGACCAATATTCATGTGGAGATGCTATGTTTTCTCTTCTGGTATCATGCACTCTGGGTTTCTCTTTGTGGTTTCTCGGAATATGTTTCTTTTCTGTGTTTTTACAAAATGTAAAGTGAAGTTTATGTTTATGAACAGAGTCTTGGAAACCAGAAATATTTATCTCAGAAGAAGTCCAGTAAGGGCACCAAGAGGGCAAGTGAGCATTGTTCTGAGGGTAACCCTGAAGGATCCCACAGTCCTGGAAGAGTGAGCAGTTCTGATTTTTGCAGTGCTCAACTTTGGGCTGGTTCACCAGTGAGGTGCAGCTTTGAGAGTTTTCTCCACTTGGAATTCAGCTGCCTCTATCTATATTTCTCTCATAAATTGCGACAGCTATTAGAAGACAGAAAAGATTTTTAATCAGTGGTAGTCTGGGACAAATTTGAAGATATGACCAAGAGTAGAGAGTCTTCCTTTCTCAAGTGTTTTTTGCATCCTGAAGGTTTCAACGGAAAAAATCAGATTACATAAAAAACAAAATCTAGGCCAAAATCTTCCCACTTAACAACTAGGCAAACCTCATTGATTTCCTAGCCAAAACCTGGCACTGTGAGACATAAACCCTAAGATTCTAACAGCAGAGAAAATAAGAAGGTCATATATTTCTCCACAGACCACTGATTTCCTAATTTTATACTGAGTATCCTAGAATATGAGACACCAACAATGCCGTCCAAGCCTCTTTGGTTTTGAATGTATTATCAACTGCATAACACATATATACTTGAAATATTTTGTAGGGAAAGACAACATTTTTTTAAATTGTCTTTTTAAATGGCACGCTGGAAGAGCTTCTGTAGATATAAAAATGGAGTGGGTCTGAATATGATCAAGGCCTTAGGATCTTTTTCAAGGAAAACTGATACTGTGATTAAAGCAATGGACTGGTATTCTCTCACAAAATGTCCAGTTTCTTCTAATAATACTTTTTTAAAGTAATTTAATTGCAGAGGCAAACCTTTAATAAAGGGAGTTAGAGCACTGTAACAGCATAGCAAAACTTATAAGACAATATCCCAGCTCCAGAAGTAGATTATTTATGCTGAGATACCTCATTTTTATAGGTGGTTATACGATACATCTCTCACTGGAAGGATTTAGACTTCTGCATTGAGATACTCAGCAGCCATGACTGGGAGCTGAGATCCTTCAGAGACCCAGTAGGAAGAGCCAAGAGAGATGCAGATTTGAAATTTCCTCTCCAGATTGACTTGAGTACATGTTTCAATGCCATAGTTAACAGGTTTTATAAGGATTTGGCCTTCATAGTTTGAAATAGCTTAGTTTATCTATCTAAGCTACAGTTTTCTGTCAGGACTGTTTGTGTATTTTGTATCAGTTCATTGCTGGAAAAATCAAATGTATTCTACAGAGCAGAATGTCCCTTTTCTATCTGCATGTCTGGGGCACAGAAATACTGATTTTCTGATTTTCTGATTGGTCTGACTTGCCCTGAAGATGTGAGCAGTATTTTCACACAGCCTTTTAGTATGGTCGGTTCCTTGGTACCTTGTACTGGGGATTCAAACCTCCAGAGGCCAGGAAACATGCAGAGACCAGGAGTGCAAGGTGCTGGAGGTGCTCTCCACTCATCAGCTGCTATCCTGACCCCTACCATCTTTAAGAGGAGGTAGCCGTCTGGGAGGTCAGCCTAGAAAATGAGAGGTGTTACTGATCCATTCAGTAAGCAGGACATTAGAGACTTTTCTTCCCTGAAAAGGCAAGGTTCTGGGACCTAGGGTCTCCCACTAAGGACACTTAGGCACACAAATCATGTGGTGAATCCCAGCGTTTTAGTTCTCTGAAGTAGATGGTCTGTGGACACCTAGACATCTAGTTGCCCATGGCTGTGGTGCACCGAGATTAGTGACTGAGTTGGTCTTTTCCCATCCTGTTCTTAGAAAAGCATGTGAGCACAGGAGCAGGATTTCCTTTCTTCCATGCCTTCTTTGTGGTGCCTTCTTAGCTTCTAGATTTTTTCATGGCAAACATTTTTTGCATGTTTGCATCATTTCTGGCATGAGGCTTCATTCATGGCTGCTGCCTGAGGTGTTATCATAATGTAAATAAAAATACGATCCTGACATTTCCTGTAAATCTCTCTTCAGCATCTGGGTGCACAAGTAATGCACAATTCACTTCATATCTCAGGACAGTCTGATCCTTACACGTCTTGACAAGCTCAGTTTCTGCAATGTGACCTGTATCTTTGAACAGACCTCAGGTCTTCACCTCCCCATTAACCCACCTCTGAGAAACATGCTATGCCATTAAAGGCTTAGCAAAAACAACAAACTGTCATGTGCCAGGCCTTATCTTGTGGACATCAGAAGACAAAAGCAGAAGAACCCACCCAACATTAGGCAACCTTCTCCATGTGGGAGGATGTGAGTGGCAAGATGGGGTCACTGGCTAGGCACACACACAGTGACAGGAATAAAATTCAACAAGTGCAGGACTCCTGGCCCGGCCAAGCATGGAGAACATGAGCCTCAAATCAAGATGCCAGTTAATGCTGCCTCCCTTTGATGTCATGCAAGATGGGAGGCATCAGCCACAGGTATGCAAACATGAAAGTCGAACGCCATCAATCACAAGGGAGCAGCTGCCTCAGCAAACCAGGCAGAGCATGGATTTCCATTTGGCTAAAACAAAACCTGAGAGAAAAGAAATAACTGTAGATGTACTTAAGTCACAGCTGAACTCCTCACTGTGAAAGCTGGGACAAAAAACACAGAAAAATGACAGCTTTCAGATGCAGATTTTATTGAGAATAGTTATTACAACAAAAGGGTGTGTAGGGAAGGGGAAAGATATTTAATTTTCTATTGCCTTTCTGTAATTTTTCTGAGACTTTATTTGTCATAGCAAGACACGCTTTCTGAAAATCTCCACACATTTGCTCTGCAGATGTAGCTTCCATTTTTATTTCACTTCAGATCGGTTTGCCTGCATCCCTTTGTTATAAGCATTAAGACCTAGATCACGTCACTCCCCAGGGCCGGGAAATATGGATCTCTCACATTTGATGATTGTCCTGGGACTTCCTGGATCTGCAGTGTAGATGTGGAGGATTGCCCATGTGCTACAAAGGATAGAGCAAGCTAAGGAGTGGATGGAAACCGGCCTGACATTTCCCGGTCCCTTTTCCTCAGTTGGCAGAGCCACTGCTCTACATTATGCCACACTTTAAAAAGAGACGCCACAAAGCCATCATTAGTCTAGCTGGCTTCTTTTCTTTACCCCAGGCAACACCTCATCCAGGAAATCGCAGCATCCTGGCCTGTGTCAGGAACAGCGTGGCGAGTAGGGCCCGAGAGGGGATTGTCCCCCTGTACTCGGCACTGGTGAGGCCTCACCTTGAGTACTGTGTCCAGTTTTGGGCCCCCTACCATAAAAAAGACATTGAGGTGCTGGAGCGGGTCCAGAGAAGGGCGACAAAGATGGTGAGGGGTCTGGAGAATAAGTCTTATGAGGAGAGGCTGAGGGAGCTGGGGTTGTTCAGCCTGGAGAAGAGGAGGCTGAGGGGAGACCTTATTGCTCTCTACAACTCCCTGAAAGGAGGGTGTAGAGAGGTGGGGGTCGGTCTCTTTTCTCAAGTCACAGGCGACAGGACAAGAGGAAATGGCCTCAAGTTGCGCCAGGGGAGGTTCAGGCTGGATATTAGGAAAAATGTTTTCACTGAAAGGGTTATCAGGCATTGGAATGGACTGCCCAGGGAGGTGGTTGAGGCCCCATCCCTGGAGGTGTTCAAAAGACGGGTTGATGTAGTGCTGGGAGGTATGGTTTAGTGATGATGCTCCTTGTTTGTTGTGCGGGTGTCTATTTTTGTCAGTCAGGTTGAGGATTGGACAAGATGATCTTTAAGGTCCCTTCCAACCTAGAAGATTCTGTGATTCTGTGATTCTGTGAAAGCTCTTCAGATTAAACTTACCAATAGCTAAATGGTCCATGGGGCTACCTATAGCTCAACGTGTCCTTCAAGACTGGGAAAATCCCTTTCTGAGAGACAGTTCCACTGGGCACATGGTTACATGAGTGTGCTTTTCTGAAAGTGTCCATAGACTGTGATACTGTTATGGAGGACAGTGGCTTCAATGGGTCAGGCCCTGACACTGACCCTATTGGGCTAGTAATATCAATGGATGAGTTAAGACAAGTTGGAGAGAAGAATAAATATATCCTGCCCTCTATCTATTTAGGATCTTATCAGAAGCATAAGGTTGTAATTAAAATTTTACTTTAATGGTGAATTATTCTGAGTAGCTAATGTTTCTAGCAAGGCAATAACTGGGACAATAGGTCTAGGTGATACACAGAATATGTGTGTGTAGCACTAAATATCAACATCATGTTTTTTCAGGAAAGAATTTTCACTAGTAGAAGAATATCTATTTTCTCTGTGTAAATGTTTATAGACTATCTGCATGAGATGTCTAAGACCAGGTGACAAAATATCTCATGATATTATATGTTAGTGCTATCAGCTGAGATTTGGACCCTTCTTTCTGCATTCATTCTTTTCTCAGGATTCCTCCCCTGCTTCACACCATCTGGCCTTTATGTAGGACAGCAGAGAGAAGCCAGCCAGAGACTGAAAAACTCCAATCAAAGATTTCTGCAGTATTAAGATGGCAGTTACAGCTGTTTCGAATCACGGCAGCCCGTCTACCCAGGGACACAGACCACAGAGAGCACGCGAGTCTGTCTTCTTTCTCTTCACTGGTGCCCTATTGACAACTCGGCTGAATGCAAGGCTTCACGCTTCCTTTCAAAACCCCTGAGTGGGACTGGCTTCAATTACCAAGGGCACTTCATGCTCCCACATCACTTACATACTGCTGGAAGGACGGACTTTGTCGGCTTCAAGTAAATATTGCGAGCGCAGGAAACAAAGCTTCCCAAAGGACAGCCCATGACCCTGGAGCTCACTCCTCGAAAGGCACGAATGACCAGGAATGACTGTACCAGGGCAAAAGGCAGTGAGATCTTTCACTTTGTCCCGGAGCTGCAGCAGGGGATTGAGGAAAGAAGCAGCTGCTCAACTAAAGCAGTAAGAAATGCACTGCAGTGTGGGGAGCCATGGCTTCCCTAATAGATAAATACAGGGGCAGTGTGGGGAGCCATGGCTTCCCTAATAGGTAAATACAGGGAGTGGTTAGTGTAGCTTGTCCTTCGTTTGTAGGGGCCAGTCACTTGCATAAAATAAAAGGCAGGATTTTGCTGGGTCTGAGAAGTGTTCAGCTTTTCATAAGATCGCACATTTTATGTGTTAACAGTTCACCTGAGGTCAAAAGCACATGCTGGCCTTCAGGTTTTGCTTGCCATGCTCCTTTACTGTGTATAATGATTTTTCCTATTACTTTAATTCTCAGTAGTAGCACAGAATAGATAAGATTCAGGTGCTATAATATACTGATTTTATTTTTAGTGTGTAAAACAGGTGAGTTCCTTTTAAAAAAGTACCTTATAAAGCTGTCAGGTTTTAAAAATCCTTGGCTTTTGTTTTTTTCATTATATTTGGTCTGCTAAGTATATACTGAGGAATTAGCCTAATGGAGCATTACTGTTATTTATACCCTTGAAACTGTCTTGAAGTCCAAATTCCTTTATTTTACAAAGAAAACAGACCATTATTTATGATGTTGTAGGCTGTTGTTTTAATACTTCACATTACATCTGTTATTCTAAAGGGTAAGGCTATTTATGTACTTTTTTCTGCATTTAAGGAAAACAAATATATCTTGTGATGTGTGTGCTTCTAAGGATAAAATTCTCTTTTGTGCACATATAAGAAAAGACCCCAAAACAGCAGAGATTGTTCTGTCTGAAGAACAGCACAATCCTACAGCTGGTTACATTTTAGAACACACTGGAGCAAGTACTTCCACAACTACAAAGATCCTTTAACTGTAAGCAGCACAGAAGAGCTTGGGTTATTATGAAAGCTGTCCGGGGAGGGATGCACTCTCCACTCATGTCTTGCTGGTGTAAGTGGGATGGTTTTTCCCCAACTTCTGTGACAAGCACCTGGGAAAAGTCCATTATTTGGCTTTTTAATTATGAATTGAAAAATGTGCTGCTTCTAACTATTCTCGAGCTTTTGTTCAAATTTAAATACACATAAATAATGAGCCAGAAAGTTCCACTTTGAGGAACTGCTTTTTAGTGAAAATTCAAAATATTTCAACATACAAAAGCAAATGCTATCACCCTTTTCTTTTACCCACTCTCCTCTATAAAGCATAATGTCTTCTGGGTCCTCTTTATTAATGACATAGTAAACATGTATGACAATGAGCATCTTTGGAACTGAACACAAAACATATAGAATCATAGAATATCTTGAGTTGGAATGGATCCATAAGGATCATCAAGTCCAACATAGTTGCATCGTACCCAAGTATAAAGAATCTTTACTACATAGTTAACCTTATTTACATGCTTAAATACTAGGCATGTTCTGCTGTGTAGTCTAAGCGGGTAGCTGCTGTCACTGGTGAGCCAAATTCTCCTTATATTTTACCTTGTTTTGGAGCACTATGCTTTTTTGGTAGAAATATCTGGGACTCATTAATAAGAATTGTACAAGAACACATAAATCCAGCTTCCTCTAACCACACACAGAGGCAAATGGTGTTGTTAAATACTAATTGTCATTTCAGAATCAATTATGATTTAAGATGCATTATGTCATTCTTTTTCATGTTGTGCCATTTGGGCTCTGATCAATGATGACGCCCCGTGCTTTCTATGGAATCAATTAACCCTGAAGACCAGCCATAGTTCTAACCTCGTGCTTTAATAGGAAACACTAAACTTCTTTAGCAACCTCAAAAGTAATACGTAGCTTGAAACATACAACCCTGTGAACCAACTGGCCAGGAGAGTGTGACTCCCTCCATCTCTCCAGTTTCATTGCTATGTGAGATACCTGGACACCTGGAGCACAGCATGCAGCAGTAAATAATAGATGTAGGACCTGGCCTGGCAGACAGTGAGCTCTGTCTTGGCTCTATCTCTCTTAACACAATCAGACAGAAAACAAAAGTGTATGCAAGGTGCTACACTGGGCTCAATCAGTGAAATTCTCCAGCCTAGAGCAAAAAAAAAGTAGCTTAAAATACTCAGTGACCCAAATAGAGTCTATCAAGGCCACCAAATGAAATTCTAGCTAAGGGTGTTGTCTAAATACACAGAAAGGCATAAAGATATAAAGAAATAGTCTTGCCAAAAATTACGAACCCATACCTGAAGAACATTTCCACCCACCTCTCCCCGTATCAGGTTATATGTTTTAACTAAATTGTTTCTGTTTTCTCAGTTCTCTTTTCTCCTCCCTTAAAACTCTCCAATTTTTTTTAGCATGGGTATGTTTCCCATCATGGCAAATAACATGTAAGTGGAACCTGTGTATTATTGCTGGCTTTATTGATTTTATATGAAATAACAGTGTTCCAGGAGACCTACCCAGCTATTTGAAAACATTACTTAAAAAAATCCAACCACTGAATTTCCACAAGTACTTGCAAAATACAATCAAATAAATTTAAAAAAATATCTAAAAATCACTCTTGCCTCACCACACGTCTCCCACCCTGTTCCCCCTAAAGCCAGAGGAAATCATTAGAGTTTTGCAATTTTCTTGAGAGGGGAAATAGATGTGGTTGCCTTCAGACCAGAGACAAAATATGTTCCAGACAAGTGTCCATCCTAGCCCATGGCCTGCCAGCAGTCTGGTACTTTCTAAGCTAAGCAGGTTCCAGCCTATGAGCTCTATCTAACTGCCGTGATGACAGATTCACACTGGAAAATAAAGAGGTGGTCATTCGAGTAGATGGTTCCATGACACTAAGCCAAAGCCAAAAAAACTCCCCCACAAACCAGCAGACCGATGACTCCTAATTTCAGGGCTCAAGGACACTGTGACACTATAGCCCTGTTCACAGCTGGAGGAAACGAGTTTGGTATGGTGAGGAAAACACCATGTTGTCCTCAGCTCACAGCCTGCTCAGCTGATGGGCTGGCAACAGCTAGAGACCAGGGCAACCTCATTGCAGCTCCTCCTGCATGCTCAGGGAAAGATGCACCCTCAGCAAGTGGGTATCTATTTCTGGTACTTCATCCACTTTGAGTAAACGCTCGCTGTAGCTCATTTGTGATTTACTGTCTTTTGTAGTTTAGCCAAGTTTTGAAGTCAAGTTATTGTTTATTTGTTTTTCTGTTAGGGGGTATTCTTTCTAATAATTTTTTTTGGAAATTTTAAAATATACATCCATTTAAACATTATATAAGAACGTTTATCTTCTAGATCTCTTATATCTCTTCTGTCCAAGAAGCCATTAGACAAGTTTATTTTTTCCACAATGAGAGAAGCATTTTGATTTCAGAGGGACAAAATTAGCTGTAACATTGCAAACACAAATCAGGGTGGAACACAGCAGGAAAAGGATGCCACGGACTCATGATTCAGTTGAATACAACAAAGGTCAGTGCAGGTATGACTGAAGTCACTTATGTCCTGGACATGTCAGCTGCAGATTAAAATTAAAAATTGATTTCACTCTCAGTTCACAAGGAAAGGGAAGCTGATAATGAAGAATGCAGCATGTGACTGTATACAATTACCTGCAAGTCTGGAGTCTGAAGGGTTTTACTGAAAAGATTTGGCACCTACTAATAGACTTTACTACTGCTGGAATTTGCAAAAATATTGTTACTTTAATGAGAAATTATATCTCCATTTCATTTGGATCCCATTAACAATGCAAAATATATCCTATGTGGCTTTGTAATCCAAGTAATGCTTTTTCTTCTTAACTTAGGGGTTTTTGTTGTTTTTCATGAAGATATTTTTATTCAGAATATTTTATAGTTCCCATATCACTGATTTTATTGATATTTATGTGAAAATATTTATAAGTGTAAATATTTATAAGTGGCTTAGTTGATCAAAGCTCCCCCTTTCTTCCATAGAAACAGCAGCTAAGAAGAGGCAAAAAACAGAGGGAAGAGTATGCCATATATCCCCATTGGTGAGGCATCCTTCATCTCCACATTGGTGTCAACAATAACAGAAAGCAGTAAACAGATTTCTGAGAGTCACAAGCCCATTCTTTATGGCCTTGTTCTGCTTCTACGAGATACTATGTGATCTATAGAGGGCACAGCCAAAAGTCACGATGCATTTGATTCAAATGAGAAAAAGAAACTACCGAAGAGGAGAATGTCACCTAGCATATGGGACAGGACACAGTTCATCTGCCTATAGAAGAGTCATCTCATCAGTTTTAGACATCAGCTACAAGGGAGCTGAATTGTGCTCTAGAATAGTTTTCTAAATAAAGGGAACCTAGATGATCTTTATCAGTGATCTGGTTGAGGGGCTCAAATGCACCCTCAGTAAGTTTGCAGATGACACCAAATTGGGTGGGATGTTGATCTGCTTGAGGGCAGGAAGACTCTACAGAGGGATATGGACAGGCTGGATCAAGGCCAATGGGATGAGGTTCAACAAGGCCCAGTGTCAGGTCCTGCACTTGGGTCCCCACAACCCTGTGCAGCGCTGCAGGCTTGGGGAAGAGTGGCTGGAGAGCTGCACAGCATAAAATGATCTGGGGGCATCAAACATAACAAACTCCTGGGTGTTTGGTGTTGCCTCTCAATAGTTGTACTGGTAGGGTACCATTAGTTGAAGGTTTGGTTCTCTTTAGTCAGTGGTATAAGGAATCAATTAGTCCCAGCACCATCACGTCTCTGTTACCCTTTATGGTTTTTGTTCTGCCTCATTGTATTACAAGTTTCCTAAAGTTGGAGCAACTTACCTAGCAGTTCTTAGTAGTGACGAGCTCCGGGACTGCTACTGCAATTAATAAGTAGTACAATAACAAAAAGTTCTTCAGCCTTTATTGCTCTGCTTTTCCTGTAAAACCCTCGGCCAGCAGGAAATATTTGAATACCTATTTTGTTCTTGCTTAATGGCAGGGTTGCCTACAGTTCAATGGCAGAACAAAGAACAAGGTGCAGGTCTCCTGCCTTTGAATCCACTCCTCTGTGCACTACTCTGCATTACCTGCACAGAAGCTCTCCTGGTCTGAAGTAGGAAAAAAAGGGGACAGTAATGTCTTGTTTGTGGGGTAATAAGACTATTCCGAGTTCCTCCCCTTTTTTAGTTCTCATCATGGGATGACAAATCCAAACAGAATGTTAATGTCAAGCAAAGCAAAGAAGGAGTTAATATCTGTGATAGGAAGAGTCAGCCTCAACTGTCGGTGTAGCCACCTGGTACTCATTAAGGAGTAGTTATGAGAGACGGGTGAGAGATAAAGTAAGAAAGTTTTATAGTGTAGGAGAGAATGATCAAGAGGCAGCACTGGGCTAGTCGTAGGGGTAATAAGCAGAGCCAGGTGTTTGAAGCCACGGAGAGAGGGGAGATTTATAGGCTTCTTCAGTAGACAAAAAGCTACTTTCTGCTTCTATCTGTAGGTAATGAGATACTGGTAGGGCCTAACCCAAATGAATGCTGATGTAGAGAAGATACCAAAATAGGTAGCATGAAAGTGACTAGATATTTACTTAAGATGGAAGCAAGGATCCTGGGTTAATATTCACTGGACAGAGTTACTGGTGTTCAAGGACTTGACTCATGCCCCTGTCCCTGTTTGTTATTAACCTTTTGAGGGTTTTATTTTTAAAAGAATTTAAGGAATACCCCTGTCTGCCAAGTGGTCTTTTTAGGAGACAGAGCTGGCCAAACAAGATACTCACTTTCCTTTTGCAAAATACTTCTTGCCTGAAAAAGACAATATGTTTCTCAGCTTCTATTAGAGCAAGCTGGTTATTGTTAATCTTTATTCTTAATTGCCAGGTTGTCTGCTGTTCCCCTTCTCTACCCTCCTATTTCCCAATGCAAAATCTATTGTGAGAAGTACAAAAATCACAGTAGATAACTAATTCTTATACAAAAAAATCTTTGCAATTTGGTTGTTATTTTCCCCTCCCAAATAATGTTTTCTTTTTATTTGTAAATTTGTTAATTGTAACACGGGGGTGAAATAAGACTGCTGAGTTATTTCTGAAAGATCTTCCTGCAGGATAACAAGCACGTGAAGTCCGAGTCACAGAAATGGCTCTGAGTGCCAGCTTCTGCCCAGTCTCCTCTGGAGGCTCCATGACAGGCAGTAGTTGCAGTTGATCACTTCTACATGCCTTACTCTAACTTGCAGGTGTTCAGGATGGTGTTCAACCTTTGTCATTGAAGACATGGTAAGAAGTAAGGGGCCAGCTGAGGATGGAGGCCCTTTCAGCCTCCTGACTTTTATTTGCTTGCCTTAGAATTCTTAAAATGCACAAAATTGTGATGAATTGATTCAATTTTTAAATGATAAGACCTAGCCTTACATTTCCTTTCTGGGTGCTAGCTAAGTCTTAGGGGATTGTACACGTACATGGACTTTGTGGTAAAAATGATCAAGATGCAAACTCCTAAATTGATGGGTTTTTTCTCTACTCATTAATGCTGTGGCACAAGCATTGTTGTCAGAGGCGCTGTTTTGTTCAGTGGTCATTTGGCAACAGTGAGTGCTGAAAACACAAAACACAATAGCGGACGTGCTGAGCACTTATCTGTTCCCATGATCCCTTTTTAATCTATTAACTCATACATCTTAACGCCAGCAGAACTGGAGTAATTTGAGGAATAGATTTCGCTACACAATTTTTGGGGAGGAGTGGGGGACAGGGATGAGAAGATCGAATCTGCCCTGTGTGAGTGCACTGGCAGTTCTTCCCCACACAGCCAAACTATAAGTTTCTTTTGATAGGTGATTTTTGCTGGGTTTTTGGAACTGCCAGGAGTGTCAGAGTAGGTCTGCTAAAGCACTCTAGGGACCCTGTTCCTTCCCCTTCCCTTGGCAGTTTTCCTGCAGCTGGTGAAACTTTTTTATGTTGGGGATTGGCTGAAACGATTCGGTCTCTAATTAACTCAACTAATAGTAAATTAATTCAATGAAATACTGGCAGTAGTTCTGCATAATACTGGTTTAACAACTCACTGTTAACTTAGGTGCTTTCCTAAGTGGAAAGTCTTAAGGGAATCTGTATTTGCCATTAGAGTGCTTCCCAAAATGCCCTGGATTTCAGAACATCTCATTTTCTTTTTCCAGTGGTTTAAAAACCCAGAGATGTATAAGCTGACCTGATAGACTAGCAATGAAGAGGATATATTTTTACAAAATCCAAGCACACTGTCTGCGCCTTGACAATCCCATGCTGGCTGCAGTTACCTGTTTCAGCACATTTCTCCCCCTGTCCCGCACGGAGCCCAAGGACTCAGCTGTGCCCTGCAAAGCTTCCTGTTTATGGCCGTGCATCCTCCGAAAACAGAGTGCTCTCTGCTTCCCACATCTCAGGAGCCGTAGACGGATCCCGTAACATCCTGTGCCTTTCCGTCATCGCAGCACTGCTTTTTCTGAGAACCACCGGGAGAAGTCACTCACAGGATTGTTAACAATTGGTCATCACCTTCTGGATGTGACAGACCGTCGAGTGCTCCGGGCCATCAGGCTTCACTGACAAGGAAACAATATCAACAAAACATTTGCCCTTTGTTCCCACCGTGTATTGAGTTCACCGTGTATCACAGCGGATAGCACATTTCCTACACGGATTAAAATCGCTGCCTTTTGACTTGAGGCAGAATGTTATATTGCTTAAAGTGCACAGACTGAGCTGGGACAGAAACATAGCTCGGTACTGAATGGTCCTGGCAGCTGCACAGTTTATCTTTCCTGTTTATCTCCTTGTGGTTACAGCCAAGGCCCAGGTATGCACGCTGTCTGTCTCCTGGCAGTGCCATAGCCTCCTCAAGGAGGAAAAAAAGCCCAATCTCCAGCTCCCTTCGAAGAAGAGCCTTCATTCCTCTCATTTCTTCCTCTGCCCTCTGCCCTACAAAGCATGGCTATTGTCCTCAGCAATTACTTAGCAGTGTTCAAGAGAAAATGAGCAGGAGTGATAAACTGGAATATAAAGAATGAAATCCTCCTCAGTATGGAAAAAAAATAAATGAGCTTGCTGGTACTGCAGGTAATAACCCTGTCTCCACGGGCATACTTTGGGTGATGGAAAAAAATTAACTAAAGCTAAACAAGCTTTTTTTTTTTTTTTTTTTTTCCAGTGTTCAAGAGAAAATGAGCAGGAGTGATAAACTGGAATATAAAGAATGAAATCCTCCTCAGTATGGAAAAAAAATAAATGAGCTTGCTGGTACTGCAGGTAATAACCCTGTCTCCACGGGCATACTTTGGGTGATGGAAAAAAATTAACTAAAGCTAAACAAGCCTTTTTTTTTTTTTTTTTTTTTTTTTTCCAGAAGTAAGGTAGCTTCAGACTGCATAGCACAAACCTGACCCCAGCTTTGCACCCACTTTTAGTGAGAAGAAACCTGGTGCCATGAGAAGTGGGCTGTACCCACAGCATCCTGCTCTTTGGAGAGCGGCAGGGACCTGCTCCAGTTCCTGCCCTGGTCCTGCCCCAGAACACTGAGGTGTTGATGTTTCTGTGTGTCCCCTGCACATCACATAAATAAATGTCAGGATTTGACCTCAGGGTGCAAATCTAGATTTGCCCTGTAGTATTAAGATAGTGTGAAGTGTAGAATTTGTGTTGCTCTTGTTTAAATGTTACCTCCAACTAAGCATTTCCAAACCTTTTCTGGATTATAGATCCCTCACAACATTTCCATTGTTCTTGCAGTCAAAATAGCAGCAGCCACAACCATGCACTCCACAATATTAAAAGAAAAGGACTAGTTTAAACTGAAGACTATAATTGCATGCCACTAAGTAAAATGTATACTTTAGAAATTCTTTCCAACATACCTTCAATAGAAGGTAGAATTTAACGCCAAAAAAGTTGCTATAAGCCTCAAAGACTCTCTCTATTGAAGAAAAAATATTTTAAAATGTAAGAAAACTAAACCATGACAAAAGATAAAATGCATGAGAAAAGATGGAATAAGCCCCAAATTCACTGCTAAAAGAGAGAAAGTTCTTCAATTAACAGTTTAAATTAATACAATAAAAATTGAACAGTAAGCTAGGGGAAAAACCTACTTGCCTTATTCTTTAAGTAATATCAGTAATGAAATCAAATAGTAAACAGATATTCCTTCCTACACATAATCTCAAAAATAGTCAACAGACACAGAATTTGTGTGAACTGGGGCTTTGGGAAAAGCAATGAGCTGTTGTCAATACTTGTTAACTCTACCAACTTCTTAATTTTTTCCCCATCTGTCTGGAATACACATACACACCATTCTTCTCACTGAAAAATTATTTCCACACACGCACATAATGTCAAACAAAAAGAAACCCAAAGGGACAATGCAATAACCTGGCACATGCCTTGGAATTTTAATGCATCTTTCTTGCCTTTGTGTACGTATGCAGTACCTTTGTAGGAACAGAAATATAAACTTTGTTCTTAAAAATCTTTCTTAGTCAATTGCTGGAATGCTGGCACATTATCAAGCAATAGATTTAGTGTCAAGTTGCTTTGTTGACTTTGGGTCTTTGATATTACCACCAGCAAGGCAGGGCTCCATTTGCTAGAGTGATATCTTGGATAGGAAGCTTTCTTTTTGCTTAGAGGGAATTTTCAACACCAGCTGAGTGTTTTGTCTCACAAGGGCATGTTTGACAAACTGTGTGACTGAGGTATACACGCATTTATTTCTGTGGGACTGCTATGTGATTTCTTTTAATTGGGTAGTATTATCTTGTTGTCAGATCACAGTAACAGCAAAGGTGACTCAAGTTCCAAGTTCCCTGTGAATTTTGCTGTGATGGAGTCCCCTAGGTAATTCAGGAAAAGTCCAGCCCAACCGCATCCCACGGCTATTGTGTGATTGTCATTGAACCAACAAAAGAGTCTGACCCTGAGTGAATTTACACAGGGCCAAGATAAACTTATCAGTCTCAATAACCTTCACACTTTTTTCTTCCTTCCTTCTATTTCAACACATGCTAGTTTCACTCTGTGGTAGCACAGATGCTTTGTGAGCCACTGTGACCTTCCTTTCCCTTTCTAAATCTCATTATTGCATTTCTCTCTCCATCCAAAAATTTATTTACTCTGTGGAACTTGGTACCACAAGCTCTCAGAGAGACCTTGCCATACCATGGCCCCAGAAGGGATGGCACAGCTACTTGCAAGACTACAAAGTGATATAGACTGGCACTCGTAGGGCTTGCCACCTCTCAGGAACAAAAGCTTGGAAGAGACCTACAGCCTCATGCTTAATGGCTTAGGTCAGCCTCAGGGTTAGGGAAGGATCACTCCGGATCCCAGGCACTTTCCTCTGAAATATAAAAGACAACTTACCTGCTTTAACTGCAGGTCTGCCCATTTCTGTGATCCTCTCCCCTCTTGTGAGCCATCAGCTCACTTCAAAGCCTTAACCACTGCCTTAGAGAGCAATTACTTTCAGACTTCAGCCACTACTTTATTTTTCAGTGAAGACAAAAGGGAGTGTTTGCAATCCCAAACTAAAAGTTCATACAAACCATGGTAATTTTACCAGCTCAACCTGAGGTTAGGGCTTTAAATAAACTTAGCTGTATTTAGTCATGCTCTAGTATGACTACACTGCACCACAGCCTCTGGTCTTCCTAAATCACTTCAGTACCAATTGGCTGACTCCTTCACTGCTGCTACAAGCACTTCATTAGTTAAGTTTGGCATCAGTGAATTAATTTGGGTTTGAATTAACCAAGGACTTTGGGGTGGGACAGAAGGGACACCATTAGGACAGGCTACAGACCGTTCATTCTATTCATTATGTAGAGAAAATAAATGCCCTGAAGTGGAACAACGAGTTATGTATTTTTCAGTAACAAATATTATGTTAAAGAAGACCTTTTAATAAATGGCAACCAAAAAAAAGTTGTAGAAATGAAGTTACAGAGGTCTCTACCCATCCTTTTCCCTTTCGACTGACAGTTCAAGCTCCATACCAGGAAGCAGGCGTATGCCCAGTTCTAACTTTACTCTGTAACGCTAATTAAACGCTGTCTCTGGAAGAGGTGTCATCCTTGGGGAATGGCTGTTAAACTAAGGTCATATCTGCACATCTCTGGTATTTGTCTATGTGTCACTTTTATTTAAAGAATATGGAAATAAATGCCAACATCCTGGTTAACATTTCCTCTGTCTCTGCTAAGCAGTTTCTTCTGTTTAAGACCGTATTTGTGAGCTTTCTGATTGCTACATTTACTACAGTCATATGCTACTCTACAGTATTTAATGACACTTTTTGTTGAAAGTTCTGTACATCCAAGACACAATATCCATGATGTTTGAGAGCTACACAATTAAATAGGCAATTTTCCCTAGCATGTAGGTAACTCCACTGATTCTTAGTAAGTTGTGTGTCTGAATATGGGTTTGCCTTTTCTAGATCAGTCCATTCTTCCACACCACATCACACATAGTGGTAATACACTTCCAAAAACTATTCCTGCTTTTCTGACAGTAGAAACACTGCTACCATCTACATTGTTTTTTATTAAAATCTCTTCTCCATAGATAACAGTGGGACCTGCACTTAAAATCTAAATGTCTATAAACATGTTTTTCAAGTAGTCAGGTTCTGCATTTAAGAATGCTTTACTGCAGACTCAGCAGGAGATGCAGGGCAGGATCCGGGTTTGTTTTTTTTTTTATATGATATCCAACAGCTCCTCAGTTCTTCTCCAAATATATGCAGTATTTGTAACTCTTGTGTTTTTACTGCAGTAAGTTACATCTTACTGACAGCCTATTGTCCCTACTACTTGTAAATGGACTCTGGTAATTTCTCCATTCTCTCTCTTTCTGTACCCGAGGCAAGTTTAGCTGAGGACTACACTAGATGTCTCATAAAAATTCCTTTACAGTGCCTCCCAAGGTGAAGGAGTCTTGGTGAGGCATTTGTCATACAGACTGCGTGAAGACCAGAGACTGTGTCTATGGAGACAAAAAATGCCCCCGGTGAGAAAGCAGATGAATCAAAACTCTTGCCCTGACCTTTTTCTGCCATGCAAGCAAACACCAGCTGGACTGATCTGGAGGATGACCAGGTGAGAGCAACACGGGGAGCAGGAGGAGCAAGCTGGTGCTGGTGCTGGTGCTCTGCAGCAGCCTAGCAGAGGAGGGGAATTCATCCAGACTACTTTCTTCATTAATTTCCTCTGCAATGCAGGTCAATGGGAAGCACTCTACAGCTATCAAAAAGAGATCTTGATTTAGTATGTTAGAGAATAGGGAATGGAAGTGGAAAATCAAGGAGTGAGAACACTCAGGTAGAATGAGTGCACACAATTTGTCTATATCATCTGTACTGTGAGTTTGCTTATGCAAAGCACAGTTATCCATGAAGGGCTCAACCCGTGAAGAACACCATCCATCAGGGCTCCAGACTCCAGTATAACACAGTCAGTCTTGGGGAGTCTGGTTTCTTCCTTACTTAGAGCAATGTGAACAGAAGCCTAACCTTGCCCAAAGAATGATATGCCTTTCAAGCTTTCCTTCCCAGTTGCCTGTTCTCCCTGAGTAACCAGCAAGTGCTGAAAGAATAAGGTAAAAAAATTCAGAATTTAGTGCTGGAGGTGGCTGATTAATGTTGCTTGGCTTCTGCTGAAATTCTGGAGAAAAAGGCATCCTAGAAGTGCAAAAACTGTATTGAGGTTTTGTTGTTTTCTGGGCCATTTCCCCTCGAATCTATGAATACAGATCTCATCAAAATTAGTGGAGATGTATTAATCTAACAACACTAAGGAGAAAGCCCTTCCAAACTCTCACATTACTGACAATATTAAAAATGAAAATTCTCAATTTTTAATTATTTTCTGCTTCCATTCATTTCCAACCTTATAACCTGTGACAGATACTTTTGTTGCAAGACATTCCCAGGCTGCTGAGGGAAGACTTCAGGCATATGCTTATATTATTCTTTTGCTCTTCTCAAATTTGTTGTCAATTCTATAACACAGAAAGAGATTTGAAATTTGACCATGTTTCTTTAATATTTTACCCTCCAGTGGAAGATCTGATCAAAAGGATGGACACCTGAGAGGATAATAAATCAAGCTACACCAATTTCAGAACAATATCCCAAATATTTATGACTCAGCCCTGCAAAGGCAGCATAATCTCATCCAGCGGTGATTTTTTTCACCAAAAGCATGAGCAATTTTATCAGGAATTCAAATCTCTACCTTTTAACCTGCTTGTTTTTGCATAGCTACTGTAGTGAGATTTGTTTACGCCTCAGTCTCAGCCCCTTTGGTTATAACTCTACCGTGTGGGTACTGGAATCAACACCAAAAAGAAGTGACTTCTGTGGTGAGAGCTAAGAACCCAAGATCTCCACAGTTGAAGGTTAAGTTGCCTCTTCCTTTCTTACTCCAGTTTAGTGCTATTGAGATGGAGCTGTAAGTTCTGCTGTGGAAGAGAGATTTATAACACATGGCACAAAATCAGTTGTTACCCTGTCCAATTACACATTTTTGGAGATTGATCTACTCCCCACTGAAGTCAGTGGGTGGTTTTCCACTGAATTCAATAGCTTTTGGATTGAGCCAAAATGAAGGAATGAAGCACTAGGGCACTACAGCACATATAAAGAGCAGGACAGTACATGAAGTGCATGTGTTTTTTCATCACAATTAGTGTTTCAGGCTGTTAAAGCACTGCCTCTCCCCATATCATAACAAAAGATATCTGGGCCTGGAAAAGATAAATTATTTCAGTGTTTTTCTTCTATTGATTTTTTTTCAGATGTATCCAAATAGTACATGCCAAAATGTGACTCAATTCCTATGTTTATGTAAATTCATAGAAGGTCTGTTCTGAAAAAAACCCATGTCCTTAGTACTTTTTAAAAATAATCACCTAGGTCTTCCAAAGTATGTAGGTACTTAAAATAAGTATTGTTACAATCTCGTAGGAAATTGCATGCCAGCATACATGCATATATTCAAATCCAAGCAAACATCATAAGAATTTTCCTTGATGTTAACTCATATTTCTTAGTATCTGTTAACATTAGTCATCGGCACATTTAAGTTTTGTTAAATGTACAAACTATGTGGCACTCCACCCTTGTTGCAACATCTAATTTCAGTGTCCAGCATTTTTTGTGGTTTAAGGACATATTGTTTATCCGGCCAGGGGTCTGTAGTAAACAGTATTTGCATAGTGGGAAACAATAAAGAAGGAAAAAACAAAAAAGAATTATAATATTACGGAGACACTAAGGTAACTTAGTCAATGCACAGGTATTTTTTTATTTAATAAAATGTACTGAAACAAAGTTAAGCCCTGAAAAGTTATAAACTAATCACACTAAGGAACTAAGGTCACCCTTTTGGCGTAAATTCACCCTTGTTGCATGTGTATTTCATAGCAAAGCTTTACATATGTGATTAAATAACACGCTTTTCAAATAAAATTTCCTTCCATTCCTAGGATGGATGGTGCTCCAGGGATGAGAGTGAGGTCTGCAGTGATGCCTGTAAGAAGAGGAGATGATATCAGACTGGGTTTCTCCAGCTGAATAAAGCAGACACTGAATAGCTGCATGTCACGGCTGATGGCAGGAAGGAGCCAGAGAGTGGGGCAAGCCCCTGTTTGATGACTGCTGAAATAATTCATTGAGAGGGGGACCAAGATCCTACATGACAGTGTACAAGAAAAAGAGATAATTTCTGAAATTCAGGTTCGGATGGTTTTAGAGAATTAAGTGTCCATGAGATTGGAGAGGAAAAAAACTTAATTCCCTAGTTACCTCCCCCGTTTCCACCTTGTGAATATTCATACTGCATGCAGGCTATTTTGCCCAAGAATTTTTTTTTTTTTTTTTCAAACTAGTTCTTCTCAAAGCAAAATCCTGGTATAACTTGCCAAGGGCCTGCTGCCTGTGTGAATGATAGATAATATTCCACTCCAGTTTTCCGCCTCCTGTCCAGTTTCATTTTCCATCCCTCTTCCCATGGATACAGTGCCCTGCAGTACCCACTCAAGCCTCCATGGCATATTGCAAGACATGCAACCAACATGGCATGGGAACTCTAGCTATATATTTGCATACGGAGTTCAGAGGGCATTTCAAATGGCTTGTCCTGTGGATGTGTTCAATCCACTGTAGATGGGACTAACTCTGAGCAATGTGAATTTGAACCATTTTGGATGACTCGATCTAGAGGTTGAAGATGACTCCTTGCAACAGAGGTCTTCAGCGTGATGTGGAACACCTACAGTACAATGAAGACCTAAAGAAATTGAATTAATCTGAGTATATTATGGAGAAAGCACTAGCAGGCTTTAATAGCAACCTCTGTGGGAAAGGTGAGAAGTGACAGCAGGAGGCAGCAGGATTTGTCTATTCCCCAAAATATGTTAATTTAACCATTCACCCAAATGAAAAGGGCTAAAACTTCACAGGTACTCATGAAATGAGAAAGAACTTATTGAGCACCATCAGCATAAAAATGTCTTCTGCACCATAGCAAGTGGAAAGAAATTAACATAATTGGAAAAATTGTGGGGGAAGAGAGAGGAAAACTAAGATGCATCTCTGTGGAGTTGGCACCAGACCTCCCAAGCCCTTAGTTTGTTATGAGTAGTTGAAATATATTCTCCCTCATCTCGCTTCTAAAGGAAATTACAGATCCTTAGAAACCCAAAATTCATGCAGCATCAAGTACTGAAAATCTGATAAATTTTGATGCTTTCTGGGATATTTCCAGATCCCACTTAATGCTTGACTCATGATGGCAATTATCCTTTTCATGCTCGGGGTACAGTAACTAATTAAGTGGGCTCATGAAAGCACATTCAGAATCTGGAAGGAAAGTATAACTGATGTGATTATATTTCTGACATATTCCTTGGTCCAAAGCAAGCTTAAAACTGTTAAAGTCCAGAGTTCAAATGAATAGCAATCAAATGCCCGGGATTGGAAGTACTGCAGTTTAATGTACCGTTTACTTTAAAAGATATTGTTCTTTGGATGAGTCATTCTTTAAATTTCATGAAGTTTGGAGGCAGAGTTGTCTAATGGCTGCAACTAAAAACTATCTAGGTTATTAGTACAAGTGAACCACTTAAACATCATTCATTATGGGGGAAGACTGATGGCTACCTTGATTCATAGTCTGCCACGTTAAAATAAGGGCAAGGTACTGGACCTCCTGGAAACCAGATAAACTGCACATCCTGAGCAGACCCAAAGGACAACACAAGCAAGAGCTATGCTTGCACCTTCTCTGGAACTCTGAGAAAGAGTATGATCAAGGCTCCCATGCTCCTGATAGCAGTTTAGGTGCATTGGTATCACAACTTTACATCCTTATGTTTTCTGATTCCCAACAATCTATTAGACAGAATTAAAAGAAAGAAGACAAAAGAAAGAATAAAAAACAAAGATGGAAAGAGGAAAAAGGAAGAAAAAAAAAGAAAAAATAAGAAAGAAAAGAAGAATACAAGCTTTTCCAGAGAAGAGAATATTAACAAAAATAATGTATTTGTACTGTTGTTGAAGCAGGGAGTTAAGGACCGGAATTTGCTGAGTAAGGAGCTGCGTACAAAGGATCAAAATGTCTTCAGGCTTTCTCTACATTTATGTCTGAAAGAGTCACTCAGTCACACCTTACCCTATTGAACTTCTTTGGAGTGGGTGCTGCAAAAAATGCACTTTTCACATTGTGAGGAGAAGAAAGAAACTCCCTGCTCCATCCTGGATACTTAATGATCAAAGTCCTCTTTCTTCCCAAAGGCATTTGCTGACATTTCAGTTGCTGATATATAAATGGGTATTTAAGAAAGAGGAAGAGAGTTGCTTGGAAAGTGGGGAAATAATGTCCAAAGACTTAATTCTGTCACTGCTTCAATTAGCTGAGAATCCAGTTCATATATAAATATATGTACATCTACATTTATGTGCATGTGGCATAAATAGATGTGTAGCATATAAACTTCATATGCTCTGTGTGTGTGGAGTGCACCAAAATTTACAGCTCTTTAGAGCTTTCTGATTATTTTTTCCTTTTACTTTACACCTTTTTATCATTTATATGTAATCGGGTAAAGGCAGAAGACTCTCCATTTTGTATTCTCTCAGCACAAAACACAGGCTAGGATTCAGCAGTATTTGATGAATATTCCTCCCATACCTCCACACACACTTACTTTCACACACACACACACACACAGAGACACATCCAAAATACAGTAACTTACATTCAAAAAATGGAAGAACACTACAATTTATCTGAGTCCTTTCAGAAGCAGAAATAGTTCTCGTTGAGGGTTCAGATCATGGGATCACACTGTCACATGCAGTTTATGTGGCTGATTATACCCGGATGACTTCACAGTCTTTTGCCAAAGTCCTTAAGCTTTTTTAATACTACTATTAAAGTTTTCCCTCTGCAGCTAGGTTTTAGACACTTAAGAGTTCGAAGTACTTTCATTACGGATCTCTGACACGGTATTTTCCACTCTGATGCACGCTTATGAGAACAAAATTATATAAATAAATAAAGCCCACATGTGACAGCATGTCCTGAGAGACTCAAAACTATAAAAATATGTTTTAGCTGCTTATGTTAATTGATTTTTAGCCAATCCTTAAACATGTCTGCAATTGCTACTGTCTTCTCCCTGAAATTATAGCCCTCTCTCTGGCTCAACTATTTAGTCTTTCAGAAGTTTGACATCAATTTCTCAGTGCAATTATTTTGTTCCATGGAACTCTGCTGTAAATTACTTAAATATTAAAGCACAGAGGCATGTTCAAAATTCTATATTGGCTGAAAAGATACAATGTTTTTCTTTTCCATAGAACGATCACCTTCAGGAAAATAGCAAGCCATTCCTTTTATGTCTCCTCTTAAACACATAATGTTTCTTTTTATTCATTTTATACTGTATGTTATTGTCTTTTGTTTTAACAAAGCATTTTTTAATATAATTAACTGCACCATAAGACAATGATATTGCATAACTGCACTCAGAAACAGATGACACTGCCTCTTGTAACAGAGTTAAAGTGTATTTCAAAGTAAAGGAGTTGCTCACTACCGTAGTTTTTAATGCAAGTTTCATTTATTTTACATAAAAGAAAATATCAGTCTTCTGAAATCAAGGGGGCAATGATTTTAATCTATGACTTTTAGGAATGGAGGCTGAGTAATTCAGAACTATTTAGGGTATTTAGCTACAAAACTGCAATTAAATTAATGGAACTGCATGGCTAAGCCTTCTGCTTGGTATTCAGTCATAGCATCTACTGTAAGATCCTAAAAAACTGGAAAAGCTGCTGTGGGCTTTGAAACTGGCTGGATTGCTCAGCCTGCCTACTTACCTCAAGCCTTGTTGGGCAAAGGGTAAACCTTGACATAATTGTTGTGTTTTCCATTTGGCAATAATGTGTGTAAATCATTTCGTGTTAGTACAAAGGCTTTGTGCTTATAAATCTGTCGCTACAGTCGTCGAATTGATGTAGTAACCAGGTGGGGGACAGTCACTGTCTTACTGTCCTGAATTTAAGAACCAATATTCAAAGACAAATAACAGAAAAAAAGTTGTGAGAAGTTGCTGAAGAGAGCTCTGACTCACAATACAGTGGGCAGTAACGCAGAAAATCAAGTCTGATAGCTGCAGAGCAGTAATATCTCCAAAAGCTCTGTCCTTTCTTTTGTTTGTATTATCTTACATTTGAACATTTTGTCTTTATCCTTCTATTAGCAAGCAGATAGTCCACTGCAGGCAGGTTAGAAACTGCCCTCATATTTTCAGTTATTGTTATAAGCCTCACAATGAGCCCAAAAGGAAAACAGAAGGGCGTTAGAAAACATCCAGACAAAATAATATTCTATCAAATTTGTCTAGATACTTTTGAATGTCACAGCACTCCCTGCTTGGCTGCTGGAACGTGCTCACACACAATGGACACTGACGCAACGGGGCCAGGGTTTCACTCAGACTCACTGAGGTTCTCCTTATTTTTGGTGTGAGTCAGTTGACAATAGACATGTCAGAAACATTTCCACCCCACAGAAATCAGGGGGAGGTGGTCAAGGGCTGCCAAGCAAGGGGTCGTGGGGAGGAATTAGTACGAATTCTTTTGTTTCCCTATGGGTTGGTGCAACCAAGCAGTGCCCTGAGGAGTATTGCTGCAATCTATTCACCGAATGACTCAATGTCAGAAGTTTGGTTATTTGTAAGATAGAAGGCAATGTAAATACAATTTTCCCTATGATGAAAATGGAATATTTTAGGAAAGAGTATATGATGTTTCTGAGCCGTTTTAGCTTAAAAAAGGAAAGTGAGATCTGATGTGGTATTAATATGAAGTTCTTAAAAATCTTGCCGATAAAGAAATTTAAAACCTAATTGCAGTAGACTTAAGAATATGAAAAATGCTACTTTTCTGGAGATCAAAGTTTATATTGGACTATATAGGTCCCTATGCATTCTGCAGCTGTATATGCTCTTAAAACACAGAGAGGGAACTTCTGAGGCTCCATTGGTTTCAGAGAGACTCCAAACTTTGAAGTGTAGGGAACCATGAGGAACCAAGGAGCCAGGACTTTTCTAATGCCATGGTTCTTTAAAGCAGTTGAGGAAATAAAAAATAAAATAAAAGAGAGGCTGAGGAACCAACAAAAGTCACTCTGGAAGGAGAGAACTGGGACAGAAACTAATTGTTAAGTTTTATTTAACAAAAGGAATAAAAAGAGCTACTGTTGAGAGCAACAGAGCTACTAAACCAAATATTTCTAATTGCCTTTATGGAGTAAAAAATTTCTTAGCTGAGATCACATTGGATACTTGCAAAGGCACTACTGTTTCTGATCCTTAGTTTCAAGAATCTGGCAGTATGTATCTATCACCTGGTCACACAAGTCATACAGTCTCCTAAATAAAGATTTTAAATGTCACAGTGAAGAAATTAATAGACAGTTAAACAACAAAAAAATTGCAGGTGATGATCAGGTATTTACTATGACTTATTGTCCTTCTATGTCTAACATTAGTACAGAGGCAAATTATTTTCATAGATAGAGTTGTTCTATATAAACATTCTGTTTCATGGGTCCATATTTTGTACATAAAATGAAAATATTATAAACAAGTGTAAGCCTTTAATTTCACATTGATCTGTGCTTTGTAGTTGGAAAGAACCTTTCATTTTAAAAATACTGGAAAACAGAAAATGAAATGTTCTTAATCCCTACCTCCCTGCCAAGTTTTCATTCCCCCCTGAGTAGGAAAGTTCATTTATTCAGTGATCATGAAATGTAAAAAATGTTTTCTTTTAGGTCTTCAGGATTTTATCTGCCTCTTTAAAACACACACCCTGCCATCATTGTCAAAAAGTCAAAATAAAGAGATTTTCAAATTGCAGAAGCAGGTACCAAGGGAAAATGTAAACCTTTCATAATCCAAAAATCTCTCTTCTTTTAAAGACACTGTGGTAATGTCAACATTTTTTCAGAAATTCTCAGACTACCCACCAGCGTCAGTAAAGATATAGCCATACATATATGCATGTGTACATGAAGATCTAGAATATAAAACAGAACGATTTTGAGAAATATTTTTGCTACTTCTATAAAATGAATAATTGCACAAAGCAAAGAAGAATCAATTCTGGAGTCCTTTAAAGTCACCAGGCAATTGTGCAAATATACTTAAAATTGCATACTATTCCATGTCTTTGCTACAACAACTCAGATGCCTAAATTACAGACAAACAAAACTTGAAAGTGGTGAGTCACTTTGCTTGTATACATGCCCAGTTGACCTGAATCCTTTCATGCCTTCTTTTCCTATTTTTTTTTCCCCCACATCTCATTTACCTGTCAGTGTGCAAATCTGACTGTCTTCCCTGAAAAGAGCTGCCAGAAGATCCTTCCAAGGTGATCTCCCAGTTTCACCTTAGGAAGCAATTTGCCATCACCTGGGTTGTCACCATAATAGATGTGCACCCTTTTAAAATATGAAGATACTGATAGCTCAGTTTATTTAGGTCCTTTGAGCAAGAAATCTCCATTACAGTAGACTGATCTCCGTCTCCAGTCTCCAGTTCTCTCTTTGGTGAACCCATATCAGGGACCAGGATCTTGAAAAAAGTTGATCACTGAGAAAAGATTGTGTCAGGTAACTCACACCTACC
Source organism: Calidris pugnax (assembly GCF_001431845.1). Lineage (NCBI taxonomy): Eukaryota > Metazoa > Chordata > Aves > Charadriiformes > Scolopacidae > Calidris > Calidris pugnax. The sequence continues at coordinate 1,132,365 of NW_015090786.1, read as the reverse complement.
CCTGCTCTTTAGACAGGAATCACTCTTAATCAGCACCCAATGTTTGAGCTGGACTCAAAGTAAGGCAGAACGCCTTGCCGAGAAACAAATGTGAATACTCTTCTTCTCTCTAATGCTGCTTGTCAGGTAGATTTGTGTATTTGTTTTCCACTTCTTCCTGAACTAGCTTTGCAAAGAGATTTCAGCAAGTAGTTGAAGTGGGGGGAGAGGGGGGAGAGAGAAGTACAAAAACCTTTCCCTGGAGAATCGTAGGGGAGAACACTTCCCGCATATGAGGTCCACTTGGCGCACAGTAACAGAAGAGTAATGAGGAAAGCTAGTTTGGGATCTTCAGGTTTTTTCCCGATGTGAATCTAAACAATGCTTTGTTGTATTCATATGGTGTTTGTTAATGGAAGGTAGGATTCCTCTTACTCACCTAGCCAGGTGAAACACAGGCCTCTAGTCTGAGCTAATCTTGAGGGTTGTATTATGGACTGTGGTAAGAAAGAGGCCCCTCTACAAAGTCAAATACTTGTCTTAGGGCAGGATGGAGAGCCCTCCAGATGTGCCCATCTTCCTCCATTTACTTCAGAAGCTAAGGTGATTTGTTCAGACCAGATGACTAACCTTCATGTGGCTACTTCAGGCCAGCCTCAGCTTGCAGGATAGTATGCCAGATAAGGAATGGCAGGGCAGAACATGGCTTCATCCATTCTTCTGATACCAACCTGCTTTCAATGTGTGCCTTCTGAGGGACAAATCCTTTCCTCATGTTTGGGAATCGGGTATATTTTGGTGAGGAAGAAAGATGCAATCTGCCTTCTTTGTTCAATCAAAACACCTTGAAACTCCAACATTAACTTTCCACACTTAACTTTTAAGGAAGAGGCTACAGAAAGAGAAATGATCATCAGACAGTTCTGCAGGTCAGGTCAGCTTGGCATTAAGCGCTCAGTTTGCAAAACAGAAAAAAAATGTGTGAGGACAATTCTCCTTTTGAATGATATAGCTAGTTGTAAACTCCCATGCCACTCTCACAATTTAGACTGTCGTGACAGCCATTGCCAAATGAGGTGGAAGGTATAGGAATCTTTATTCTTACTCTCTTAACAGCTTTCAGGCAAAAAAATTTAAGGAGGGTTCCAGAATAATTCTGTGTGAAGACTGCCTGTCCATACTATAGGACCTTAGCTCCATTCAAATAACTATGAAACACCACATAAAAGCCAATGAAAATAAAGTGTAGAGCATTCAGAACTATCCTATATTTAGATGTCTGTTATTTTATGTCACTACTAGTTAGCTTGCCCTTATTTTAATCCTCCACCCATATCAGTTCTATTTTCATCTAGGCTAACCATATAGCTCTACTTATAACTTTGCCGTTCTTTCAAGTAAAATCACTGTTTTTCTGCTAAGACAGGCTATTGAATGTTGATATAACATCATAGCCTGTAAGCATCATCAAAAGTGTTTAAAGCACATTTGAAAGACTTATATTTTTCATTTCACATGTTAAAAAGTGCCACCACATTTTGCACATTAAGCAGTTGATTCCAGAGAAACTTTTTCAATTATTTCAGGTGCACTAGAATCAAGTCAATTAAACTAATCAAAAGGGCATATTATTAACTCTCTCTCACATGATTGCATGCATTTATTGCACCATTTAAACTGCATGTGAATCATTCATAAGGTACAGAAGCAAAGTGAAGGAAAAAAATCTTATCTTTTTAACAACTAGCTTTTGTTCTGAATGGTTGTATTGAAACTTTTTCACTGTGTGTTTAGAAACACATCTCCTACGATGATAAAAGATAAACAACAGGACTTCTTTGCTATATGCTGAACTACTTATTTCAACATTACAGTAGTGGGATAATTTACAGCAGACCTGTTGACTAATGTATAAGTTTACACCTCCTAAACGTGACAAGCTGCAGGTATGAAAACTGGGCGGTGTCTTAAAAAGATATAGTATTGTTTGGCCCACGTTTCATGTATTTTATCTATAAATGCTACAATGCTTACAGACTTAAAAACCTCTTACATTTTTGTAATTATTATAATTAATATACCAATTATAGTTAGTTATTGGGCTATTCATCTAAATCACTCTCTAGGTTTGGAGTGGGGGCAAAGAAAAAAAAATCATAAAGAGTTTTCTCATGTGCATTGTGTAAGCCCTCTGCAGTATTTCGAGCTCCTCTCTGAAAACGGAGTGATACCCTTCTATTGATGATGCTGAGTGAGGGAGACCTTTAAGCTAAAGCTATACTCCTATAATATAATATGTAACCCGAGATTTTGTAGTTTATCTTCCTGATTGCAACTAAAACACCTCAGTAAAGTAAAGCACAGGTTTCTGAACATATCTTAAAATCCCACTGACTTATTTAAATAATTTCTTAGAATGTTGCAGAAGAAGTAAAGGTGATGTAAAATATCTATGCCTGGTCTCAGGAATCTTGTCTAGAAAACTGTTTTTTCCTCACTTGGCACTGTCTAAAGCAGACTTAGATATTAAGGTCAATGGACAGCCACTGAGAGACTAAATCCCGTTCAGATTTGTCCTTTCAACTTTTTCAACAGTGAGACTGCTTTTTTGCATAAGTTCTTCTAAGGTAGTTAGAATCAAATTGTGTGATTTGATGTTATTTGCAGAGGAAAATGCACCTTTACCTACTAGCTGAAGGAAAACTTGGTGCATGACATTTTCTGTTCCACTTTGCTTGCCAGAAGGAGAACCTGTTGAGCAACTTCCACTTCTCCCATTCCTGCTGTAATAGAAAACAGTAGTGACATTGGAAAGTCCTGTCCCTGTTCATGACTGTTATAGCAGGATCTTGTGCTTACAGGTATACAGAATTCCAACACATTCACTCAGAGTAATAACAAACTTCTAATATCAACCAGACAGGGAAAAAAAAAGTAGCTGCACAAAAGGTAGTAAGACTCCCTCACAGACACATGAAGGGTATGCATGGTACATGAAAGATACACAGCACAATGCAAGAAGAATTTGACAGAATATTACGTTATATTATGGTACGAGTTTTTTCTTGAGCTGCACAGAAATTCTTTTCAGAATAGGAAAGTAAGTTTCCAGAGATCTGGATTTTCATGAAAATAATTTTAGGTAAATTCAACTACATAGCAAAATATCAAAATGCTTTTTCTCATTTGAAAAATGGTGAAACAAACTAGCTAAGTATTTCTGAACCAAAATGCTTTATAATTCCTGTTCTCCAATGTGCTTTGACCTTTTGTCCCAATTTGGAAAGTAAACAGGTGCTGAAATGAATAAATGTGACAGAAAGTCCAACTCCATTCGGCTGTATTTGTTTCCATGTGCAGAACAGTCAAATTCTGGAAGGTCTTTTGCAGCATCCTGTACTCCAGAAAGAGAAGTAGGTTTGGGAGCACTCTGTATTTCCAGAGAGTGCTCTCTATTATGCCCCTAATGGAAACAGCCCTTACAGAGAACAGAACTAATAACATACAAAATTGATGGCCACAAGTCGATATATATTTCAAATTAATAGTTTCGGGTTTAATTTGGAAATGGCAATAAAAATAACAACTGTAAAAATCTTTTTAAAGTGCAGTGCATTCTCCTTTGCTTTGACATTTCCTGGCCCATTTCTTTCTTCATTCCTCATGCCACTTCCATCCCATAGATACGACCTTGTTTTTATTGTTTTAAAGAGAATTTAACACATACTATCTGTCTCTGAAATAGTTAGCATAGGGGAGAGTTCAATAGAGAGATGGGTTTCAGCCACAGACTTGGCACTGGATTTTATGTGAACTGTAGGGAGGAGGTTTCTGCTGACGGGAAAAACGCAATTTTGTGAAAGTTCCATCGCGCTTTCCTCCCTGCTCTGCAACCAGAAATACTGCAGGGCTGTGCAGCACAGAGGGAAATGAGACACTGGTACAAACAGTTTCTTGCATTCAACAGAACAGGCCCTGGCTGTGGGAAGCCAATATTGGTTTTGAAAACAATCTTTGGAAACAGCGTACATTTCTCAGGAAGCTCTGCAGGTGGCCCTAGCACTGAGCTTTTAAAATCACAAAGCTTTTAGGCATCATCACAGAGATCTGCCTTATACTTAAATCTGTTCTTAGAATGGATGAAAGGTGCCCTAAATATAAGGTTGTTATCATAATAATAATAATTAATTATAATAGCACTACTAACAAAAGCTGTGAACGCTCTACCTTACCTGATCCTTAAAAGGGAAGCTTAAAAGCCAAAGTGTAGAAATAGCTTTTTATTGGTTTCTCCTTTCTATGACATTCATGAGTCACAGGCATGTCAAGAAAAAAAAAAAAAAAAAGCTCAAACCTGCCTCCCTTTAATAGTTTAGCTGAAGTTGAAGAAAGATGATGCAAGCTGTTTCACCCACTGCTGACCGAGCTTCTTACTCGGGACACGATAGAACTTGACTGCAAAGTCAAGAATCCCTGTCAGCAGCAGAATGAGAAAAGGGGTATCCCTGGAGGCTGCTCTGTCTTTCATTGCCAGCCTCTATAATTATACACTGCCTTTCAAAGCAACTTGTGAAAGCTGTCTTTGCAGCCTGCTTCTTTTTCCCAGGCCCTGGGGAAAGTGCATCATAGCCATTCCCTGCCAAATCCAAACACCTTACGATCAAGCATTTCTAAATATGGCTCTGCAGTAGAGCTGCTGGGAGAAAAAAAAAAAAAAAAAAAAAAAAAAAAAAAAAAAAAAGATCAAACTTTTTTTTCCCTGAAAAATGGCATTTTGTTCAACCCATCAAGCTTTATGGAAATATCTAGATTGTGATGAATGTCTCACCTGGAAAGTTTTTCAGGTCCGGAATATTACTAAAGAGTGCCAAGTCAAAAGGCTTTATAGTAGCTGATAGCCCTAACTCTCCGATATTTTTCTTTCCATTTCCAGGTCATTAGTTAAAATGAACAGTATTTGTTTGTATTTGGCAAAATCTTTCAAAACCTTAAACCTCTTCATAAAGTGGAAATCCTCTCAATCTAGCCCTTAGTGTCAAAGACACTCTCAAAACCATGAGTAAAAATGTATTTGTGCTATTACTAATAAATGCATACTTACAGCACAGATAACACAGGATAAGCGCATGTCCTCCTGTGTGCTTATAGGCAGGGAAGAATAACTATTTTTCTCTCCATGGCCTCATGTGGTAAGAAGCCAGATCATTCCAGCCCACGTTATTACATTCCTTGGGAGCATTCCTGTACAATACTGCACTGCTTCCCCGGTGCTAAGTGATAAGGATTGTAACTCCTTGACTTGGTCTGGTGAACATTTGTGTGAACAGATTCAATTTCTTAAGCGAGTGAAAGCACGCTGACATGGATATGGACTGCAGAGGCTACTTCTGGGTAGGGGAAGGCAAACATAGATGTGTCCTTCAGCTGCTCTTTTCTCAGCTGATTCAGGTTCCCAAGGCTAAACTTGTTGTGTTATCCTTTCCAGTGACTGTGCACTTTGGAAGGATACAGAACTATTTTAAGTTCTCATTTATATGGTGTGCTATAAAATAAGGCCCAAGATGGATGAACAGAGGCTCTGTTTTTTAACAACAGTGACTTAGAGATTTGCACATCAGCCTCTCTTCTGTAGAGTCAGACAGATTTACAGTGCCTGGAAATGTTTGCCAACAAAGATGTTATTGTAACTCCAGTGCCTGTTCAGGGAAGTTTATGAGGTAGAGTTAGAAACTGTTCATATTGTCTTCCTGCACTTGATGTATAGGAGAGACAATATGCCAAATGCATTGCTGAGTTAAAAGCAAAGCTACTGCAATGTTAGGATTGTATCTGACATCAGGTACCACACTTTCTGGTCTGTTGTTTCCACCCTTCACCTACAAAAGAACAGCCATATTTAATCCTCCTTGCATGACTGGACAACTCAATTATCTTTTCTGTGTTTTTCCTTGCGCAACTGATAAACAGGGGCAATGTTCATTATCTGGCTCAAATTATTTGCATCTCTTCAATTATTTGTGAGAAAGTTGCCTGGTCTTTCATATGATTGGTTGTGGTTTACACTACTAACAACTAACTGACTTTTCGCTCTTGGACGCCATCAAACGTGTCACTAAATTTACTAAATGACTGATCAGTTTTATAAGTGAGCACAACTCCATTGGGATTCACAGCAACTGAACTTTTGTCTGGATATTCTTTTCCTTTCCAAAATATGTTAGTGCTATTTATTTTATTTTTTTTCATTTTGACCTCTTGGGTTTGACCTCTTGATTATTCTAAACACCCGTCCACTGTTAATACAGTTACTCAAGACAGCTCATAAATCTTTATCCAAAGGCAGTTCCATTTGCTAGTGGGGAATAAGAGGTAGCTCTGCTTCTTCTGCTTGTAATTCTTGGAGTGTACAAAAGTTTTGTATGTGTTTATATGCCGAAAATGCACCTTAACTAAAACCCTCCCGTGGCTTTCAAACTGAATATTAGCTGTCTTTTTAATTACTGAGATTTTAAATAAATTTTCTCCATTTTTTATTATCTTGGAGGAAGTTAAGTAGGCTTCATAGTAAATATCCCACTCGGGGAAGATCCCCTGCCTCATTTCTTCTACACTTTGCACTGATTGTGTTAAGCCTATGTTCAAGAACCAATGCTTTCCGGTGAATACATCACTGACATTAGCTGCACATTCCTTGGATAGCAGCAAAGGATTCGGCTGTCTAGACACAGCCAAATAAGAACACAAAGCTTACTTTGAGCAAATCACTAACAAGTTCTGTTGGCCAACAATGGGCAGAAAGGTTCTCTGATCCCTTTAGCTGTGGTGCATGGGAGTAAGTCCAGGCTCTACGCGAACTAAGTCACTGCAACATTTTATTCTCCATCATTTCCATTCTAGGAAGAAAAATATGATCCAGAGAGACTATAAAGAAATGTGGGAACACAGCCAGAGTAGTCACTGCTAAATGTCTCATGTTGGTGTGGTCATTTTTTAATAGCCCAGGTGTAACATAATGTTGGAGGGTTATACAACAGGCAGATGGTACCTGGCCAGTTGCTCTATTGTTGGAAGGGTCCAGTTTCTCTCACATTACTGTCTAGTTCTGTGTTTGGAACATTACTTTGTTTGGGTTGAAAATTTAGCATTGAATATTTTTTTCTACTTGTGGTGAAAGCAGATTTTCTCTTTGTGATCCATTTGGATTTAGAAGTAAAGTTTTGAGAGGAGTTGTGTTTTTGTCTAGTTCTTTGGGTTTAGGAAATATTTGCCCAGAGAATTGGCCCTTTAGAGTACTCAAGAGCCAGATTTAACCATATGTTCCATTAGAAAGAATGAGAAAACTGTGTACAGGTCAGGATAGCAAACAAAAAAAGAAATGTTGATTTTTCTGAATTCAACTTGAATGTTGAATTCATTGAATGTCTTAAGACATTTCCAGGTCTGAATGAAAATTGGATTAACTATTTCCTGTGATACTGTTTTGGTTTCATTTGTTCATTAGAAACAAGCAGAATCCTACTTAATCAGAGATTCAAAGTCATGGCACAACTGGATTATTTTTCAGTGCTATGTGTAGTAAATTAGACATAACACTCTAGGTATAACAGAAACTGATCATTTAATCCGTTCTGAATAGCACAGTATTGTAGATTGCCACAGTACAAAAAGTACATGCCATTAATATCAACCAGAGAAGATGGCCTTGTGAGGTGTGTGGATTTTCCATTTGTTTTGTGATTGCTTTTTTTAAAAGAGTTTTAATGATCTTTGTAGCACTAGGCTTTATTACCAGTAGTATTACAAACAGTGCCCATCTCATTTATTTTCCATTGTCATTAAAGTCACTGCATCATTCTAGTTATATTCCAACCCAATAAAGACATAAGTGCTTGGATCTTCTCAGTTACGTTGGAAAACAGATGCAGGAGGCCTTGTGATCTGTGTGCTTGGTACCAATGGGGCATGTAATGCTTCAGCCCGTTCAGAGGTTTTAAGCCTGTGAAGGCTTGTGAGGAAATGACACGTAATAAATTATTTACATTAAAATATGTTAAACAAGCAAGAACCAGAGCCAGTAAAATGAGTGCACATGTTCTGCTTCTCCCACTGTGGGTAACCAAGATCCAGTGTTGCTTCACTGCTACTTTGCTGTTACAACGCACCATGCTGTAGAGCATTGTAGAGTGAGGAAAAGAGATACCAAAAAGGGCTTAGAAATATTTCTCTCTCTCCACCCAAAATACTTCCCTTAGTCCACCAAATAGATCTAACAGAAGATCCTCTAGGTTTACACATGCTGCTGTTGCTAGCTGTCCCCAGCCAGGCTGGGGGTACAGCAGCAGAGGAAAAGCTTTTCTTTCAAACATTGCATTACTGTTTCAGGATGCTGATAAGGGGTCTGTGGTGCAGCAGCAAGTGTTCAGGTAACTTTTCCTATTCTTCAAAATGTATCACCAAATGGTTCATACACAGCTAAAAATTTCCTGCATGTAAACTGGAATTAACTGAAATAACACTTGACTTTCGACAATTCATTTTCCAAACTGCTCTAAGCACATTGATGGCCTTTTTGCCCATTTGCAAAAAGCGGGTATTTATCTAGAAGCAGATGTCAATGACAGCCTAAGAACATGCTCTTTACATCTCTGCAGCCTCAGCTGGCCTTGCAAGGAGTGAAGTTCAAGGTCATCAACGAGGAATGTTTCAGAAAGTTGTCATATTTAGCACAAAATAGCACACTCATCAATCATCTCTGTGAAGCAAACAGGATTTTGACAAATGGTATGTTTGTACAAAGTGGCTGAAACTATTTCTATTTTAGGAGGCCTTGCTCTATTGTCAAAGTAGAAAAGCCAAAGCTATTTCTCTTCTTCATGTAGTAAAGTCACCTGTTGAACTCTGACACTACAGTGTTGCTGATCATCAACCCAAATAGTTCATATGTGCCTATTCCACTTGCTCTGCTGTAGTCACCCTCAATAACAACAGAGAGAATAGGGTCCCTGTGCTCACTTCAGTTGACTGAAGGCAGAGTCCTGCTCTCCAAAGGCTGCACAGACAGAGCTCTCTGTCAGTATGAGACCTCTTTCCTCAAACCCACCTGGGCCTGGAGAGTCATGAGTGTCAACTGTCCTCCTTATCAGCTTGCTTTTTCTTTGTCATAGAATCATAGAAAGGTTTTTGGGTTGGAAGGGATCTTAAAGATCATGTTGTTCTAAACCCCCTGCCATGGGCAGGGACACCTCCAACTAGACCTTCCTCCATCCTCTTTGGTATGCTAGACAATGATCTGATTGTCCTAGTCTTCTGCTGTTTTGTTACAAAGCCTTTATTCTTGCCTGTGCTGGTGTAATGTCCTTCAGCAGCACTTGTGGGTAGATACCCTGAGAGGTGGAAGATCTCATAAAGAGGATGACAGCAGTGAAGATTTTGTCTCCAGATAGCCTCAGTCTCTTGGCTGTCACAGAACAGTGGCACAAATGGGAGACACAGGAGAAGGGCCTGAATGTGATAAACTAAGGCACTGTCAGTGGCCTTTGTCTTCTTCATATACCTTCACTTCTGAAATAAGGCAGTGGATTTAGTAGCTCTCCTATTTCCTTCTTCAGAAACTGTTAGTGTGTCAAAAACAACAAATAGAGATTAAATGTTAACAATACGTAAGGAAAGTACCTGTTTCCTATGTTTTGTAATTCCAGTTTCTTATTTTGAAATTTGTTGGGAATATTGTTGGGTGGTGGGGGTGATTTTTTTTTTTCAATTTGTTTTAAATAGTGTTTTGTTATTGCTTTTGTTACATTTATGAGTAAGTTTTAATAGTACTATTATTCAAATTTTATTGTGCTTTCATCAGGCTCCCATGACTGGACTCTGACAAAACAGCATATTTTGTATCCCAAAGACCTCCAGTAGTATCAGTGTGATGATCTTCAGCATCCTATGGTCTAAGCAGCAAATGTTATCTTTGAGCTCTTTATCAGACAGCTTTCCCTCTCTCTTACTCATCTTACAAATTAAAGCAGAGGTTAACCTCAGCCCAGTACCACCCACAGGCCCAAGCATCTTGACTTTCTACTGCATCTCATCCCACAGTTTCAGTCTTTTGGACATGTTACATTTTCCATTCATTCTGTAAGTTCATGGAATATTTGAAGACATGTAGACACAGGGAATGCCTAAGGATTCCTTTATTTTAGTTAACATTGGAAATACACTGGTCCAAGTAAAATTATATATATTTCCCTATCTGCCTTGGTTTTTTAAGCAGCTGGGGGACATCCTTCATCTATCATATTGCTCCTTTTCTGTCTTTATTGTAGATGTCCAAATACCCAGTTCTTTTTCTGGTTCTCTGGTCACCGATAATTTGATAGAAACATTTTCCTGCTGAAAGAGCAGCACTTCCTACCTCATGTCCATATTTCCTGTACCCATGTATCTTTGCATTCACCTTTTTGGCATTTCTGTTTTCAAAAGCTTCTACGAGAACTTTTTTTCTTTGGCTCTGTCTCTGCAGAAATGCTACTGATGTAGACCCCAATGCGTCACAGAGGAGCTTTCCCCTAAGCTTCAGCTATCCTATTGTTTTGTCTGACCGAGTCTATTCACAAAGATAATAACACTTAATGAGTCCCTCTCTCTCCCTTCTTCCCACAGACAGACTTGTAGACGCCACTCTTCGGCTTTTTAGCGTTAAGAGTCGGAAGCAGTCACTACAAAGGCATGTCCACACTGCAGGCCGAGCTACAATTGCATCACATGCAGACATACTTGGGTTACCTTTACAGTACTCCCAGTACCTTGCTGGGTTACTGGGAGCCATTCCTTCAGCCCCAGGAGACTGTGGGCTTACCTGTGCCCTGAACCTGTTCTAAGCTACAGCCTTCTGCAACTCCATTTCCATTTGCAGCTGGGTTCCCCCAAGTGTATTCCCACAGATGTGTATCTAGCAGACCTCCTGTTATTTTGTAAATATTTTGAAAGGTTGTCAGATATCCAAATAACACCAATAATTTATAAAACCGATCTGGAATCCATGCAGTTATCAAGGAAGTTTCTACGCAGACTCATGAAAAAACAAGTTTAATGCAGTGCCTGGTAAGAGATATTTTGTTACAGGTAAGTATTTTCTGAAAAGGTGACTTTTGCCAATTTTATACTAAGAGCATCATGCCAACATAAGCACCAAAATGGTCTTAGGAAGTTTACAGCTACAGTAACTTTTGATGTCAGGGCAGTAGAGCCAAGTACATATTTACTGAGCAGCAACCAGGAATGTATGTAGTGGGGTGCTCCAGTGGCACACAAGCACTGCTGTGTGTCCTCTGTACTTACAGCCTTGAGTAAAAGTACTCTCCTGGCATAGCTCATACCTGTAAAACACGCTGAGCAGCTAGTGATCTATTTCCATGAAGATTCTGTCTGAGGTCTACTTCCTCGCATGATGGAGACAAATGTGCTGGCAGAGAGGCAAGAGTGTCCTGGCTGGACACTTCACTGCCTACTCCCAGGAGAACCCTCATTTTGAGCTCATGGGTTTCTCACCTCAGCTGCTGAATGGTGAGCAGCTGCCTTCCCCCGTCTTTTCTTCCTTGTTTTTCTACATCTGGCCAAGATCCCTGAGGAGCACCTCCTTCCTGGTTGTAGAGACAGGAGGGTTTTTGCAGACAGCTGTTTCCCTGCAGAAGCCAGACAAATGATGAACCTTCCCCATCCTGAAAGTTTGCTCTGCAATTAAGTCCCATTTTTGCCATTCCCTTTTACTGTGTTTCCTAATGGAAATTAAATAATTTGGATTTTTTTTTTTAAAACCATTTTCTTTGTCTATGAGCAATTGCTGTTGCGTTAGTTATTGCAGCTATCTGCTTTATCTGAGGCAGTATTTTCGGATTAGTTAGATCCATTATTTGAAAATTATATGTACAAATAATATGGGAACATGAAAGCAGTGGCATGTTCTGGCAACTGCAAGGATGATCTCCAGGTGAGAGATTTGGGAAAATTAGCCCTGAATCTAGAAGGTTGAATGCTAAGATTGTTATGTCTTGCTTTTGCAGTCTGTATCCAATTACACTGTGAGTGCCAGTCAGTTACCTCTTTCATATCAACAAAATGCAGTTATGTAACTTTTTATATCATATCTGACATGCATGGCAATTTTAATTAAGATTTATGAAAGTAGCAGGGATTATTTTAGATCAAGATCTTGACTGGTAAAGTATCTAAAGTAACAGTTGTTACGTTTTCATTCAGACTTCCTTGATACCATTCATAATATTAACATTGAGCTACTAAAGTTTCTGGCTTGCTGAACACTAGCTCTTTTGTTGCATTTTATGATCCCTAATTTCCTTACTAATAAGCTATGGGTCCTTAGCGTATTTAGCACGTCAGCCGCAATCTCAGCAAACACCGATCCGTCTGTTCTTTGAGAAGGGTGCAAAAAAGGCTGACAATGCACAGAGGATGCCTAAAGCAACTTGCTCTGCAATGAATCCAGATGCACAAATGTGACTCAGAGCCTGCCCCTCTCTTTAAATGTAATTGCCCAACACAGCTGACTCAACCAGCGTGCAAAACTCTGCCAGTACAAAGAGCTCACCTATGCCATTTGACTTGGGTTTTGCTGCTTTGTGCCAAGCATTCTCAAACTATTCTTGAAGGGTACGCCCCTCCCCATAGCACGTCGTCCACCTCCCCACTGAAAGCACAAGATGGTTGTGGTTGTCTTCAGTGGTATGTGGAGCCTGTGATCATCCCTGTACTGATATTAGTCCTCCAAAACAGTCCTCCTACCATCATTTTCATTATCTGCTGGACACCTTCCTCTCCTACTGCATTTTCAGGGCTGGACCTCCCAACTCTCTACTCATTGGACTCCCAGGGTCTGGGGCAATAACTTTAGGGATGGATGGGTTTAAAAGTGTGAAGAATTTTCAAGAGTGCCAAGGGACACTGAATAACCTTATTCACATGAAAGTGAAGTAGCCTGTGACTGCATGATCCTCCTTCCACACATCAAACATGGACTACCTCTCCTCCTATTAAAGAAAAAGTGATAAGCATAGTGTAAGCACCATCTTGTGAGGTAATGTAATATTTGTAAGCAGGGAACAAGCTTGATGCCGAAAAAAAAGTGATCATTGTTCCTACCAAGCTGTGATGAGCTCTGTGCTGCTGTGTGTCTTGTCAGATCCATGCCCAGGACACACATGTGATTCTTCACAGGATTTGTGTCAGAGCATACTGGTGAAGGGGCTCACAAAGCTGACTCCATGATCATGTGAACATGCCCTCGTCCTGATTAGACAGGAAAACTCATGAACTTTGGTCAGAGAAGGAAGGCTAGCAGAGTAATAAATATCAGAGAAGCAACTGTTGTATGAAAGAGAAACAAAAAGTGAAGGGTGTGCTGGTAGGCATTTGTGTGGCTGAGAAAAGAAAAACCTATGGAAAATAGTTAGGGACCTATATATTATCTCAGCGTAACTTCAGTCACCAAGTGCTGCTCTGGTCTACCCGCTGTAATCTCTTCCCTCCTTTTCATTTGCTCTTACTCTAGCTTCTCGCTCCAGTTCATACAAATTAATCACAGATTTTTTAAATTATTAGTCATGGTTTTAAATTCACTCACCTGCCAGCTAGTTATATCACTGTCTCCTTCCTATGTCCAGGACTTCCACATTTTAAATACTCATCTCTCCTGATTTTTCAGCCTTCACCTTCAGGGACTCTCCTCAAAGTTTCCTGACCTTCTGCCCATAACTTCCTTACCATTCTGTTCAAAGGAAGTGTCCTGTTCAGTAACTTTTATACGTGCTTTTCCAAAATCCATTTGTATGTCCAGAGATTGTGCAAAGGATAGTAGAAATTTCCCCTGAAAGGAAAACCTAAGAAAATTACTTTGATGAATATACAATCATATTCATTAAGTTTGGAGAGGTAATAAATATGAATTTCCTTTTCAAAATGTCCTCTAATATTGATTTTGTAATGGTGTCATTTTAAAATACATTACTGCAGTACAAAAAATATTATAGATTGACATTTTCACTTTTCCAAAAAATAGCTAGCATTGAATGTTTCAAAAATGGTGGTGGTGGGGATTTTCTTCAGATCTTCCCTTCACTAATGATAACAAAGTTGAAGGAGTCTTCTTTAGTTTACAAGAATAAAAATTTTAAAATCATAAAAAGAATTGCAAAAGTCCTTCTCCTGCACAGCTTTAAATAAAATAACTTGCAATTTATTATATGTGTCAGGCTACTTTCAAAAGCCAAAAAAATAAGGGAATATCTGGGACAATTCTGTTTCAAAATTATTCTAGACTAATGGCTAGCATATTACAAGAATGCTCTGATTTTCTTACAGGTAAGAGCATGTTAAGTGTCCAATCCAATAGCTTTGAGAAGAGTTCCTGACATTTTCTGATTACAAATATAGAAAAACCTCATGATTTGAAATGTTTCCAACTCAAAGCAATCATAATCTAAATCTTCTTTCTTGCTATGCCTAGTCTATATACTCTTGAAAGCTCTTCACCAGTGTATACTATCATCAAAGGATACTACAAAATTATATGTAATGTCTGCCTTGAAAAACATGTCAGTATTGCATTTTAAATGCAAAAATATAACTTGATTCCACTGTGACTGTTATTAAAATCTGCTACATAAAGATGAAATTTTACCTTATTTTAAGAAGTATTCCAACCTATTTCTGTAACAACTGAAAATAGGCTTGTGTGAATTCTTCAACAAACCGATTCTTTCCTAAATAAAGATAAAATTACAGAATCAGGTCATATTTCAGTAAAATGAAAGTGTTTTGACATTACTCATAGGCCACATTTTTAAGGCAAACAGAAAAGTTATTATCTCTTCCTTGACACATTTAAGTAGCCACTTCTAAGTGGTTCCAGCTTTGAAATCTGAGGAATTTCCAGCTATGAAAAGCAAATACATTGTAGTTCTGCTCCTCCTGTCATCTGTAACTGTGCATTAGCTAGAATAAAATCTTCTTACAGAAACCATTGAATACGTGAATTTTTTAAAATATCTGCATGGTTTTCCATATGATGCAAGCAAGAAATGAACCATTGGAGTTTACCAAATGCAGACTATCTCCATGATTTTTAGAACTGTTTTAAGTTAGATTTTTCTACTGAAAAATGCCAAGGAGTTCACTTCCCTGAGATATGCTTTATTCTCAGTTTATGGCGATTCTTCTACAAATACAGTAGAGTAATAAACCATATTGTGAGCTAGTATATTAAGCCCAGGCAAAACTGTAGATTCCTCTTTAAAAAAAACCCCACAAAACAAAACAGAACAAACCCAACAAAACCAATTCATGAATTTGAGAGAAATGGTTGCACATTCTTTGAGGTTAATATACTGACAGCAAAGAAAAAAATATAAATCTAAATCTACAGCAACAATAAATTACACAGATGAGAAAGTCACATATTAATCTCATTACTGGAAAAGAATCATGAAACAGTGAAGCATCAGATGTAAGGTTCAGGTTTTCCTTAACGTCTTCAAAAAGTGATACTGGATAAAAGGTGGGATAGTGCAGGCACATTTGAGCAAACTGGGTCCAGATGTGCAGTGTGGGCCTGATCCAAGGTGACCCAGACTGCCTGGAAAACCCTCACTGATTTCAGTGCTGTTCAGTGCTGGCTCTCAGAAAAGTGACTTCTCAGCTAAGTGCCACATTACTGGGTCATTCCTGCACTGCTGTGCCAAATACACCTCCTTCTCTAGCAAACTGACTTTAGCTTTTTGTGTAATGCTGCTGGTTGGTCGTGTCACAGCACTCCTGGGAAGGGATGGAAACGCAGATGGAAAACTAAGAACAAAATAATCACTTAGACGAAACTTCCTTGGAGAGAAAGAGAGAACAACTGGGAGAGATCAGACAGAAGTTTCTGCCAGGATGTGTGAGTAAATGACATCAGGCATTTATGGAGGTTAAAGCAGTAACAGCCAAATTTCTCTCAACCTTGAGAGAACCCACTAAGGGCTCTGAAGTGGAGTGAAAGGAAGGGCAATCTGTCTAGTGTGCCTGCTTGACGTATGTGTGAGTCCTGAACATCGTCTGTGCATAAGCCTCCAAAACCACAGCACTTCAGTATGCAAACTTGTCTTGTGCTGCAGAATCAACGTATGCGTCTCTTGCATTAACTTGGAGGGGACCATGACCTGATTTTCCAAAGATTTCTAAAAAATCCATATACCTTCACTGGTCTGGAGAGAAAATATCCATGCCAATGAAAGGAACACATGGTTTCCTGTTCAGGCTTCTGTTGAAATCCAAATATGAAGCTAACCACAAATTTGTGGCCAAACTCTGTCTTGGTGTTGAATAGCCAAACTCCATCAAAATTCATAGAATTGAATCCCACAACATAGCATGTAGTTTTTCCCAGTGTCTCTGTGCGTTTTCGTTTCTTACACCCACCTGAACATTTTTACGCTAATCTCTAACTCTCCAAATCTCCAGTATAGACCATTACACAGATATTTTACTTAAAGCAAGATGCATTTTTGTTATCCGTGGCGGTAGATCAAAGTGGACTGGCCAGCAGAGGGTGCTACTTGAATTTGAGAATAAAACGTATCAACAACCTTTTAAGAAAAATCAGATTTCCAGAAGATTATGCTATAACATATAACTGGAGAAGCCACCTCCTTCTGCCATTGGTGCTAAAGAAATGGGATGGTGCTATATTTTTTACCTGAAATGCTTGATTCAACTGGTAGCACAAAATGCTGAGGAGTGATCTAAGTGAAACTTTAGATTTAAGCTCCGACAGCAGTCTAAATGGCACTAGATACTACTGTACAGGAATAAGTATTGCATACACAACCCAACACTCTTGGTTCACTTTGGTAGACTTAGGTTTCCACCCCAGGTTAGGCTTTTTACCTCTTTGCCTTTTACCAGACTGAACCAATCTGCTTGAAATTTCATAAGTGTGTTCTTCTGCCAAAGTAGAATTTTAATGGAAAGTTTGAGGTAAATTCAACAAGATGTTTGGGAGACATGAAGGCTCAAAAAAGGAAGCAGTTTCACCTCTTGAAAATTTTCCTAACATTTTTTTTGGCGTATAGTAACTGCAAAATGGCTTGGCTGAGAAACTAGAAATTTGTTTTAATCTTTTGTAGATGGTGATTTCTGTTTCCTTTGGCTTCTTTTGGGGTGCTTCAGGGGGCAATTATTTAGTCGCTAAAAGACGTTTATGCAAACATTTAGGGTTCCTAAATCCGCATGTCAGCTTTTATAGGACTTATGAAATCCACAATAGTGGAATGCAGCTTTCCCAGACTGCACAGACTTTTTCACATGGTAACTCTTGTGATCAGGGCATGAGAAACTTCATTTCAGAAAAGACTTTTGTAGGTTTCAGCTGCCCTGTGAGAAGTTCTGAAAGGTCCCACCCACAGCACCTTCAGGTCCTCTGAGACCTGCTCGAGGTAAAGGCCATTCCCATAAAGGCATTTTACTTCCTTTTTGTCTCTACATCTGCTTAGAGCTCTCCTACTTGCCTCTGTTATCTGCACGTATGTCTCTTGGCAGGATTTGAGGGAGAAGATATTTTTCACCACAAATCTAAACTGGTTCTGTAAGCTATACCACTCCCAGTGCATGGCTAGAGGCAGGCCTGTATGTAAAGATTTACCCCAATTACACCCAGGGAAAAAAAAAAAAATCAACTTTTCTTCTCACTGGTTGATCAAAAGTCTTGTGGCCCTGAGGATCACATCTTTAAATGTAGTTGACAGTATTTCAGTAGTTAACAAAACTCTCCATGGTGAGTTTTGAAGGTGTTCTGAATTCTTGCAGTATGTGATTTGTTACTCTTATTAGCCCAACATCTAAGGAGTGAAGTAATTCACTGGCAGCATTCTTTGTAGAATAATACTAAGAAAAAGCTGAGGTTCCGTAATGATTTATGAAGAGAATATGGTCAGAATTAACACCGACTTGGTGAAGATACTGTTCCATTTTTGAGATTTTTGTGCTGCTCCCAACTTCTTGTATTTACTGTTAATGATATATTTTTCAATACAAAAATATAGAAACAAAGAGGTAGAATCCAGAAATATAAGTCAGAAAGAATCTGTGAAAGTTTGGGAAACTTGAAACCAGACTGTCAGAAAGGAATGAGGGAGGCATGCAAAAAATATAGAAGAATTAATATTACACCTGCAGGCAGAATTATCTTACAAAGTACTGAACATTTTCTGAAAATAATTTAGTGTTATTGAAATGTTGACTAGAAGGAGCAACGTATAAAGCCAGTCCTGAGACAGCCATTGCATTTTGAGTGAGATGTCCTGTCCCCAAGCTTTCTTTTTCCCCGTTTCCTCTTTTCTCCTGTCTCCCCACACCCAGCATTACTGTAGAATCTATTTTATTAAGGGAAAATATATTTTGAAGAAAGCCTTCCTTATAGTCACTTATCAACCTTATATGTATGCAGTTATTGGCCCAGAGATTTATGTGTCCACAGAAGTAAAAATGTGGTACCTTAGAAGATGATGTGCTAAATTTGTATTGGTTAAACTAATGAATTTCTGGTGAGTTCAAAGAGATATGAATGTGATATTCAGCAAGCCATGCTAATAAAAATGAAGTGAAGAATAAAGTAGAAGTGGCAGTTATCTCAAAATCAGTTAAGAAGTGAAAAAAAAATAAAGAATATCTAAAACTATAAAGAAGAGGAGTTCCCAAAAGTTTCTGGAAGGCAAAGGGAAAACAACTAGAAAATTCTTTTTAATGAAAACCTTCTTTATATTTAACAAAATGGTTATTTAACCATGTTAAATTTATATGTTAAATTTAACAAAATTTAACAAAAAGCCTGTTTACAAAGACTTTGTAGGCTTCACTTTGCTAACCTCTTCTATAGAAGGAAAGTCTGCACTGGATGATTTTCAACCCATGTGTTGTTTCTCTTCCATCGAAAAAAATGTTGAGAAAGCACTGATGAACAGAAGACCAAAAATGGAAAAGAGATCAGAAAAAAGTCAATGCTATGATACCTCAGGGGCAATTCTGAGTTTAGTCCCCTTTCAAATGGTTTCTCAGGAAGAGGCATATTTCATTCTTCAAGTAGTTATGAGGACAAATCATCATCTAAAGGAAATTTCTTCATTAAAATCCATTTGTCTTTTAATCTCTCTGCTTGCAAATATGTGGGATTCTTTTTTCATCAAACAAGTCCATCACCTTTCCCATACTTGAAAGGAAAACTCCAACAAAGAGTGCTTGCAGGTTCGTTACTTGGCTCAGTTATTTGCCAGATGGGAGTGAGGCTGTGTTTTGGCTAGCCTGTATGCTCTAATGTAATATTAAACCAAATAAAAAATTAAATGGGGTCCAAGTGCAGACCTGCAGCTAAGAGAAATATTTAATGAAAAAAATGAAAATTCCTGAAATTTTATCATCACTCTTGAGGTGATCTAAGTTATTTATGCCAAAAACATAAATTAAGCTCACTGTTCTCTTAGAAATCTGACAGAAATCCACTATTTTTTTCAGTCAATTAATCTCTAGCAACAGCTATCCTATTTTACCTTCAAGATAACACTGCAATGTCTGTAAGGACTGCTTATAAGAGATCTGACCTCTGTTTCCAACGTACATCCTGAAATTCTCAGGATAGCCTTGGAGACTATCTGCAGACCTGGCTTCCATGTGTCCCAATTTATAATCATATCAAGAAATTTATTCCACCAAACATCCTTAAACGGCAAAATTGCTGTTACTGGCTCACAGTTCACAAGAGTATCTGAATTATTAACTCATCCACAAGTGCCAAACAGCAGGTTAGCTGCCAGATTACAGCCTGATTGAAAACTGCATAAAATGAAAAGCATTGTATGAAAGCATTTGGTAATTGATTTATTTTTTCTCTGTATGCCAAAGGATGGTTTTGGAAGGTTGATAACATGTTTATCATTGTGACTCCACAGTCTGCTTGCAAGATTAATTGATCTCTTCCCTCTTTATCTTTGCTATATTTATGAAAATTACTTTATATACTTCTATGACTTCATGTATTCATTGTGTTATACTGGATAGGTATCATAAAACACTATCCTGAAGAGAAAAGGCATGAAATACATGTTTCAGACAACAGAGTCCTCAATGAAAAAATATTATCGATGTTGTCACCTGATAGCAGATATCTCTGACACAAAGTCTGTTCTTTACTGGAGGATGTGTTTTTAGTACCAATCTGCAGCTAATGTAAAAGTTGTAAGATATTTTTGTTGAAAAATATACTTTTCATTTACTGTTTGCAACACTGGGTCTGTACAGTTCCACAAAAGACCTGTTTTGATTTGGGGTTTTTTTGGAAGATCCTGCCTGACTTCAATGAGCTTCGCATCAAGCCTCAGTTCTGTAGTAGACAGAACTCTTCTATTAGAATTTTTCTGCCATCTATCGCTGACCAATTAGGAGGAAGCAGGAGGGTATCTGAACCTCGAGGTACACAGATAATCATGAAAATTGCTTCTGGGTTTTCTAGAGAAAGGATGCAATAATTACCCTTGCAGTTGTTTGAAAACTCTCTAAACTATCCCTCAAATAGGATTTGTTTAGTTTCTTGGAGCTGATCTGAGTTGATACGCATTCTTGACTTGCAACCCATTTTCCATGACTGATGACCCATTTGTGAGTAGCATAGCAATCTTCCACTCATTCTGGTATAAATTTGAAACTATATCGCAGCATGACAACATTAATTTCTTTCTTCCTTTTTCTTCATATGTATTGACAATAATAAATAGACCAATAAACAGGATGGTAACTAGGATTTCATCTGTATACATGCATACATGCACATATACAAACATTTATGAAAGAAACAAAAAGACAGATGTATGCATGGCGTAGAAAATAAAAGAATTGGCAAATAAATGCTTTTTTTTTTTGTATATGAAAAATGCATACAACTTACATAGGCTAAATTCCATGTACCTGTGTTTGTCCTGATCCATACACATGTGGATAACTGTACAGATATTTGAATGTTGGGACTTAAAGAGAGGAACAAAACAGTGTAAACTAACATCTGTTCGAAACAGTATTGAATGTCTTCTTAGTGCAAACTAACAGGAACGGAATGATGTTGAGACAGGTCTTTTGTTTAAAAGGCTTTTTTAGCTGTTTGAAATTCGGGCAAGAGAAGGCTTAGGCCTGTCTGGGTTTGCAGCATTTTGCCCCAGCGCCTCCACCACAGTTAATGAGTGTAGCAAAGCTTTGTGAAAGTTGTGGTTGAAATAGCTGTTTGTAGCAGAAATAAAATACACAAAAGTTACTACCTACATTTCAAAGCAGCTGTGTTTAGCCATAAAAAATAAGCTTAGTAATTATCACAAACATGAACATCTTAAAATACCTCTAACAAGAACTAAACTGTGATCATATTAAGAACATTTGATACAAACTTCTAATTTAGCAACATACTGTTTGGTTGGAAATCAAGCTGTAGTATTCTAGGTTTAAGCAAACATTATTCAGGGTTTAATCTTCCACTTGCTATGGTTAACTCCTATTTGTCTTCCTCAGGGAACTGTAGATCGACACTTCATATTAGTTGTCCTCCCTCTGCCTCCTCTCCTTTTCCCTCCAGTTGCTTCCTCTTAAAAGGTTCCACCAACCTTGGGGAAGCAAAGTACACCCTTAATTTCCTTGAAGAAGCAATCTGAGAATTCTTTCAAAACATATACTCTAAAGAGGAAATTATTATCTTCATATTAAAAGTATTTGGCAAAAGAGGATTCTGTTTCCATTTGTGCTTTTCCTTGACTTAAATGTAGGGAAGTATACAGAAGTCATTAAGAGATTCGCCATATATCCCCAAGGTCTTAGAGACACAAGAGTTTTCTGTCTAGACCTAAATTTCTTGTTACATTTACTCTCTTGCTTGCCAATGAGGCACATGTCCGCAGTGAGCTGGGGACACATTTCCACCTCTGAACTTTGCCTGGGTACTCTGCCTTGCCAGAGAGCCGTGTTCTTGCAGGGCCTCCCTGCCTGCCCGAGTCTGTGCTCCTGCAATCACAGCTTTCAACTCAGGAAAGAAGTGCCTCTGCCCCTGAATACCCTACACAACAAGGACCTCCTGCTTTAAACTAGCAAACTCTTTGAGGGGGTGGAAACTATGTCGTCCAACCTGGTGGGCTCAACTAAAATCCCAGTATTGTGGTTGCTGGATACACTCTAATCTTTGGGCCATTGTACAAGTAGATATCAACCAATCTCTTCAGGCAAGTAGCCTGCAGGTATTGAACTCAAACCCATCCAGAAGTGTTACATGCCCTCTGAGCAAACAGAGAATTAAGAATATTTTGTTAAAGATTCTCAAATGGGGCTAAGTGGAAAATAGTCCACTATTAATCATCTCAGGTGAGCAGCCACACTTCTGCACACATACGCTTTCAGAGAGCTAGATGTGCTGGGTACCCTCCATCAGAAAAGGTATATGCATGTTTTGATGCACAAGAATATGAGAGTGCTCTGGCTGGGTCACGCCACAGGTCCATCCAGCTCAGAGTCTTATTCACAAAAAAGTCAAAAAGAGGATGTCTCAGGAAGGGTGTAAGTGATGCTACTCAAGAATATTCATCCAGCATTCAACCATTGACTTTTTAAACCAGTTGTTTTACATACAATAATTCTCAGCTGACTTTTCTTACATGAATTGGCCTAGTTGTCTTTTGAAATCAGGTAAACCTTAAGCATTTGAAACACCCTGTGATAAGGAATTCCACAGCTTAACTCCACGTTGACACAGATGGATTAGGGTCAGCTTGTTTGAATCTCTCCCCTGGACCTGAATTACACTCTGGGAACTTAAGTGCTATTTACCGTTCACTCTTAGTCCCATAAACTCATGATTTGGTTGAACAAAATCTGAAGCCAAATACCCACCAGCTGTACTAAAGCTTCAGTGTATTGTCATTGGGGTGATACCACAGTGCTGTGCCAGGACTGAAGTCTTAAAACTGGGCCACTTACTAGACCTGTTCACCCTTGTTTCTTCATACTAAGTACAATTTCCTTTGCTAACACTTCCACTGTTTTCTCTTTTCTTTTCTTTTTTCTTTTCTTTTCTTTTCTTTTCTTTTCTTTTCTTTTCTTTTCTTTTCTTTTCTTTTCTTTTCTTTTCTTTTCTTTTCTTTTCTTTTCTTTTCAACAGAAATGCAGTATATTAATAACAAGCACAACAGGGAAAAAAAGAAATTTACATTTAAAAAAAACCCAAGCAGACTAAGCTGAGGTAAGGTTTTAGGACACTAAAATCCAGTTTCCCTTCTTAGGGGGAAATAAAAACTTTGTTCAGGTCTTGGACAAGAAGCAGCAAAGAAAGGTATTAAGTATCACGTTACTTTTTGATGGAGGAATGGAAGCAAAGATATTGCTGGTAGCAGTTTGAATCTTTAACTCACATTGACACTGAAAAGTCAAGAGAGAAAAAATCTGATTTGTATTACAATCATTTTGGTTTTGTCTTTTTTATCTGTCTTTTTATCTGTGCACAAAACCATCTATTTGTTTGACTGTAACCCACAGGTCATTTTCTTGCCATTGTACATGCCATTCCCACTGTGATATTACAGATAGGCAAAGCAGATAAACAGACGAAGCAAACAAACAGTCTTCAGTGTGATGGGTGCAATTTATAATTAACATGGACAGGGAAAAGATTCTAAGCAGAGGCTTAAAAAAATTACAGGTCCTGATGTTCAACTTGTTTCTAAATTTGTCTGTGAACCACTGATAAAATAGAATGAGAAAAGTCTTTGTAAAGTAAATGATATATTATTACACAAAATAATAGGAACATGCAGTGCTGTAAGTATGAATTAGGCATTCTGTGGTTGATTTTGCATCATATAAACATACTAGTCAGTCCAATGCTGAAAAGAGAGCTAGAAATTCAGTAACCAGTCTCCCTTGTCCAGCTATTAGTGACTACCAAAGATCCTTGGTATAAAGGACCCATATGGAACTACTGATGTGAGTAAGGCAAACCGCTAGATTGAGCTATACATGATGAGTAATAATATATTAGCCAGAAATTGAGAATATAAGTATATGAAGCACAATTAAAGCTCACTGAATTCAATTAGATTTTTCTATTGGATTTGTTGACATTGAATCACAATGGGAAAGGAAGACTTGCTCAATACACACCTAAAATGATATATGCAAGTACATCATTATTAGTCATGCTACGGGCACATTGCATCTGTAGAGCAAAAGCCTAACAAAGAATTTCTGATATTGGATTCGGTAATTTTTGTGATGGAAAAATTTCCTGTAGAACCTTAGAAAATTTCAAGGAGCTTGAGTGCTGACAGTACATCAGGGTTGTTTGTTCCCCTTGTGTTGTGCAGATACGTGCTTAGGGAGATGATCATCCTGTTTACTAGTTTGATTTAGCTGTCAGCAGCAGACATTGGGCTGTCTTCCTTATAACATTAATCCATAAATACTCAATATCATTTATTTCCAAGTTATTGCTGAGCCAGAAACAAAGAATTTCATTTTGATGGAGTGCCATTCACTTTCTCCATTTACTCAGACCATTTCTGTGTTAAATTCTATAACTATGATATTAACGTTCAAGTCATGAACATCTCTCCAAATTTCATTAATACCAACTAAGTCAAATTAAGCCCATAAAGCGAGCAGTTCTCATTTCTCTTGTTTATTACATTGGATCCCAGCACAGACAGATAATTAAAGATATTTCTTTTCTTCATGCTCCTTGGTGCCTTGATTAAAGATGTTCTTGACAGTGTGACGTTCCACTAAGTGCACGTCTTCTATTCTTTTTCCCTTTTGCTGTAAATTCAACAGTCTTCCAATTAGTGCAAAGGGCTGGTGAGACAGGGACCATTTACCTTGGGTATTCACTTCTCTGCTTAGAAGGTGGACCACATTGCCTTCAACAACTGATAGCTTCTGCAAAAGTAATCTTTCTCTTTGCCATACTTGTCTTGCCTGTACTGCTGCCTGTTTGCTCTTCTTGCTACTAGGGAACAGCAGCAATGGGAGGTGCAGACCAACAACAAAGAAATACCATGAACCTTATTAGTAGAGCTACAGCCCAAGGATAACCCAATGAATCTACAGAGCTCCTTCATCCCATGGATCTTTCCTGCTGCTGGATGATCCCGTTGTTAGGATGGTCAGCCTTCTAGCAATCTTCCCCCAGGCACATAATTCTTCATTCTTAGAGGTTCAGAAGAGAATATGATCATCTCTGAGCTCTAATGCATCATGATACTTGGGATCAGAATGGAGTACAGAGTTTCTCATTGTCTTTTATAGCACTGATATGTTATAAAAACATAGTATGCAGATCCAAAACTTCAAATTCATGTGTGGATTACTATTTTGCATACATTTTAAAGGTCATTCCAAGAAAAAAGTCATATGAATATAGTGACTAGTTGACCTCCCAACAAACTTGGATTGCTGTGAGGCAAAGCATAGGGTACAATTTCATAATAGGTAATTTTTCATTTGTAAATGCTTAGCAAATCAGGTAAATTGGAAAATGAATCAAATCTATGAAACAAACTTAGTTCTGAGTGTACAGTCATTACACATGGTTACCTTACAGATGCCTTCATGATGTAATATATTTTGTGTTTAATACTGTGTTTTATATCAAACATTATTAGGGAAAGTAGTGGGCACCAGCAGTATAAATAAGCCGAAATTAAACTATTTTTCTATATATTATACATGGACTAAGTCTTTGGTCACAATAATATAAATGATTACTTTAAAATAGAATTAAAAATAACATTTACTCACTCTCAATAGTTTGCTTAATCATCTGCATCCACATTTGATATGGTTAACCAGACTGACATGCATTTAATGAACCAGAACTAAAAATTATTTAAATACAATGTTGTTGCTGTCTCAAAATTCCAGAGGAATACTTCTGCCCACCAGCAGGCATGTACATGGAAAAAGTGCTTCTGAAATCCTAAATATAACATTTTCCTTTTAGCCAGCATAAATGACCTTAATGTAAAAATCTGATCCCTAAATAAATTAGAGATTATGTAAACTCTGAAAAATGCTTTTTATAGGCAAGAACTAGTCCTGATGAAAAGCTTCTATGACTGGATTTACTTGCATCTCTATTTCATCCTCTATCAAGAGGAAGATCAGTCCAGGAAGGAGTCTTTGGTACCTTCAATGAAAAGTAGAAATTAAGGGACCTGGTAAATTCAAATGACATTTTCTTTTGAAATGATGGTTTGTGTGCTGTCTCAGGCAGTCCAAGCTTGTTTCAAGATGAATAGTAACTGTATTTTTCAGGGTGTTGGTGTAGGCAAGGATTTTGTTTGCTAGTCAATGCACAGTCAACTTTGTTACAGAAAGAGATTAGCCTCAGACAAACACACACACAACTGTTATTCCAGTGCTCCATTAGTACTTGTAATTCTTGCATTAGACAGTGAAAGAAAATAATTCAGGTATAGAATGATACTTTTACAACCTAATTTTGCAACTCCTTGCTATAGGAGGCAATGGTTATTCATAGAAGCTATGTCATCAGCTGCACTAGTGGGACTATTTCCATGATTAAAGCCTTCTCCAACATCTGATAGATGGAGATTCAGAGACATCATTAAAGGTTATTTCTACTACTTTCAAATCTGGCTCTTAAAAAAAAAGTTGGACAAAAGAATCTGATTACACGCTGAGATTATTTTAACATCATAAATTTACAGGCAGGAATGAGTTTCCTCTGTCTTCCCTTCAAGTATACAAAAACTTGTGTTACTCCACTATAGGTTAGTAAGAAATTGTGTGAACACAGGTAAAAGCCATGCTGAACCTGAGATAACTAGCCTCCCTGAAGAGAAAATAGGTTACCTGAGAGCTAAGACTGCACTAAAAATCTTCACATATCTTCCATACTGGTTTATCATGTATATTTGATCTTCAGTCTTTGGGGACTATCTCTTTCCTGGTGCTTTTTTTGAGGAAAGACAAGTTACAGAGGATGGGGGACTGCACCATCCCAAGAGGAATATGGGATAAAACACACCAGAGCGGGAGGCCTGTTCAACAAAGGCACTTAGTGCCCGAGTGCTGGAAACTCAGCTCTCATCTTTCAGGGAGCCAGATGGCTTCTGGCTTCAAGCCTTGTGGTGCTTCTGAGGCAGGTTCCCTACACCGGGTCTAGAATAAATGTGAGTGGAGTCTGATCATGTCTGCCCTTTTGTAGTGACATAAGCTCCCCCAGAGGCATCTGTCTGGTCCCAAAGAGAGACTTGAGTAGCCTCAGGTCTTCTTTACACTCTCAGCTGTGCAACACACCTAAAGCCAAAGCCTACACAGCACAACACAGACTGGGTGAGGGGTGGAAAGTCAGAACAGCAAATTCTGTGTGATATTCACTGGGCAGGCAGGAGATCTAGATAAACTGGCTTGCATCTAATTTGCATTGCTTCAAATCTATTTCTACATCTGAATTCACTCCCTTAATGTCTCTTTACACCGAATTCCCATCCAGAAGCTCAAGGAGCTTTATCTGAATGTTAAACAGTCTGGGAAATCATTACGAAAAGAATTTGCAAAAGTAATCAGGCAAATGTTTAGAAAAAAATGACACTGCTTACACCCTCTTCTGTTCAAGCAAACAATTTTACTGTCAGACATTTTCAAACAGAAAAGCTGAAGTACAGGCTGGTAGTCATTAACAGTGTGCAGAATGCGAGTTCCAAACCAGGAACCTGGATTTAAGCACAGACCCCAGTCAGTCAGAATGGAAGTGCACTCTATGACCTATTTCTCCCACCTCACATAATCAAAACAACTCAAACTTCTCTTTTTGAATACATGACAGTCACAACACACTAATTGCAGCTAATCTGCAGGCCAAGAATTATGCAGAACAATTACACAGTAGAGTTTCCAAAATCCATGTATTTGAGAAAGTTCCCATTTGTGGATTTTAAACTGGAAAAGTACAGATGCTAAAAAATACAAAGTGCTGTGCAAATGATCTCCTAAACCTGGAAATTAGTCTTCCTTCCTTCCTTTCCCACCTCACATAATCAAAACAACTCAAACTTCTCTTTTTGAATACATGACAGTCACAACACACTAATTGCAGCTAATCTGCAGGCCAAGAATTATGTAGAACAATTACACAGTAGAGTTTCCAAAATCCATGTATTTGAGAAAGTTCCCATTTGTGGATTTTAAACTGGAAAAGTACAGATGCTAAAAAATACATAGTGCTGTGCAAATGATCTCCTAAACTTGGAAATTAGTCTTCCTTCCTTCCTTTTTCTTTCTCTCTTTCTCTTTCTTTCTTTCTTTCTTTCTTTCTTTCTTTCTTTCTTTCTTTCTTTCTTTCTTTCTTTCTTTCTTTCTTTCTTTCTTTCTTTCTTCCTTCTTTCTTTCCTTCTTTCTTTCCTTCTTTCTTTCCTTCTTTCTTTCCTTCTTTCTTTCCCTCTTTCCCTCTTTCCCTCTTTCCCTCTTTCTCTCTTTCTTTCTCTCTCTCTCTCTTCCTTCCTTTGTTTGTTTGTTTCTTTCTCTCTCTGTCTCTTCCTTCCTTCCTTCCTTCCTTCCTTCCTTCCTTCCTTCCTTCCTTCCTTCCTTCCTTCCTTCTAGGAGGAAAATAGAAACACTCAATAGAATGTGCTTTCATTGAGCATTCAAGAAAAGGGATTCAAATCCTTGCTTTTCCTCATATAGGCTACTGGCTTGATCCCAGATGCCTTACTTTCTAGGTACGTAACATGTATTTCAGTGTGAATTGATTTTCATTTTGTCAATAAATCCCATGGCATGGACCTGGTACACACTTTTTGTGGAAAAATACACTGTCAAAAGTTCCCAGTCAGTTCTAATTGTAAGTTTGTTTCTGGAAAGGGAAAAATGAAAGGGAGGAAATATAACCATACTTGTTGGGCAAATCACATGCTAAATGCATCCTTCTGTTGGAACAAACAGATGTGGAATGACAGGCAGAGTGATCCAAAAAATCAGTCTTTGAGTTGGCAGCGGGAGATTTATGCTCTAGTCCTGGCTCTGTCACTGACTGATTGGGCTTCAGTTTCCAGCTCTTTGCCATTTTGTATCCATTATGTGTATTGCCTATTTAACTTATAAAAACTTTGGCATAACAGCATTCCCTTAAAATCTGTAGCCGTTCAGTGAAACCCCATGGTAGCAGTACGGCTGCATTAGCAATGTCAAGCTGTAGGGACCTGTCAGCCTAGATCTGAGTAGGCAAAAGTAGGAAGAGTTGCTGCAGCAGTGGGAATAAGAGCTTCTTAGGAGCAGTTTTTAAGGGCCAGTTGTAGCAAACCAGGCTGAGCTGCTTCCAGCACAGCTCTCAGCCTCTAGTTGCAAGTGCAACTCTCTTATTCATCTCCATTGTCCAGGGAGTTCTCTGTCTGCTTGCATAAATTCAGAGCTTTGACATGAAAAGGATGGGGCTTTTCTCATCCTCAGGAACTTTTCCAGTTCGGGACTGATGCTGTTACTATTTACAACCAAAAGAACTTCTTTGATGCCACAGAGGAATACCAGCATAAGCCAAGGTCATAGTGATAAAATCAGCCCCTAGTGCAAAATATCAAACCTTTGAAACACTAGTACTTGACAGGTTAGTTGTTGGGTTGTGGGTTTTTTTTCCACTTGGCTGTATGGAGTTTAGGCATTAGGTCAAATTCTGCTCTCACAACACCACGAATCTGGGAGATGTGCAGTTAATATCAAAGAGACATGACTAGCACTGTGCCTGCAACACCTATCAAGAAAAGTGTTGCACATAGAACTAAATGCATAATTTATCCCGCAACACCTATCAAGAAAAGTGTTGCACATATAACTAAATGCATAAATGCAGTGTTAAAATGACACCTGGTATCATTATAAAACCAGAAATAATTGTTCTTCAGTAACATATTAACAGCTCTGTCTGTGTTTTATAAAACATTCAGTTGTGTAAAAAGGGCTGTTAGATTGTGACACCAGGTTTTATTTTCTCCTCTCTTTTAATTTCAATTTTAGCCATTTAGGACGTGGGGTTTTTTCTATTTTTAGTTGCTTTGACTCATGCTTGAATTTACAAAATTACTCTTCCCAAGTGCTCACAGAGAGAGTCTTTTGAATTAATGGATAAATCTAAACTCACTCCCATTCTGCAACTAAATTAGTATATTACATGCAATTATTTATGATTCATCCAAACTGGCTTCCCACGGCCCCATAAATCTTATAGAGTCAGAACATTGTGGCATCATCTCTGCTGATAGTTTTCATTCTTTTGCCAGCCATAACGCTCCTTGAATTGGAGAAAAAGCCTTCCTACTCAGTGATGACCAGTTACACCGCTGGCACTAGCAAATTTCTGGAACCGTGTCCAGCCTGACAGAAGGAAAGTAGGTATTTCCAATGGGACTAAGCACCTTCATCCAAAACTGCAGTCCTCTAAATTCCTGCTCATTTGTTGCCACGCCCTGGAGGTGCTTAAGCTCCGCAGGCGCCAGCTTTTCACATTAAAATTCTCCAGACTCCTGAAATTCTGCTGTGGGCATGTCCAGAAATGCCTCTCATGTCATGGCACCGAGTTAGCTCACTGTCTGATCCAGTGAACTCAGCTTTCCTGCACCTGCACCCGTCTCGCCCAAGGGGTAGAGCTGGTGAACGTTCCCAAAACACAGAGCCCTGCCACTCGGCCAAGCGCAGCGGCAGCAGTTGCTGTTCTCCTCTGCCTCCATTCGAGAGCTCCTTGGTCAGGGCTTTTACCCTAGATGTGGGAAAGCTGGGCTTTACACCCTCCTGCGCCTGAGGAGATCAAAACCCACGCTCTCGCCACAAGGGCGGGGCTGTTCTGGGTGAAAGTGCTCTCCACCCTGCCCTTTGAAGCTCTTCCACCCTACAGGAGCAAACCACAGCTTCGCAACAGCTGTGGAGAACATGAGTGAGCACGATGCTTCAAGGGGTGACGGCCCTCATGGGAGAAGGCAAGGGAGGTTTCGGTGCCGTTTCCCTCCCCTAAGGAGTTTCTGGGTATAGTGTCCCAGGTCAAATGCATAAATGGTCTTTTTGGAGCATATATGGGAAGGAACTTCCTCGTTTCTGCTCAGTGGGACACTGAGGAGGCTGGAGGCAGTGTGTTTCACCCGGCACTCCAGTCACCCCTCACTGGTCAACACTGCCATTGGCACCTCCGAGCACGGCTGCAGCTGCTCCTGGATGGCTCTCCTGAGGCCCTCGTGAAGGCTGAGTTTCTCAACAACTCCTCTCCCCAGAGAAGCAAAACAATAACACCACCAAACAAGGACCCTCTGCAGCATTTCAAGCGCATTCAACGTCTGTCACACTCCACCTCCCAGCTGCCCTGTGGTCCCACATGCAGCTGTAGCTGCAGCCACCCCACCAGAGGCAGCAGGCTCCCACTGGGGCACCATGGCAGCCTGCTGCCAGGGGACAGTGACACTGCACGTCCTCATTTGCCATGGTCCAGGAGCTCTGCCCATGCAGCTCGCTGAAGCTATTGTCTGACAAACAGCTTGAGGAAAACGGTGAACTGGATTTCTTCTTTCAGGGGTTTTGGAGAATGAGTTGCATATTTCTCTGTAATATGCATCTATCTGGGTAACAACCCCGCCAGCCCAGGGCTGCCCACTTCTGCTAGCAACCATTGTTTCCCAGGGCAATTTCCACAAAGTGGTTGCAGCCTCTGGGACCGCAGTTCACACTGAGCTTTTTGTTTTGCCTTGTCTGTTGGAAGTCTCCAGTGACTCTCCAGTTTCTCACAGTGAAGTCATATGCGACACTCAAGTGCCCTTCAGTCTGTGCCTTTTTTCGAGTGATAATTTGGATTCCTTGGCCCACAGAGTCAAACCACTACCCCACTTCGTGAGCTTGAGTGAGTCCTTTGGCTCACCAAGTGCATTGTCCAAAGATTAATTCTTGATCTTCAACGCACTTCTTTGACTTCCTTAGGCATGTTTCCAGTGGAAGTAAAACTTGCAACATCAGTCTGTCTGCATATCTGTGCCATCCACAGTGCATTTTGCCTCTTTTGTCTGATGTCAAACAAACCTGACTGGGAGATACAGGTTTGACAGGAGAGATGGGGTCTGAGCATTTGCAAGTTCTCCTCAACAGGTATTGCCAGGTGATTTGTGTAGTGAAATATGTATGTATGTGATACATAGATATCATTGCCAAAATTCTCTTCAGAAGCAGATTGGAGATATACAAAGATAACATAAAAATTCATTAAAACTAGTCAACTGGCAGACAGAAACAGGTAGGAAAGCAGCCTTCACTACTGTTCATATCCAGAGAATTAATTATTGCATGGCTAGTGACAGAGTTAGTTAGTGTTTTGAGAGAGTTAGTGTTTTGAGAGCTAGTTAGTGTTTGAGAGGGCAAGCACAGCACGAGCAGGTTTATGAGTGCGTCCTGTGCAGCTTACCAGGCAAGGTCTAGGGGTGGACCTGGCTGGAGGCAATTGTTTATAGCTACCTCAGGAGTGTTTAGGGGTATATTATTAATGCCAGGGATCCATACTCACCCCATAAATAACTATGTAACATCGTTTGTGGAATTAATTTTGATCTGGTCTTTTCTAAGGGATGTGTTCATCCAACTTTAACTCTTTCACCTATGAAGCAACTGCAAAGCTGTCTCTTCAACTTTGGTACTCTCTGCTTGAGTACAACAGTTCTAGATGTTTTGTTTTTCCCGTGGTTTGCAGTATTCATGACTTTTTTTCTGTTATAGAAGCTGACTACACCATAATCACTTCCAAAATACTCCCCCTGACAAGGATAAATCAGCCTAT
Source organism: Calidris pugnax (assembly GCF_001431845.1). Lineage (NCBI taxonomy): Eukaryota > Metazoa > Chordata > Aves > Charadriiformes > Scolopacidae > Calidris > Calidris pugnax. The sequence continues at coordinate 1,099,511 of NW_015090786.1, read as the reverse complement.
GCTGAGCGCTGGGATGCTATGGCCAGATTGCTGCCAATATTAAAGCCTGTTTAAAAGTAGCTGGGGGATCTCAGTGCTGCTCTGCAGATACAGATGTTTAACATTTCATTACCAAAGTTTTACGCTAGCCTCCTCTACATGACTGAACTGAAACCTTTTCAATATACCTAATGCTGTAGAACCAACTATTGCTGAAACAATATTATCTTCTGTATATCTTCTCCTGGGCTGGCAGGTCCTGCTGGCATGTACAGTGAATTATTGTTTACCCCTCCTCCAGGAAACTCGTCTACCTCCAGAGCATTTCAGCCCTGGCAGGGCCTTTAGCAGCTCCAGCAGTTCTGCGGCTCCTCTTTGTTTTACTCCTAGTGCCCCAGGTGGTTGAGTAACCACTCTGAGCCGAGGACCACGACCAGCCGGTTTCTAGATGGTCAGCCCTGTAGAATGCTGTCCTTGCAGGACCCTGTTGGCTGGAGAGAATGGCCTGGAAAACCCCCAGCCAGCTCAATGCCGTGGCTGGCACAGATCATGAAGCTGTGCTTCTTTATATACTACTCAGCTGTGCTTTTGTTGTTTTCAAGCACTAAACAGCGGCACTTCTCAAGCTAGAGGGCCTTGTTGATACTTACAGGTAGAAATAAAAGGAGTGAATGGATCTTTGAGTTGAAAGAGAATCTGCCTGGTCACATATCAGCCAAGACATTTCAGAAGATACCATTGGTTTTGTGTGTTTTTACAGACTGGGAAATATTTTTTCGAATCAGAATCATAGGGCTGCATAGAAAGAAGCATGAACAGCAGGTCAAAGGAGGTGATTCTCGCCTTCTGCTCTGCTCTCATGAGATCCCACCTGCATCCAGCTCTGGAGTCCCCAGCACAAGAAAGAAATTGACCTGTTAAAGGAGGTCCAGAGGAGACCCACAAAAATTATCAGAGGCTGGACACCTCTTCCATGAAGAAAGGCTGAGAGCTGAGGTTCAACCTGGAAAAGAGAAGGCTCCAGGGAAACCTTTCAATACTTAATTACTTTCAATACTTTCAATACTTAAAAGTGGCTTATAAGAAAGATGTCACAGGACAAGAGGCAACAGTTTTAAACTAAAAGAGGGTAGGTTTAGATTAAACTTAAGGAAGACATTTTTTATGATGAGGATGGTGAGACATTGGAACAGGTTACTCAGAGAGGTTGAGAATGCCCCATCCCTGGAAGTGTTCAAGGTCAGACTGGACAGGGCTTCGAGCAACTTGATCTAGTGAAAGATGCCCCTGCCAATGGCTGGTTGAAACTAGATGATCTTTAAAGGTCTTTTCAAACCCAAAGAATTCTGTGATTCTATGTTTTTGCTATTCTATGAAGAAATGATCTAGCTGCACTGACAGCAAAGTAGTACCTTGTAAGGCTTAAACTAATTTTGTTGTTATTCTATCTGTTTTACATTTAGCAGCTCTTGTAACACTGTCACATCCTAGCTTTGGTAGAGACTAATTAAATTTACTGCTTCTTTTCTTCCAGCAAGATTACAGGCCAACTGATTTCAGTAACGTCCTTCTTGACACCTTGGGAGGTGAAATTTGTTGAAGTTCAACACAAAACTGTAAATAAAATAGAAACACTGAGAAATAGTTTAAAATGACATCTGGAAGCTTTGCAAAGAGCTAACTAGAAGGACTGCTTGAATAATTTTAGATCATACAGTAATGAGATACCTTGTCCCTTTAATTTTAGGAAACACTGTATTTGCATGAGAAAGAATACATTTACAATGGCATCTGAAAAATGCAAAACTTCAGCTAAGGAAAGATCACTGTAGTTTCCAAAATAATTCAATTTTCATGAAATTTCCATCAGAAAGGACTGCATTCAGTCCTTTAAACAAAGCTGTTTTCCCTTCAGTACACTTTAGAACATGTACCACTCCATGTGGCAGCAGATACTTTGGGGTAAGACCTTCGGCAAGCATAAATCAACAAGCTTATAGCAAAACCAGCAGAGATGAGATGCCTTAAATCAATTTAGACTATGGCCTCTCAGTTGTATAAAAGTGCTCTTTGTTAATGATAAAGTGACAAAAATGTGGCTGGCTTTTATGAATTAATTAATCTGTGCTAACTACTAATGAAGGCAAAGGTCCTTCAGACACAGGAAAAAGTACACATCAGCTTTAGAATGAAATGAAAGTTTTACACAACAAGCCCTCCTGGTAGGACTGATTTTTGACGTTTTCAGGTACAGCACTTGGACCTCGAATACGTGTTGCACGTACAAGAATATACATGAAGAATTTTGTGACTGTTTTCACGGGAGATATATTTACAGCAGAAGAGTGAGTTTGGGGACTGCCCCTGTTGTATCCTGCAAGAATTCGAAAATATTTTTCGAAGGAGGGTCTGTTTAAGTGTCAGTTTTGATCCCTGCTCCTTTCCCAGAGGGCACATAAAGGGCTAGCCCCAGGAGAGCGCCGGCCGCCAGCTTAGGTCTGGGAGAGAACCTGTAGCCACCGTATATCTTCGGAGGAGAGCCAGCCGCTTCTGAATGAGATCCAAAACAGCCAGCACGCTAAGCTTGGACCTGCCTAAAATCAGTACACTCAGCAGGCAGCTGCCGAAACCTACTTATTAGGGAGCGCCAGGGGCAGGGGAGGGTCTGCAACCCGCGGCTGGCACAGGGCTGCAGGTGGTCACCTCTGCCCGCTGCCGCTGCCCAGCCTGCAAACTGCCCTTGAGACAGCCGAGAGGCCAAACCCCTTCAAAGAACCAAACAGCTCAGCTCTCCTTGTAACTGCCTGGAAGAAACAACTGCTCACCACGCTGTTTTTTGTTGGGTTTGGTTTTTGTTTTTTTTTTTCATTTGTTGTTGGGGTTTTTTTTGTTGGTTTGGGTGTGCTTTTTTTTTCCCCAAATATACAATCCCAATGGTAAGAGAATGGAATTAATTTACCTTCTCAGCCTGAGGGCTTCAAACCCACAGCCCTCAGAAGAGGAGCCCGCGTATCAGCTTGTGGGATGGAAATAAAACTTTCCACCCACCCTCCCTGCTGAAACCAAGCCGCAGCACTGCAAAAAATTCAGGAGTCACGGGCTCAGAGCTGCTTGTTCCTGTTAAGAGCGGGGCAGTTCTGGGCATGTACAGAGAAATCTTGTGCTCTGCATTTGCAGAGCTACCGCCCCAGGGGCTTGGGAGATGGGAAAATTAAAAGCGGTGTCTAAAGGGGGAAAGTTCATCTGGGATTTTGTTGCTGGAAGGATCACAGCCCTCTGCTTTCACACTTGTGCTGGGCGGTGCTTCCACACTTCTCACTCGTAAATGCCAGCATCTGAGCTCGGAGATGAACAACCCTTCACGGGGGCACGGTGTCAGCTTAAAGCATCTGCTGACCCTGCTCTCTGCCCCTCTGCCCAGCCTTTGCCTTTATGACCTCTCACAACCCGCCTTTGAGAAAGGGACCACCCCTCTTACCATCTCGCTTCTACCTCCGGACCCTTTTATGTCTTCATGGTGATACTATAATGTGAATAATGAAATGAAACACAGGCGCTGCTTCTGCTGCTGAGGTCAGGGAAGCTGAGTCTATTTACAGCTGCTGAGAAACTGCACAAATATATTTGTTTTCCTTCTTTGCTCAAGAAACCTGAACCCTTCATTTTCTGTTGCATGAAAAGACACCGCATAATGATTATTTTGGTGGATCATTTCCCATCTGCTCTTGGATGTTCTTTTTTCTTTCTGAGTTTATACTGAAGTCTGGACAAAATCTTTTTAAAATGCTATATTTGCCTGTGAGGTTCACCCTGAAAAAAAAGAAGGAAAAAACCACCACAACTCTTTATTTAACAAAAAAAAAGTTCTCAGGTGTGTCTTGGAGAGAAGGAGGAAACAGATTCCAGGACCATCATAGTGGCATGTCTGTGTAAACTTGTACAGGATATTTCATCGGAATTTTATAGCTTTTTAGTTTTAACCTGATGTCTAAATGAAACTGCAATAAGCCTGAGATGACGGAAAGCTTTTTTGGATGTTTGAATTCCTTGGCAACAAAGGCATGTAGGTTGAAATAAATCAGTGTCTAGCTTTAGTTCTGTACCTGAAAGGTTATATTACTTCTACTGCACACAGTATATTAGAGGCCTAATTAGTTACTGGCCAGGACAGTGATTCACAAATCTATCCCTGCCCAGAATGTATTTAAGTGTGTCCTTCTATGAACCTAAATAAATTCTTCCATATTTTTTAAGCAAAAAGCCATATTTTCAAGAAAAGTGATGTGGTAAGATCTCACACTTAGTTTACACTGCTTTAAAACTGCTATAAATCATAGCACAGTAAAATATCAGACCCAGCAACTCAGAGGTCTGAACAGACTGCCCTGTTTATGTAGACTGGGTGATAATGCTGGCACTTTAATTGCTCCTTAAAGTTTTCTCAGCTGATGCCCTAGTGCTCATTATTTTTGCAGTCACGACTACTGTGTTTATCCTAGAATCCAAAATCTGCCTCCTAAACTGCCCAGGTACTCAAACTTTCAGTTCTCTACTCCCCTTTCCTCCATCCCCAGTCTCTTATCAGTTAGATTCTTAATGCATTTGCAATAATAAAATGTTTGGAGCATACCACATGTTTAATATGAAGCATTAATAATGTGGAAGCTCTTAAACTCTTTCATTAAGAGATCTTTCCCTACAGAATTCATTTTAATCTGTGTTTGGGATGAAAATTTACATGTGGTCAACCTCCATTCTCAACGTACCCCTTTCAATATTTAAACACAGTACTTAACAAATATGTTTAAACATTTAAATGTACTGCTGGCTGTCAGAGGCATACAAGTCCGCAACACTGCCAACGTGCAGTCCATCTTTTTCTGCCTCTTGCATCTTTTTCTACTTGTCATCCCATACAGAAAAAAAAAAAAAACAAAACAGGATTTATTGAAGAACATCAGGAAAATTAACAAGTCTAAACAACTGATAAAAATCAAATATTAGAACCAGTTTTGCCTATAAAATTTGTCTCCCAGCAGATTTACTTCTATATTAATTGCTAGCACAAATATTTTGGATGCAATAAAAAGTCTCTGAGCTGAGCAGGACTAATTCTTGAAGACCCTGATATTGAGATCTTCAAATAAACTCTATCTCGCTTTTAACATTGACTGGCTCAACAGGGGTAGTCTGACCAAGGCTGCGCCCTTCAGAATCATTGTACAGATCAGGGCTGTTATGTATAATATTGTTCAGAAGTTGAAAGACAGACAACGTGCTTTACATGATTAAAAAAAAGCCTCGATAAAAGAAATTCCTCTGAAATTTTGAAAGCATCATACTTGTGTTACATGATTCAGGGAGACACTTAGGTCCAAACAGTACACAGTTTACAAAGTCTTAGGTTGTTTTTGCTCCATTCATGAATTTACCTTCTAAACCTCATATGTAAAAGCATGCAAAACATGACATTTATTCCATTTTCATTTTTATGTATTTATTTGTTTTTATTTTATATTTAAAACTGATTTTGGCCTCTTCAACTATTCTATAAGGACTCTGTTGTCAAATCTCCACAAAAACATAGTTCCCCTATTGTGTGCAGGGTAGGATTGTGCCATTTCTAAACTATAATCAAATGTGAAATCTTTTTTTTTTTTTTTTCACTTAAAACAATACGCTGTTTTTAAACAGGGCATTTTCATGAAGCTATGAATAACTCTGCCTCACACAGATTTTGGGAGAAAATATATCATTATCTCCATCAAAGGTCAACCACAGATTATAACCCTCTTTTTGCTTGTTATGACGAATGCCTTTTCCGTGGATAATGATAAGATATGGCAAGAAATGTGTGAGAACAGAATCTTAAGCGGAATACATTGCCTTGGGTCCAAGAGCTTTTTTCCATTATTTTGCATTAGTTAGTTGCCTAATACTTAATTACCACACTTCAAATTAGTTCACTTCTACTCTCTTTCTTTCAAAGGCATCTAGGGGAGCACTATGCATCAATTAAAGCTGATGAATGCTTATCCTCAGCTTCTGTGACTTCCAATGCACTCAGAAAACAATTGCAAGGGAAGACTGCTACGAGAAACACTAATGGAAAAACAGACCATGAGAAGAAAACCTGAAAACCAGCCTCATTGATTCTGGGTCAGCAGGACCCAATTATAGACCAGGATTGCTGAAACGGATGTAGGTTTAGAACGCAAATATAACTGGTAACATTGCTTGAGAAAGAAAACCATCTCTAAGCTGGATGAGTGCTGCAGAGCAGGAGCTAAACCACATGGCAAAAATTGGGAACGTGCAGCGATTTGTTCCAGTCATTGCAAAGTACAAGGAAAAGCTCTGAGGAACAACCAGACCGGTCTGGAATGGGGTAAACTGAAGGAGACATGAGCTAAAGTACTCTGTGACCAGACCTCAGCTCATCACACGTAATAGCCAAGTGTTGCCTCAGACAGCTTAACTCCCACTTTGTATTTTGCAACTTCTTTCCACAGTGCTACAAGACGGAGCTCACGTCCAGCAGCCAGTGGCCACACGGCTGTGTATGCAACGGTGAAGCTGTGGAAGAAGAGAGCACAGGAACATTTGGGGTGCGTCCACAGAAACAGATCCACAAACACATGTTTGTTTTTAGACCTACTAGTAGAAGTTGGTCTAAAGCGTTAGGCTTCTGCAGGTTTTTTATTTTATTAGAGCAGGTATTATTGAATTTCCTAAGCTTTAAGAGCAGAGTACACACATATTAAAGAAAAAAAAAAAAAAGATAAAATGCAATCTCTCTCTCCCACATACACCTATTTAATATACGCACAAAACTCTTCTGATTACAGTATTTTGCCAAAGAGTTTTCTTCATGAAGCAGTGCCTTTTCACATACTTTTATACATGAAGGTAACACACAAATCTAACATTCAGAATTTTCCATCTCTAAAATATATTTGATTTTTTAAAAGAAAAAAAAATAAGAAAATAGACTGATCTCAATTAGCTGATCATACAAGCAGTTCATTCTTCTGACATTATAATACAGCTTTTAAGTAGATGAAGAAAGAACTGCACAGTTATTATACAGGCAAAACTCCCCAGAACAATACGGGAAATCTGGTACAAAAGGAAAAAAAAACATTTTCCATTGGGTTAGCAGCAAAAGCATTATTATGCAGCACTCCCTTAGTACTATAGACAAAAGCTACAATCCTGCTGCGGAACACAGCTTCGTGGAAATTTTGACTTCCTGACTTGAAACTAAATCCTGCAGTTTGCCCACTTTGCTACATTTCTCCTGCTTCGTGAGATCTTGAAATTCCACTGCTACTATTTATTTATTGATTCTCCTATAAGAAGGACACCAGCACAGACAGGAAAACACTTCTTACGATTTAGTTTTTCTGTAGGTGTACAGGGGTATGTGGAGAGGGGAGGATGGCACTGTGAAGTGTCTCCACCTGCCCTGACATTAGTAAGACCGATGGTGTTTCTCCCACCAGGAAGAAGCGCATTCTTTAAAAAAAAAAGGTAACTTATCATTGGCTGGAGAGAGGCTGAGCCAGTAACAGTGCCATAGTGTGATTGATTTATTTTTTCTAACACAGTCTGTGCAATATCAATGAGTTGAGAACACCCAGACGAAGGGAGAAAGATTAGGTAATACTGATTGAATTTCCCCACATTTCTTTTATTATTTTTTTTCCCAAAAAAACATTTTCTTTGGAATAAGACACATTTGCCAGATTATAGAAAGGGGAATACATTTTCCTGGTAAAGAGGATTTTTTTTGCGGTTAAGGCATGAGCCTGGTAATAAGGGGTTTCTGTTCTTTTCTCAGATATTTGCTACATCAGGCCACATCCAGCTCCGGCTATCACAGCAGCTCCCACTGGCTTCAAGGAGAGCTCTATCTGCTTAAGCCAGGTGTGCTGTTTCTGTCTGGGAATGGCACAGATATTACTCAGTGACTTTCCTTTCCCAAGTGTGTTTATGAAGATAATGTTCACTCACATCTTTGAGCATTCTGTGGTGCTGCTGAAACACCATACGGAATACAAACATTTGTATTATTTACCATTAAGTTGCAAACAGCAGTCCAAAAGGCCCAGCTGGCATCAGACACTTTATTGTTCAGTTTTGTTATGATTCATTACAGAAATGCACTTGTCCTGTGTCTGTGTTCCTTCTCCACTAAACCTAGAAGGATGCCAGGGAGACATTGTTTCCCTAGCCTTAAAAAGGAAGCATTACGTGTGTTCACAGGTCATGAACAATTTTTTGGAAACTAGGCGATTCAACTCATCTTTCTCCATGCTTATTTAGGCCTGCCTGGCTATGGATCTCCATCAGAAGCAGTAGCTCAGGTTATGCAATAGATCCGTTTTCATCAGAGCTCATTTAAAGAAGCTGAATTCATGTTATTATTACATCTCTTCTCAGGCTCCTGTTCTTCAGAGTTTAAAAAATGGAGTTCCCTCACATTTATTCTTCTTTCCTTAGATCCCTTTCTGAGTATAATGCATTGACTGGTAGGTATGTATGCGTGTAAAAGTGAAGGGTGTCCAGTCTAGGGGTAACAGTGCCAGCACAGTACTAGATTCCACCTTTTTGGGTGTCAAAATAGCCTGCTACCCCAAACTATTCCTGGGCTGATGTTATGTAGCTTTTAGTCTTTATTCTATCTTTCAATACCTCTATCGCTCTTACTATTGATTCATGGGGCTGGTTTGAGCTTACTCTGCACCAGGTAACATATTAATGGGGGACAAAATGGATGGAGGTTATTCAGTACTCATTTCGAGGTGCTTTTACCATCAGTCTCCAGCCTTCACTCAAACTGCTTGAATTTGTGGTGAATGATTACCATCTGAGGGCAGCTCTGTGATTTTCCATCACATGACATTGTGGAGAAAATTGCAAATCCCATGAAAGAGAAAAGAAACAAAACCACCCTACAAATCTGTGTTCAAGGACTTTGATTTGTTTACTGCAGTCTTAAAAGCATTATCTTGCTAGGAAAGTGAGAATTTGATAATATGGACAAGGTCGTGGGAAACATAAGTCTTATTTTGGAGGTTCTCACTCAACACAATCGTTTAAGCATTACTACTATTCAGCAAAACACTTGTGTTTACCTTTTCTTATCATCCTCTTAAGCAGGCAGGCTGGAAAAAACATCCATGCCACAAAAATCTCCACTGAAGTTAGCAGCCATGCATGAGCAACTCTGAACTGAGTTGAACTCAGAACTGGCCGCTTTTATCCTGTAGCAATTTCTTGAGAAGCCTTATAATTGCAGTTTTGTACATATGGCTAACTCCATTCACCTAAAAGACACTCAGAGCCATCCTCACACTGCACAGAATAAGAAAATAGACTATAGTAAAGAGGAATCCTAATTTTCTTAGTACCTTGAGTGCTGAAATCAAGTTCCTGCCTGGAGTAGATCATATGTCCAAACGTTCCCCAGTTTCGGGCCAAACCCAGGTCACATTAGAGCTACCAAGCATTCCCTGAGGCGGCAGGTTTGGCTGCTCTTGAGTCAATGGCTCTGATGCCGTCTGCAGGTTGGGGGGGCAGGTTTGGCTGCTCTTGAGTCAATGGCTATGATGCTGTCTGCAGGTTGGGGGCTGACCTGCTGAAGAGCACCTGAAAAAGACCTGGGAGTCCTGGTGGACAACAGGATGACCATGAGCCAGCAATGTGCCCTTGTGGCCAAGCAGGCCAATGGCATCCTGGGGTGCATCAAGAAGAGTGTGGACAGCAGGCTGAGGGAGGTTATCCTCCCCCCCTACTCTGCCCTGGTGAGACCTCTTCTGGAGCATGGTGTCCAGTTCTGGGCTCCCCAGTTCAAGAAGGACAGGGAACTGCTGGAGAGGGTACAGCAAAGGGTTACAAAGATCATGAGGGGACTAGACCATCTCTCTTATGAGGAAAGGCTGAGGGACTTGGGTCCTTTTAGTCTGGAGAAGACTGAGGGTAGATCTTATCAATACTTATAAATACTTAAAAGGAGGGTGTCAAGAGGATGGGGCCAGTCTTTTTTCAGTGGTGCCCAGTGACAGGACGAGAGGTAAGGGGCACAAACTTGAATGTAGAAAGTTCCATCTAAACATGAGGAGGAACTTCTTTACTTTGAGGGTGGCAGAGCACTGGAACAGGCTGCCCAGAGAGATGGTGGAGTCTCTGTCTCTGGAGACATTCAAAACCCGCCTGGACATGTTCCTGTGCAGCCTGCTCTATGTGGACCTGCTCTGGCGGGGAGGTTGGACTAGATGATCTCCAGAGGTCCCTTCCAACCCCATATCATTCTGTGATTCTGATTGTGAGAGCTGGGTCTGTAGAACCTATCAGTGCACCCTCTGTCCTGTGAGAGCATAAAGGAGGTTTTGGAATGGGAAGCTGCATTAACAAATCAGCCTTCCTAACCATACCAGTGTCCTAATCTTCAATTAATCACTCCAGATGAAAACTTCATAATGCCAATCAACAAGAAATAAGCCATAACTGTGTGGTCAATTCAAGAAGTGAAATAGAAACATGTAAAGCACTGCAAATTAATCCCACAAAAAATACACAGATCAGAGAACACAGAAACTAATCCCAGCCTGTTCTTTACACAGATCCCATTAAATCTTCACAGAATGCTTCCTTAAGAGCACTAAACCCTACACAAACATAACTCATTTGGAAAGCAGTTAACCAGTTTCTCTGCTGCTTAAAACACATTAAACAAAGTGTGGCAATAACAGTATTGTATACTGATTGAAAATGAAGCCTTGTCTACAAACTGCAATCAATTTTCTTCGGCAACAAGGAATGTACCTATGCTCAGCCCTTTCCATGCCCACCCAAGGTGGAGGGAGGCATAGACAGCTACTTGTGGTTCCCTTAGCTCCCCACTATCTGTGTGGGATAATCCTTGCAGCTCCACAAGTAGCCTCCTTCCCTTCACCCCAAAACACAGACTGGCAACATACTGAAAACTAGTGAGATTTCTATTTCTGAATAATTTTGTCTTATTTTCGAATATTTTTTTTTTTTTTAATAGCCCACTCTGAATGTGGAACATCACATTAACTGTGAAAATACCAAGTTCTTAGTGATTTTCTCTCATCAGAGTGGTGTCAGTGAAGAAGTAAAACACCATTACAGCATTTGGCATAAATCACAGTATGCCATAGCTGAAAATGTGCAGTATCATTCTCCTGCACTTGGCACAAGTCCCACTTGCTGGAAGTGCGATGTCATAGAAATGTAGTTATCATGCCACTGCCAGCATTTGCATAACAGATGCTCATTAAAGGGAGACTGAAGGACATTACTATAGAAACAGTTATTTAGGGAACATCAGCCTCAGTTAAGGAGAGCCACTCTGGCCAGAAACTTACAAACACTTGGAAAGCTAAGTGATTGATGAATAGTAGGTAAATTTATCTACTTTGCTTGTCATTTTGATTTCTTTTTCACTCTACTAGATTCTTATCTTAATTTAAGCTTAACAATTTCCAAATATAAAAAAGTATTTAAAACACTGGAAAGACAATACCAGATCCTCCTCCAAACTAATCTGCCAGTCCGAGAGAAGTGGCGCCGCACATAATGCAGCATAAAGCAAGTAAAGTTATACAAACCATGCAGCTGCACGAATTCGAATTAGATCATCATAAATCTGGCATGTGGCTCAGTGCGGCCACCTCACAGTGCTCCCAGCAAACCAGCCTTATACCAATGCTTTGACTAGCTTAATTGCTCTGCCCAAGAGGCTTTATGTAATGCCTCAGACAACAGCATAACGAACTGATCAAAAGCAGAGTAGCCTTCTGTTCTTCACCACGTCCTCACGTACCAGTGAGGGGTGAATTATGTCATTCGCAGCACACCAGGAGAGGTCCAGCATGGGACAGCATCTCTCCTAACTCCAGCTTAACTGCTAGGAAAAACACAAAACTTAGGATGGTATATTAGCTGCAGCGCTTGTGTGCACACGCACACACACATGGGTTTGTTACCACTTGCATGAGTTGTTCAGTCCAATACTTCTTTGCCCCGAATTCCCATCCTCTCTCTGCAGCACCGTTACAGCACAGCACCTGGTCCACGTTATCATAGCAAAATCCCTTTCAGTCATCACATTAATTCACTCCAGCTGAAGACCTCTGTGAAGTTGACTGACTTCAGTGAGGCCATTAAGTTCAACCTGTGTCTTTCATAACATCTGTGATCATGATGGTGCCCGTGTTACATTTCTGTGGTGCTAAGGAAGAGCTGGTATTGTTATGCAAGAGGTCTCCCAAACTGGCTTTGACTTCCATGCTCTCTCAAAATGCCTATTTCATTTTTTAGCAAATATTTTCCAGCAATCTGAAAAAGGTCATGGCCACCTTATTTCACACATCATTGTATTTTGTATCTTATCAGATCAACACTTCATCTGTTTGTCCCAGTCTTGAAAGGAGATATATGTCTTATGAAATGTATTCACCAGTAGCAATGTAAAAATACAAAAAAAGTCATCAGTAGAAGAAACATGTCTGTTAAAAATGTATAAAGAGACTATTATTTTTGATATATAAAGAACAGCTTAGATGACAGGAAATTATTTTTCTTTGTTTTTCATAGACAGGCATTTACAAATTATTGCATGAGTTTTTCCTATCAATTGAATTTTGAAATTATCTTTCAAAATAATGTTATGAAAAATATTCTGTAATCTAAGCTGTTAGAAATGAGATCTTACTTTTTAGATTTATTGTGATTAAATATATGCATATTGCTATAAGAGAGCAGAGCCGTAGGAATTCCAAACAAATTATATTTCTGAGTAAAGTGTTCTTTGCTCTAGTTTATATATATGTAGCTTTTAATGTAAATATACTGCATTAAAAATCATATGAAAACTTGGCATTCAAACTTTCCTTAAGTAGTTGAAAAATTCTTAGCTTGAAATTGTCATTTATCTGCCATTTCTGAAAGGTCATTATAACCATAGTATAAACCACAATGTTAAAAATAAAGGCACTAAACATTTATAACAGAATATGCGATCCTTCTTTAAATTAATCATAGTGTTCATGTGCGTGTTTTATGCTGTAATTCTCTTTAGCCTTGCTTATATTTATTTCATATAATTGTTTCTATTCATTGTTAAAATTACTCCACTGTACTTGGTATTCTTTTTAATGTTTCTTCAGTATTTTCTTGCAGAGTTGCTTTAAGGCATTTAAAGAGAAGGTTCTTCTAAAATAATTCTTGACTGCTTTCTCTCAAAGGAAACTCCTAAAATACACAATTGTAATTAGCTGATCCCTTTACAGCCTGCAGTCTTCCGCTATTCTATTCATTTAAAGAAATAAGAATAACAAGAGGAATGTAGATGTTCTCTTTTAATGTTTCACCCACTGATTAGAAGTGACTCCAACTTCAGGCTCGCTCAGGCACTGGCCGTTCTGGGGAGGATGCCAGTGGAAAAGGTGTTTTTGAAAAACTACACACTTTCGTGTGGGAGAGCACTGGGATAAGGAGCACCAAATTTCTCCCACTAGGCAACTGCTGATGGCAGGTAATGACTTCAGCAGTGGCTGACATGGCTGAATTCACTGGTATGAAGGAGTTTTTAAAATACTGTCAGTCCTAGTCGCCGTACTGAAGATAAAGTGCTGTTTACTCTAACGTTTCTTTGACCTTTGTGGAAGGCTTTGAACAAACCAAATTCTTCACATCTTTTCCTTTCTACCTCTGGAGGAATCTGCTTCCATCAACTCCTCCACCCTGGCCTTCGTGCCCAGCATCAGCATTCCCACCAAACTCAGAGATAGATTATTCAGTTACCTTAGGAGCCAAATCTAGATTATCTGCCCTGTGCTTACTAATTACTGCTACACATTTAATGAGAAGCCTCTTCTTTCCTTGCTCTTTGTATAACTGCCAAAGATATTTTTGTTATTGCTCCAGTTTTCTTCACAAAGTTGAGCTTATCTCAGTTTCTAGCAATCCTCATTTTTTCCTTGACATTTCTCAACCTTTAAAACACCAGATATTTTTTCTGCTAAACCTTTTGTCATTATACCTCTAATATCTTTCTGAATCTGGTTCTTCAATCAGTTAGGGTAAGAACATTTGTCTGTAAGCCTTCCTCTCCAGCATGGACTGCTGAATCAGTGTAGCTCCTGGTCTACCAGATATAAAGAAATTCCAGCCTGCTCACACACTGAAGTCCTTGAACTCTTCAGTTCTGCTGACATCTTTAACAAATTCACGTTTTTGCAAAACCGTACATATTGGGAGTTTCCACATATGCACCAAATAATGAACACTTCTCATATGAACAGCCACATCATATAGTTCATTGCTTGTTTGGCATAGTTCTTATACTTAGCCTTTTTATTTCTGGAAATTTTTCCTGACTTGCTTATGTGCCATAGGCTTGATGCTTGTCTTGGAGACCTTTGTTTGCATTTCTGCTTCTGATAGCTCTGCTATAGCAAAATTCTTTTGAAAGTGTCCAGTCAGACAGTAGCCTTTTCCCTACTCTCTTTTACAGCTCAAATCTTGCTTATACCTGGTTTTTAATGAAGAACCTGCTCTAAAATGCCCAAAGATGGCTTTTTAATTAGTTTCTCACATTAAAAAATCTCACTGCCTTCAAGTCCTTTACCTTCTTTTTTGTTTCTGCATTAAATAAAACACAAAACCTTTGTAGCTTTTTTATTCTCTCTGTGTAATGATCCTCTGACTCTTTTGCTGCTTCTTCAAAGCTTTTTTTCCCCTTTTTCGTTACCCTGAGTATGAAATCTTCTGTATCTGCCCAGTGCTTCTGTACCAAACCACTATCCCAAGTAGTGCCATTTTTAGCTCACACTCACATCTGTGGATTTCCTGTGCAGTTCAAATTACTCTTTGAAACTTTTTCCAGGGCTGCAAATATAAGTTGAAGCTGCCACCAGTGCATTTGTTTTCCAGTAACTTTTGTGCCAGTACTTATGAAAAGTGGTCTTGAAAAGGATGGAAGACAAGTCCTCTCTTTCACTGAGCACATAGTGACTCTCTCTAAAATATTATAGGGGATTACTAATCTTATTTTCTTAAAACAGCTCTCTGTTGAATCCAGGGATTTGACCTGGGGCTTTTGAGATCTCTGAGTCCAAGTGGCAATAAAATAGGTAAACTTCTGACTTAATCTGTATAAATGAAGAAATCAATGCAGATATAATTTGCACTGGTATTCTAACACTAACGAATTTTTACCAAGCTTTTTTTGAGCAAAAAGCAAAGGAAGAAAAAAAAATATTTTTTTTTCTGAACAAATAGTTTATATGCTACATTTTTTTCTACAGAACGGAAAGATGGCCAAGAGTCCAGAATAGGCCTAATCTTAACCCAAGTCATTTGGGTTTAGTCTTTTTCCTCAGTCAAACTGTCCTTCAGACAGCGAAACTTGAACGATGGATTTTGGGACTTGGCAAAACCCAACAATTTCCAGTTTCATAATTCCAAAGAAATCTTTCTGTTTTCCTGTGAAGTCCAACCTTGTATACAGTAATGATAATTCTCATTTTCTGTCCTAGCCACAAACTCTGAGTGTGACTCACCGAGTGTGCTCTTTTCTGACTTCTGGGTTGTTTGCTTTTTTTTCATCTGTGTGCCACGGTGTTAAAATGCCCGCTGTGGTTTCTGCCTGGCCCTCCTTTTCATTTGCCACTGCTTGTGCATGTAGTTATATTTTAATAAATGAAAAGAGTTCTTACAAGGAACCCTTATTAACAGCTTACATGCTGTGTTGCACAGAGCAGGTACGTCTTGGCTGAAGATCCTTCATTCCAGCTGGAGACCTGGTACTTCAAAGCACGTTGTCATACTTCAGCCATCCTGCAAAACAAGCATAGCAATGAGATGGCCAGTCTTGCTGCAGGCACAAATGCAGTTGTAGCGACTCTTTCCAGGGTGGACGTAACTTCTTCCCAAGTACAGTGTGATGCAGTAAATACACTGAAAGTTGCTGGAAGTCCCAGCAACAGGAAAGTCACTGTGACCAAGTTGCCAGACATGTAGCGCTAGCACTTCTGCCATTTACCAACAAAACCAACATGCTTCTGCACATCCATAAAGATGGTAATTACAGCTGGTTATCTGACAGAGCAGAGCTCCCCACAGTGGGGAATGCTGTGGCTAATGCTGCCAAATATTTTCCATTTCCTGAAATTATTGCTTCTATTTTGCTCACTGGGAGTTTTAGCCAGTTGACCTTTACAAATGTGGTAATTTCAGCCAGGCATTCAGGCCTCTGGATTATCAGCACTGGGAATGAATAAAATGCAGAGCTGAGGGTACCTGCATGCTGCTAACTTTCTAGATGTTCGTGATTTCCTCCAGGGTATTCAAATAGTGGTTGAACAAGACAAGCAACAGTAAAAGGCACATTGGATTCATTCTAATTACAGTCATTAGTTCGAGTAAAAAAGAATAGCATTAGAAGTCTTAATGGGATCTCTGTAGATGAACAGAGAAGTGGGAAACCCAAAAATCCCCCTATTCTTGTGTTCAGTACAGGGTTTTTACAGCCATCAGAGGTCTCTATGTGACTCCAGTGAGGTTCTCTATGAAATAGGCGGACAGCTCATCTGAGCATATAATGCTTTTCAGGGTTAATGTGAAACAGTAGTGACTGATTATATGATTTACTGAGCTGAAAAATGTTGGTAACATAATTTGGACATGGAAAAATGACCAAGCAGGATGCACTGTGATTCAAGGATTATCTGTTGAAGGAGAAAAAATAACCAGAAAAGACCATAAAAAGAACAATAAAAAGTCTTGGGATCACTTAAAAGGCATAGAGTTAGAGTGGCTGAACTGATAAGGAAATGAGAGCTGGGTCTGTCAGTGTTAAAAGAAAATGAAGAAATGCCTAATGATCAGAATCCAAGTTTGGGAGTAACTTTGTTTGTTGTTCTTGTTAAAAAACATGTATGTTGCAATGGAAAGCAGAAACCTGGAGATGTTAATGATTACTGCATGACTTGTCAGTGAGTTCCAGTCATTGACCAAGACCCTATTGTGCTGGATGGGGAAACAAATGAATGGCTCCTTCCTCGGTACATTTATAACCTAAAATGGGGGAGGGGAGTGGAGGTGCGAAGACAAGGTTGATATGGACTTTCAGTACAAAAGAGAGTAGAAGAAACTATTAAAAAGTACTATCAACAGTGTTAGCACACCAGCAGTCTACTTGCTGGGGTAGCAAAATTTGATTTTGCCTACTCTGCTGAGAAACCTTGAGCTGGGAATGTGCAAGTACATGCCTGAAAATCTAGGATGTGGGTGGGGAAAGCTGGCCAAAACAGAGAACGGAACTGGCTGCTAGGGAGGGTGGCAGCAAGCCATGAGACAGCCTGAGAAGAGAAGGGGTAGTTTGTTTGATGTGGCACTGAAGGAGGAGTCAGCAGAAGAGCAGAAAGGGGAGAGGACCATAGAAACAGGCAAATAAGCACTGCAGAAGCCTCCTGGAAAGATATGGGTAGGGTGGCATTGCACTAGCCAAAGAAAGAGACATGAATGTTGCAGTATAAAGGTTCATGGTGCATTAAAAAAGATCCCAGAGGATAACTCTGGATTTCCAGGAAAATTTTCTCTTAAAGGTGTAACAAAGGAGAGTTTAGACATAGCCTGGATTTGTAGAACTAAAGGAGACAGTGTGGATAATGCTTAGAGTACAAATGGGAATGACAGGCAGGAGCATGGTGTGTGAGGCACCGTACAGACATCAGGTAAACTCTGACCCGAAAAGTTTGCAATCTCAAATGCAAGGCAGGTGTTTAAGACAAGCACTGGCCAGTTAAAGCAGAGAGGTGAAATGTGCTTGTAATGCTTCGTGGAGCTGTAGCAACAACCACAAGTCAGAATTTACATAAGATGTTATTGCACAGCAGGTTCCTTTTATGCATTACAGCACAGATGTATTTTAAAGTGGCATTTAAAGTAAGATGAGTTGAGACACTGGCATGTCCAGACACGTGGAAAGCAGCAAAGACTCTGCTTCTGTGCAAGTACCTAGGTCTGGAGCCAGGAAAGGACTGAAGGGAACTGAATCTTCTGGTTATACATCTGGTTTTGGGTTGTACAGCATTTCTTGATTACCCTACTACTAAATAGTCAGCTAAATATTTACTTGCTTGTATTAGCACAACCGGACTAATATCAATATTTTCCTTTTAAGCTGTTCTCAGTATATTACATATTCCTAAATATAGGAATGTTTTCTCATATTACATAAAACGAGAAAGTGAGCAATAAACCCAAACTGAGAGTGATAGTAGCATATGTTTTGCCATGAGTTTTGGGGAGCAGTTTGAGCAAGAAGAGAGGATGCTAAAATCACTGAAACTGGATAAATAAGTCCTCTGAAGCTCAGGGAATTACTGCTAGGACACAGAAACTTTATGTCACAAATTGAAATCCAGCAGGAATTTCTTTTCTCATAAGAAAGCCAAAGGACAGAAAGCACAGACACACTGCTGGACAGATGTTCTCTCTCCCTACTTTGAGGCATTACTGGTCCCTTGGACGATGCTGAAGAGACATTTCACCCCCGCACAAGACTGTCCTGTGCAGCGGATTCCACAAGCTCTGATGGGAACCATCACTGTCTTTCAACTTGCAGCTTTTCCCAATGCTGCAGAAAAGCCTTTTTGCTGCAAATTAAATCAGCACCTTCTTGCCTATCCTCTGTGGACATGGAGAACAGCTAGCACTGCTGTCACATTGTTCTCATCTTCTGTCTCTAGACTAAACAGAACCAATTCTCTTGACCTTCCCTCATGCGGCATGTTTTCCATACCACTTATCATTCTTGTTCTTCTCCTCTGGACTCTCTCCAGTCTGTCTCTATCATTTTTAATGTGTGGTGCCCAAAACAGGACAAAGTGCACGAGCTGAACCTCCCCAGTACCAGCGGAGTAAAACAGAACAGCCGTCCACATCTTACATAAGATACTCTTGCTAATATGCACTATAGTGAGGCTTGCCTTTCCTCGGCCATACGGTGCAGCTCATTGTTATTCAGTTTATGGGCTGTATAGGCTTCAGATTTCTTTCCTACCCTGCATCCCACACAAATATTTCCCATTTTGCATTCATGCAGTTGATATTTGTGGACACTTGTCTGTTTTCCTGAATTCATACAACTCATATCAGATCATCTCTCCGGGCTCTAATAGAGTCCTCCAAAGTGCTGGCACTTCCTATCTGCTGATGTAACCTGAAGATCCACTGCTTCATCTTCCAACATACTCATAAGAAATATTGAGTAGAACTAGACCAAAAAGAGACATCTGATCCATGCATATGTTATGGTGAACTCATCTAACACTATATTTTCCTAGTTTACCTTTGAGATATCATGCAGGACTGTGTGGAAAGCATTCTTAAAACAAGGATCTAGCGAGTCTACTGCTTCATTCTTCCCCCTTCACCAATCTCTCTGTCAAAGTAAAATGAGATGGATTTGTTTCTGATAAATACATGAAGTGCTTTGTTATCACTCTATAATGTTCAAAGTATTCACAAAGTGATTGTATGCTGTAGTATTGTAGGTTTTAGTAGCGGGATTACCTTTATAGGCATCTATAGTTTCTTAGGCTCCCATTTTTACAGATAGGTATTACAGAAGACATCCTCTCACTCTGGTATCTTCCACAGTGTTCCATATTTTCTTTAAAATACATGGTGATTGTTCAGTGATTGCTTTCGGCTACCTGATTAAGTGTTGCAAGGTGCATAGGCCTGCCTGTTCCTGTTAACAAAGTGTTGATGTTTGATGACTATATGGTCTGATACACCTTACTGGAAAAAAGGTGTCCACATCACACACTGAGATATTTACTCAGTCAATATAAGGAAATCTGCAGCTGCAACAGTAGAGGGGAATTCCTGTTTCAGGGTTTCAGTAGTCATTTTGGTAGGACTACAGCTAACAAATATGAAGGTGAATTTTTAAGGGTGTGTATGATAGCCTGCGGTTTATTATTATCCAACAACAAGAATATCTTTATATATTTTCCTTACCCTCTTCATATTTCCTTTTATCACTGTTTAACAAAACATAACATCTAAAGCTGTGATTACAGTTTCTCTTGCTGGTTAGTTTAAGGATTAGCAATATTTCCTCTCTGTTGGTTATTCCACCTTAATCATTGTAATATATTGCCATCTATCCCAAATAGATTGAGAAGAGCAATTTTAATATATTTTAATAAATGTAATAAATGCTATGCATTATCACTCCTCCCCCTTGGAGTACCAGAAAGCATTGCTTTGGGTTGAATGTTCCTGCTCACTTGTCTTAAAGGTTATTTAATTAAAACATGAGCAAAAGAAGAATGTCCTTGCTTCAGCCAAACATAAAATGCCATCCTAAAAATAGAACTAAAATCCTCACTTTGATGTGACAATGCTCAGATCCAACTCACAAACTAGTGAAAAACTTTGTGTAGAGCACAGAGGAAATGTTATTATCTATCTCAGTGAAAAGATATTTTTTGCATTATTCCTCAGCATTTCCTGCTGACTAAAAGACACGAACAGACTTTTCTCAGTCTGAGGGCTAGCTGAGCATAGCCAGCATATAAAAACATGTGCACAAAGCTGAGCAATACTTCGCCACCACTCACAAAACTGGGGGTTTCTGTAACGTTATCAGGAGTGATGGTAAACAGAAAGAACGTATTTCTATAAGGACAAAAGGAAAACTAGAGACTTGAGCAAGTTATAAAAATTAATTCTCTAGGCCCGATTCTTCATGTATCTCTCTACATCAAAAGTAACACTGCAGAGACAATCAAAATTACATCAGAGTGAAGGATTTGATTGTGGAACAAGAATCAAGCAGAAGACAGCATCAGTAAAAATGGTATGCTGTAAAACACAGAAGTACTGCAATGAAATGATGTATATGATGGTTCTAGTCTTGTTGGCGTTTATATTTCCATTTCAAACACATGGTGGGGCAAGGGGAATATTGTTTTGGAGCACAAAGTCTTTAAAACTAACTTTACTGTAACCCCAAAGTGTGGCTTAGTTTCTGAGGATGTGTATAGAGTGAGTATCAAAATAAACTACTGGTGTTAACCTTCTGCATCTATTCAAAATGAAAATTTCGGGGAAATTTGCCAGCTATAAAAAAATAAACATTGCTGGTTAATGTCCCTGGACCAGAACGAGCTCAGCGTGAATAGATTTTATTTACATAAGTGCAGAAGCAGGTTCCATTTGCTATTAGATCTTCTAAGGTAAACTTTCTTATATAAACTATGGAATCTCCCACTAAAATAGTGCAGTGAAAGAAAGCCAAAATTTGGGGTTAAAACACAAAGGCTGTATTTATTCTCTGAAACGCACGAAAAAACCTCATATTTTTGCTGCTCTGTTCATCCAAGGATCACAAAGGCAACCATCCATTATAACGATGTCTATGTCTCCATTATATATCGTGGCACAATAGGAACGGACCTGCAGAGAAAAACAGTACCAAGGACCCAACGTCCCCAGTACCAAGTGTTTTAGGGGTTTTAGTTTGGACTAGCTTTAACCCATTCCTATTGATTGGACTGCATTAGATGGTATGTGGCTGAAGTATGTCCTCCACCTGAGCACAAGGAAAGGAAGGACCCAGCTAGCACGTGGTGAGACTGCTCCATGATGTGAGCCAAAGGGTGGCAACTGGAGAGGATGAAGAAGTCCACTTCAAAAGAATGACCTGATCCGAAATAAAGCACCAGTAGAGACACACCCAGGGAATTAAGCCCTACCCAGCAGCCTGGTGTGTAAGGCAGATTTTATTAACCCCATTCCATGGGTGGCAGATGGAGGTACAGCAGATTTACATGAAAAGGAAGTGGCAGAACCATGACAAGGCTGAATAATTCACTGTCCAGAGACACTACTACATTTTCTGCAAATGGGCAGGGCACAGTGGTGGAGTAGTGAATTAATGCAGATAATCTGTACCAGGACAAACAAAGCACAAACAGAAATTAGAGGGTCTGTTCTGACTAAATGATCTGTGAATGATCTCTTTCACTCTTACCACTGTCAGTGATAAGAAGAATCTAATTGTTACCACAATTAGATTGGCTGTGATGAGTAGCAATTTAGGAATGAACCATGAGACACAGATTTAAGTGAAAAAGATGAGGGCAAAAGAGACTGCAGCCTCTGGCTTGGCATTGTCAGACGTAGCACTTTCTCTTGGTCACTGAGTGAAGAAAACGTCACCCCACTGGCAGCTCATCCACTTCCATGATAGCTACATCCAGGAATAGCTATATTCAACACCAGAGCTTCCAGAGGAATTCACAGAACCCAATTAGAAGGACTCCATTGCTATCAGTTCTGTGACTTCACTACCACAGAAATGTGTATGTTATTTTAACCAGCAGTAGGAGCTAATAATGTCTTATTTTGTATGATGCATTCTGTGGTTATCATACAAAGCAGAGCTTGCCATTGCTATTTTAGTATGTTTTTCTGCTATTAAATAACTGATAAACAGCTACCCAGACTGGGTATGATATCAGCTAGATATTTAATTATTATGTGGCTGTACTGGAAAGTGATGCCAGAAAATATAGACACCCCAGATGTGCCAGTGTTGATTTTGGGCTTTGCCCACATTTTTTACCAGTGAAGAAGTTTCATAAGTACATTAAAGACATAATTCTGGAGGACTCTAAAGGCAAAGAGTTACCACAAAATCACTGGGCAAGGATAATGACACAATTCATTGGTAAACTCATAATAAGGGAAGCAGACTGAGTAGAAAAAGGTCTCAGATGTCTCTCACTCACAGCAGAAGGGCTTGTCATGAGATAGGGGCTCAACCATTATGACTCCAAAACAGTCACTGAGTAGATGTAAAAATATCTGTGAATGAAGAGCCATGTTTTACCTACTCTTCATGAATCCAAATGTACTGCAGCCAGAGTAATAATTGCTTTAAGGTTTCCATAAAACACCTTATTTTTTCTCCCCTAAGTGATTTTAGAAGGAAGATGTCTTGAATACTGCATCTCTATTTGTTTTCTAAGTGTGCATTTAAAATTATTTGATAATTATATTAAGAGTTTGGATATGAGAAGAGGATTTTTTTGTAAATGTTGTATAACTTCCCTTTATAATATTAACATCTGATTCTTGACAAAAAGTTATGCGGAATCCATTGCTGATCTATAAAAATCCAAAACACTCAGGTTCCTCTCTCAACCTCCATTTCCACCAAAGTTCATTTACGATTGCTGTACTGTTCAATATGAACATGAGATGCAATTGTTTCAAAAGTTGCATCAACTCTGCTTGAAGGATTGAGCAGAGTGTCTTGCCACCACAGTCAGAGGCACTGCAATTCCCTCTGGAAATCCTGTTCTTCCCTTCATCTCTACAGCTGAGTTCCAGAGCGTGATGCTGTTGAGTCATAAATATTCAAGTCAACAAAATATGAAGCCATACCAAGATGCTGCATTTATAGGAACTGTGGTTTGACTATGAATTAGCCTTTCCCTGCCTGATATTTCCAAAATTCTCTTTCACGCTCCTTAGCACATTCTTTTAGGAGACACTTCATTTTACAGACTTTGGTAGAGCACGAATGTGCAATGATAAATACTGACCAAATCGTACCATTCAAAATTCAAAAAAGGTAAGTTGGTGAAGATGCGGAGCCTCATCATGCAGACTAGGAACACATTGTATGGTATTTTAGAAGTTGGAAAGAAAATTGTTTCAAGGTTTCCATAGAAAATTTTTCAGCAGTGCCATTTTCCTTCTACTCTATTCTCTATTCATATTTACAGATGGGTGAAAGAAGTTGAGCTTGCGGAAATTGGCAGCCTGTAGCCAGTTTCTAAATTGTTTGTCATCTTCAGACTCCTGCTTTTCTGTCCTTCTCTGTTCACTACAGAACCTATTCAAGAGTCAAGAATCCCAGAGAGCGGCAGGCTGCATGGGCAACCATACTTCGCCTTTGTGAATAACATTGATGCCTCATTCCAGTAAAGTTTAAATTAGGAATGCTTTTTCTAATTAGCTATACTTTGTAGCTAACAAAATCATAAAGCTGTTAATTCAGTACGTTTCTTCCCATTGTTTTAATTTTTTAACCTGAAGAATTAAAACAGCTGATTCATACTTTATTTGCTTATGCAGAGAGTTTAGTTGTTGTTTTTAAGAACTTTAAAATCACTTAAGCTCTACGCTGTAAAACAACAATCCCAAGCTAAGATTTTAGAAAGACAGCCTACACCAAAAAAAAAAAAAAAAACGACACAGTAACACTTACATATGGTAACTTGAACACAACCTTAAATTTTAATGACACAAAATTCATATTACAAACAAACTTCAATACTCAAGATAGCCTGTTGAAGAGTAAAACCACACCAAAAAAAAAAAAAAAAAGGTAAATTTATTTTTTTTTTTTAGTTACAAAACCTTGAGAACAAAATGTTTACTTCTCTTAATTCCTCTGTTTGTTTTCATTTCTGGACGGTCAGATTTTCTTGAGCTCTGCATCAACCTCAGTACAAGTGTTTAAGAAATTTCTTTCTATATTACCTTAGTTGCTTTATGCCTAGAATCATGACAATGTTTGGAACCTGCACTACCTACGGACTCCCAAAGATTATAGCATTGTCTTCCTACAGTATTTCTGTAAGGTTTAATATCTTTCAAAGCCATTTGTCTGTTGTCAGGCTTGCATAGCATTGCTGCACATTGCTAGGATACAGTAAATGTTTTTAAAAGTGAAAGACCTCCCCTTTTTCCTATTGCTATCTAGAAAATAAGACCAGATTTTACCCTCTGATACGCAAGTGCAACTCCCTGTGGAATAAAAGGGGTCATATATGTGTAGAGGGGCAGACTTTGGCCTAAAAGATTTATAGAGCTATAAAAATACAAGTTGATAGCTTAGATGATGTTTTCTGGAATTTAGGGCTTAATCCACATCCCTAACAAAAGGTTTCATCTCAAAATGGCATTAGTATCCCTTAGAATAAGTTTTTGGATTATTAGTATGCTCTTGTAGGTCTTTGAATCCGTTTGACCTTCAGTCTGATCTGTCAAAGGCAAAATTTACATTTGCAGACCGCACCAAGCCAGCACAGCTCCCTTCCCTCTCCTTCCCTTTCCTATCACCTGGTTTCATGGGTGGGGCAATGTAGGAGAGAAGTCAGGAGCAGCAAAGCAGCACTGGCTAACCCAACATCTCCTGGAAGTTGCAATAGAGATTGTCCCACTGTCCAGGAGAAGGGAGGTGAGCTGGGAGTGGAGCTGCGTGGTTTGGAACAGCACCAGAGGCACTGACCTAGAAACCTTACGTAGGAGGGAAACAACATAGACTGTGAGCTGCAATAGTAAATTACTTGGGCTTTGCGCAAGTGGGTGAATCTCATTCTTTTTCTGACTTGTCATGGTGTCCCAGAATATCCTTACCTTCTTCTTTCATTGTTGAAAATAATTTTCCTATCTTCTAGGCACTCACTGAGGAGCCCTCTGTTAGCGTTTTGAGAACTGTGTAGCATAATGTATTTATCGTAGGCCTCCTTTTTATTTGCAGTCTGTTTTTTCCACTCTCAAAACAGAATTATCCCAAAATAAACACCAGACAATGAGAATCAAAAGCATGTGTAATAGCCATGCCATTTCGTAACTACTTGCTACATCTTTGTTTGGCACACTGGACTTTGTTTAGCAGAAACATGGTGGTATCACAAGGTCAGAGTCTCCACAACTTAATCCACCCCTAACAAAGGCTGAAATTCATATGACACAGACTTCTGTACAAAAGAGTTTCAACCAAAGTTAAAAATCAGTCCCCTCAAAATGGTGAACAAAATTTAGTTAATTATAAAGAGGGGGAAAAAACTGAAAAAAAAAAAAAAACACCCTCCCCAACGTCTCCTCAATTAGTTCACCTTTATTTTTTATAAAATGAACACCTTGACAACGCAAGATGCAGATACTTTTTTCTCTTCACTAGGTGCTGTGTGAGCTCAGCTGTGATCATGCTGGATCTCACAAACTAAGCAGGGCAAAACCTGCTCAGCAAAGGTACGCACTGGGGAGTTCTCCAAGACAAGCACACAGGCTTCAGGGCTTGCAAGCAGTGTTTTAGTAAGAGTGGAAGTAGCGCTCCTCTCAGACTTATGCAGCCATGATGGATCTTAGGAGGAATTGTGCTACTAGGAAAATTACTGCAAGTAGTGTCTAAATCAAGTGGTGGTGAAAGGCATTACTGTGTAACTCATCGGTGCATACAGGTATATATGGATCACCTGGAAAAGAACAAACTTGGGAGAAAATCACACTTCTGTTCCCAGGATGGTCATCTTGCTATTTTGCAAAGCAGAGCTAACTTTAACCTTTCCCTCATAGCTCAATGACACCCAAAGGTCCTCCAACAATTTTTCCAGTTTAATACTACGCACTGAATTAAAGCTCATGAAACATCACCTCTCTTCTAAACTTCACTGTGACCCAGGGCCATTCAGGACCTTTTGCATCCTCTAGAGTAATTTCACTGCTTTAATGCACTTACAATCCTCTTCAGCTGCACAAAATCCAACAGACTTGTGGCCAAAAGTACAAATATCATGAATATGTTCTTTTAAATAACCCTGGGGAAGCTCTTCCCAGCTCTATGTCTCCTCCTTCTTTGTGGAGTGCTATTGGTGTTGCAAGACCAAGAATTGTTCTAATGGGAATCACACGTCTCACGACAGTAGGAATTCATCCTCTAAATCTAGTCTGCTAAATGAAACAATTCAGGGATCATTCTCTGCCCTCAAGAGTAAATGTGAGGTCATGATTTGCTTGCTTTCTGTTTGTCTTCCTCTGCCTCCTAGGACATTGTAGCTTACTGACAGAAATAAATAGTAGGTGACTGCCCATGCTCCTTCTCAAATCGTGTCTAGGACAAATTTGAGGGGCAAGGGGCAAAACCATGCCAGAAAGTAGGTTTAAAAAGTAAACAATGTGGATAGTTATGGGAGGGTAATCAAGCCTGTGTCTTTCGTATTACAGTAAGGATGCAACCTAAGGTCTTCAAAATGAGCAGGTAACACTGTGACCTCCCATGTGTCTGGCAATTACACTACTACTGATAGGGAAATAAGAGATCTTATTATTAGTGTTTTAATCACAATGAACTAGCCAATTGTCTTTTTAATTAGCTTAATACATGCCAGCCACTAAGGCTAAATTTGTAACGATTGCCAAATGCAATAGTAACAGACTGTAACTTCATCGGCAGTGTCCCCTACCCTTATGTCTAAGTGATGCAATTGACTTGATACCTAGTAAGCAGAAAAAATAGAGTTTAATACATTTAATACATTTAGCTCTTGTCTCCCATCACTACACCTTGAAGTGGTTGCAAATCCATTTTAAAGTTGGTTGGTTTTTTTTTGTTGTTCTTCCTTCTTCTTTTGACTTGGCTGCTGTACTCAAAGAGCAGTGGGAAACAGCTGACTGGGCCCCGTATAACACATATCTCACAAAATAATACCTTTGGTCTTTTCCCAATGAGAGTGATGCTGACACCTTTACCCCTTGGAGGCTGAGAGGCAATACATTGCCTCGGAGCCACCAGTCAGAAGGTATGTATTTCCTGGCTGGGCAAGCAACCAACTGTGTGTATGTGTGTACGCTTCTGACTGAGCCTAGAAGAAATATGTGTGCTGGCCTGCTGGCTGCAGCTGAGAGCTCCAGACTGCTTTTCAAGATCTCAAGCAAGCCTAACAGGATGTGTCTGCTTCCCAGTGCAACTGGTTTGGTATTAGTAATTACTATTGCTGGGGAGGAGGAAGACAAAGCCAGACATTTGCAATAGGAAGGGGACTTGTGTTAAGCAGGAGGAGGAGAGAGGCATAGTTTAATCTTAATAAAATTGAATCTTTACTGGTTTATCCACTCATTTATGTTGACATTTGTTCCATGAAGAAGAAACTGAGCTAGCAGTAAGTCACATCAAATACATTAACTCAACTTCTGTTTTCCCTATACAAGTCTTTTTCAGTTGTAGTCATATAAAGTGTTACTTGAAACCATTGCAGGTAGTGTCTCCAGGCAGCCGAATACCTGAAAGAGTTTTTTTTTAATGATGCAGAGCTGGTGGGCTCACACTAAGTGTTAAGTGAATGTGCTGTACTCAGTAGCATAGACAACTTCATCTTTGTTGACGCTTGGTGATACAGCAAGGCTTGGTTGCTCTGGACTCGCTAGAATTGCATAGAATTGTTATTACAAAATTTGTAGTTGTATTCCCCCTGTACTACAGGACATTTCTCTGACAAGCATACAAAAATCTTTGTTTAACACAGCCTATGGTAACCCTCTCTACAAACAGCACTGAATGGGGAGATAGGAAGTTCAGATTAAGAGAACAGGTACATTTACATTTCAATAACACTTTCTATTGAACCACTTTAAAGCATTGATAGCCTGATCTTGCCTCCATTGAAGCAAATGGCAAAATTCCCACTGAGGTCAATGGGACACTTGAGCTGACCCTGATTCATGAGTGGCCAGATTTTCATACTTTGACTCCCACTGAATAAACAATTCAGGATGTGCAATTCCACTTAGCTACTTATTTTTGAAGTAAAGTTTTACTCACGCTCAGTGTCTGTCATGAAGCTCATAACACTCCTTTGAGGTTCATCAGTAAAACTGATGGATCTATACACAGCAAAGAAAATGTATTAGTAGTGTGTACCATCTAGCTACTCTTTAAATAGTTATGAAACATTTCGGATAATATATTTGTATTTTTATGACCTCATGGTTTTACAACCTTTTTATGACTCTTCACTATTTCTTTTGTGAGATTAGCCAACTAAATCACACGCATAGTTGATCTTTGCTGACTGGATGCTAACATTTTAAGCATAGCTTCCAAGTAACCATAAAGAACAGGTTTTTGGTATGATTATTCATAACAGTTGTTAAAATTTCTGTAACTACCTTCCTGAATACCTGAAAATTGTCCAAATACTCTTTATAAGCCAAATTATAACCTGTGAACAGAATTCAATGTTTGGTTTTGGTGTTGTTATTGATGGGGTTTTTGTATTTTTTTCCACAAAAATAACTGTATGCATTTATTCTCTTAGGTGACATAGAGAGTATTTTGAAAGCAGAAGGGCAAATTCACACTTGACTATCAGTGAAGATCACTAAGAATTGAACACAAAACATACTTGTCTTTTAGAAACCTCTTCATATACTAATTTGTGTATTTACGTACATTGTACATGTTGTACAGAACATTAAATAATGTTTCAAAGCTGGGGTAGTTTGTTATGTGTAAGATAATGCTATCCAATCTCTAAACTTTACGTTTTAACCTCTGTTCTTTCGCCCATGAAGGACACATCCCTTTCTGGCACCACTTGCCTACCAAAGAGATTAGGGAGCAGTGGCTAAAGCAAAGTTTCTAGAAAATTCAGAAATCCTTCATTAGGACGTTGTGAGAGTTAACCATGGAGGGAGGGGAAGAGATGATTGAGATTGGATACAATCATTCAGCATATGTGATGCTGGCAGAGGGTGCATGTTCACTGCCACAGCTTCTTTGTATAGTCATGCACGCCTAAAGTGTATCTTCATGTAAACTTTTAATAAAATAGCTAAGATTATTTTTTTTATTTATTTTCAGTATGAAACCAGAACACTGAGAAAAAAGCTTGTTTTAAT
This sequence comes from Calidris pugnax, assembly GCF_001431845.1. Lineage (NCBI taxonomy): Eukaryota > Metazoa > Chordata > Aves > Charadriiformes > Scolopacidae > Calidris > Calidris pugnax. Next base: position 1,069,781 of record NW_015090786.1, on the reverse strand, counting down.
TGTCATAATAAACAAGAGAAAGGGAAGAAATCTCATGAGGTAGCTCATATCTACAATGAAAAAAAAAAACTCAGATAACCCAAAGAATCATGAGACAAAACCAAACTCAATCTTTCAAATATCATTCATCCCTGATATTAACAAAATATGATCAATAATCTTATCATTACAAATGTAGTCTATAATAGTGAACAGAAGAGACTAGAACAAACTAGAACTTTTTCCCTAACAGCTGTGAATATTTGGACAGTTAAGTAACTTTCTGGTTACAGCTCAGCAGGAATTACTTTACTTTCAGCAAATATTGATAATAAATACAGAATCAGCAGGGCCTGGAAAACAATCTGCTCCAACACTCCTTTCACAATCAATTTATTTTAATAAAAACACCAAGATTTGTTCAAAGTTGAAAAGTAAATACAAAATTTGTTCAAGCTTAAACAACAAATGTCAGGTTTTATTCTTATTAGTAGTACTGTAGTCATAAGAATTGAACGAGGCAGCATGTAAAATATATCAAAATCAATGGAATTTAAAGTCCAAAGTCACACCAGTTCTCCAGTTGTGTTAAGATTCTTGCTTTTTTAAAAAAATACATTTTCATTTGCTTTATTTTTTGAACTGTAGTATGATTTCAGTATAAATCCTCAGCTTTTTCTTCACTGGGATAAAGGGCTACTGAGACTAAAATGGACAAGCTGTACTCATCTAGGGGCTACAATCTGCTGAAGTCTGTTGAAATTTCTCAGTAATCTTTGACCCACTTTCAATAATCTTTAATCAATCATGGTGATTGGGAGAAGCATCCAAAAAGAGGAGGAAAGGAAATGTTGTTCCTTTGTTCAAGAAGGATGACCCAGAGAACTACAGGCTGGTCAGCCTCACCTTGATCCCTGGGAATGCGATGGAGCAGCTAGTCCTGGACCATTGCCAGGCACATGAAGGACAAGAAGTTGATCAGGAATAGTCAGCATGGATTCACAAAGGAGAAGTCACACTTGACCAACCTGATAACCTTCTTTGATTAAATGACTGGCTTTGTAGACAAGGGGAAAGCAGTGGATATTGTCTACCTTGACATCAGTAAGGCTTTTCACTCTGTCTCCCATAGGATGCTCACAGCTGATGAAGTTGATGGGCTAGACAAGCAGACTGTGAGGTGGACTGAAAACTGGCTGAACTGCCAGATCCAGAGGGTGGTGATCAGTGGCAGGATGTCTAGTTGGAGGCCATTAACTAATGGGGTAACCCAGGGGTCAACATTGTGTCTGATACTATTTAACATCTTCATTAATGACCAGGATGATACAGCAGAGTGTAACCCCAACAAATTTGCAGATGACACAAAGATGTGTCAAGAGGAATGGCTGGTACACCAGAGGGCCATGCTGCCATCCAGAAGGACCTCAATAAGTTGGAGAAATGAGATGACGGGAACCCCATAAAGTTCAACAAGGAGAAGAGAAAAGCCCTGCACCTGGGGAAGAACAGCCCCATGCACCAGTACGCACTTGGGGCTGGCTGGCTGGCTGGAAAGCATCTTTACAGAAAAGGTCCTGGTGGAAACTGGATTGAACATGAGCCAGCAATGGGCCCTTGCTGCAAAGAAGAGTAACAGTATCCTGGGCTACAGTAGGAGAAATGCTGTGAGCAGGTTGAGGAAGGTGATCTTTCCCCTCTGCTCAGCACTGGCCATGTCTCATGAAATTGCGAATCCGGTTTTAAGGTTCCTGATACTTGCCATATGGACCAAAACTCTGATCTGGTATCAATTCACGGTGCCAGATGAACCATGTTAAAAAATAATGACCAATCAGCTTCATGCTGGCAGGTATTTTACTGGTTTGGTTACCATGTACTGCCCTTCCTGCGGTACTCCATAGGCTTCTGTCCCTGCCTTTGTCTCTGTCCTTTTATGTCCAAAGGTCATTGCCCCAGATGTCCCCACATCACATCATGGCTGCTGAGATGTGATTGCACTCTTTTTATGCAGTGCTTTCACATGTAAAAGTGCAAACTGTCTGTCTCCAATACATGGTAAAATGACTTCAAGCTTCAATGGAAAGAAAACACCTTTCCTTATATTATGGTCAATGGTTGCAAATACATAGTATTTTATGCCTGTGCAATTCAGTTTTTTAAGCATATAAGAATTCATAGAAAAACATTTTAGATAAACAGACTTGATTCCAGAGAGAGGGGCAGAACTGATGAGAGTTACTTATTTTCCATTAAGTAAATATTTGGCACATAAACAGTACCGCTGAGGTCTTTCCTCAGGATTAGAACCATCATATGCTGGGAATCCTGGACAAGAAGAACAGAAATCTTTTTGAACGACATTTATAGGTGGTAAATCTGGGTGCCATTAAAGTGATGAATAAAACGAAACAGAGACTATCCCTATTTGTGGAAGTCATAACATTATCGCTGTTCAGTTCCACTGTGAAGATCTCAAATACTATGTCAGAAGAAACTTTGCATTGAAATAGAAACATAAGAGAAAAGTGCATTCAAGACTGTTTGCTTCAGTATATTTCAAATAGGTTTTGGAAGCAGTCATAAGAAATCAGTTATCTTTGTGAAGGTGGCACCTGCAACTCTTGAGATAGTATCTAGAGCTGGTATATCATTATCCAGCAATACCCACCATGCAACTCAGTTTTCAGGTACTTACAACTTGATGCATATGCATTATGCTACAGACTTTAATTATACATAATCTCTAATTTCCCCCTACAAGATGGTACCGGTGGCCTTTGAGCTGCATCAATACTATGCAGTAAATAAAACTTCAGTTGCAGGATCCCCACCAATGTCAGAGGTTGAATATGGGTAGTGAATGACACAAGGGAGTGCAGAAGTAGTTTCTTCTTCAAGATGGGCATTTGCTTGGAAGAACTAGACTCTCCACATGTGTTTATACTCTTTGATTTTTAAAAGTTGACCAATTCACTCACCATTTGGGAGATAGTTAGTAGCTGTCTTCATCTTTTGATGAAGAATATAATGTGACTTAGAAAACTGCTGAGCTCTTTCAGCTGCAAATGAAATTAAGGGGAGCTGTGCTTAAATATACATCATGCCAGATAACACAAACCACTTAAAAATTAGGTCTTAGATATCTTTAGTCAGGTGCATAAAATTAGAGATTATTCTAGCTTAATCTGTCCATGCTCAAGTTCCTTATCTCTACATGGAAATAAATCCAGTTTATTTCCCATCAGTCTGACAAAGATATGCATTAATTAGTTTCTGAAGCTCTCTAATACCACCACAAGCACCACAGCAAAGCCTGTGAGGAAATTAGTAATTCTAATTTTAGAAGGGAATGCAGTAAATAAGGCATCCAGCCACACATTGAACAAAAAGAATGCACCTGAATATTATTTAGTATGTTACATGAGTGCAACCCATCAGATGCACTGAATCAGGCAAGGATCCTCTTAAAAAGATGGTATGTGATCACATAATCAAAAATCAAATTATAATGTATATGTAAGATAATTAATTCAGCCTTATTTCCTGGCATTAGTGTTTCACTTGGCAGCCTTAGTCATCTACCTCTTTTAACATAGGTTTTGTATTTAATCACTGATGCTACCACTCTGCACTCCTCCAGAAAGTTCTTCTAAGGGACTACACCACAGTTCAAGAACTGACAACAAAAGGTAGTATGACTGGTTGAGTCTTACCTTGTACATTGCCAGAGCCCCAAAAAGTTTAACAAAGATATCATAGATGTTTCTAGGAGTAGCAGAAAGCACTAGGGCAAGTTATTTAACCCCATGTTTTATTCCTCTGCTGTATCTTCTTTATGCAACTTAGAACTATATGAGAGATTGTATGAGGAGATTCAGATCTTCAATTGAAGGAATCAGGCAGGGAAAACAGGAGAAGGTTCAGACTGGCTTAGGGAGCATCTATTCATCTACCACTCAGTCAGTAATGAAAACTTCCTGATACTCCTCCCCACGTTTTGGGAGAGAATGGCATCTGCTTTATCTGGTCAAGTTTCACCCAGTATATACTGGGAGGCTTTAATTCCTACCTGTAAGAAGAGGAAAAGGCAAGGGATAATAATTTGCAGTCATTTATCACACATGATCAACAGAAGTTGCAGAAGGCTCCAAACCCCTTGCCCTATGTCCCAACTTCCCCTCTTTGTGCTGCTCTGACTCCCCACAGATGGGAATCTCCCAGTTACACCACACCACGTCGTACTCTTGCCGTGTTCGATCAGAGGTAGCCTTTGGCCTTCTTAACTTAGTACCGGAGAGCCATGATAGAAATTGTGAAGGGGACTTATTAGGCTTCTTGCCGTGTCATGATTTTCCATGTTGAAATAAAATATTGTACCAGCTACTTCAGTTTTGTTTCAGTATTGTACCAGTGCTACTTCATTTGCATCCAGTTGAAAGTTGCCTCATATCCTGCAAATCCAAGGCAATTCAAGAGCAACCAGATGGAATAGGCTTAGAATGATAAGCACAGTATGGAAAACTAGACTTTGCTTGAGAAGAATAGAACCGTCAGGCTCATGGGTATTTGAAAAACGTTCACCGACCTTTAAAAAAAATCCATCTGAACACACATTTCCACTGTATTCTGGATCTAAAACTATTTTGCTGTTCTCTGACTGCTGCCCCTGCTCAACAATATCTCTGCATTACCTGTCTCCATGTGGGATCTTCTGTCAGTGTGAGATTTTCTAGATGACAAATTTTATAACTAAACATATTACTTTTAAAAAATCAGATTGGCCACCTATGTTCCATTCTAAAGACCTGATTCAACAAAGAACCTTTCATACTTAACTTTAAACACTTTACCAGTCTCTTCATCCAAACTCCAACCTAAGATAGAACACTTACTAGCATCGTGAAAAGTGCTATCTCTGATAGACATGAAATTAAAATGAAAAATAGAAATATAGAATTGATGCACTAAGATAAAAGTCCATTCCATTTTCAAGGAAGGATTAGCCCCTTCTGTTTTTTGTTTTTTAATGTCTTTAATTATTTTCTTGCCTGCTTTAAAGTGCATCCACTGTTGACTAAAAGGAAAGATTATGTTTCTGTAAAATATTAGGCTTACATTCTTAATGAAGACCTTTTCTACATTGTGTCTTTGAAACTTAAAAATCTACAAGAGAAGGAAAACCACTTCTGCCACATCACTGAATGTAGGATTTTTGGCTGCATTAGAAGTAGGATGGTTAATGAGGAAGAATAAAAGATAACTCCGCTAAGGTAATTACTTTGCTGCCTTCCTGCCTCAACCATGACCGTTTAAGACAGAGTTTCTGCAGAAGAGCTCATCACTGTGCAGAGCTCCCTCTCTACAAACATCACCCTTAACGCTCACAAGAATTGTGCACTGTCACGTGTGTCCCTGCTGCAGTGGTATCTGCCATCACGGGACTTCTAAGGTTCAGCTGTAAATCACTCAGTGTCAGCTAGATGTGGATTATCCCAGAATCTCTTGGGAGCTCTCCTGCTTCCATTGTCTGGACTCCCCCACCACAATTCTCCATTGTTCTGGCCAGGGTTGCTCAGCACCCTTGTAATTCAAGTGGCAGGAGGGTAGTTTAGGGGCGGTTTAATGAAATCAGTAGGTCTCTTTTGTCTTTCTCCTGCTTCACCTCATAGACCAAGTTAGTCCTCTCCATCCCTCTGGTGCGGGGATGGCCTAGAGGTGCATGTCTCTGGTCTCCTCCCAGAGGCTTACACCCCTCCGCTTGAGAGGACTGTGCTGCTCTCTGCCTTTGGGTCAACTAATAGTATTTTTAACAAATCACTTCAGATACTTTACTATCCCTTTCCCTCTCACTATTGCCATCAATGATCCTGCCCTTCTGTTCAGGTTCAGTGTGAGGGGACTTGCTTTATCACAGGATAGACTGTGAATTTTGCTTTAGAATGTCTCTGCTTATTTCAAAAGCCTTTGAATTCAATATGAATCTTTTTATACACTTCGAATCTTCAACAGACTATTTGATTAAGATGAAAAAAAAAATAGTAGAAGTTTGACTAATAATGGTACAATATTGAAAAGAAAAAAAAAGGCAAAAGCCAAACTGAAAATTTTCGCAGCCTCTAGAGCTCTACATATTGATATTCATTCTCTCAAATATTGCATGACACCAAGAAAATACTATAGTTAATTCTCATATCACTACAGGTGAAATACAGAGATAAAGGTGAAAAAAAATCAAAGGGCTTTTTTCCCCTCAGCATTAAAATAAATAAAAAACTTAGCAAATTATTATATATAGAACAGTAGCAGAACAATTAGATCATGAAAACTGCCCCATAATCCTCAATACCTGCCTGTCCCCTGAGGAGCATGGTGCTATCAGGTTTTCTGTCCTGTACTTGACAAGAAGTTTTATTGTTTCTCTGATCTGCTCCAGTCTGCAGGGAACAGTGTGATTAAGATACTACCTTTCCAAGTTACACTACTCACACTGGAAAAGTTCTCTGAGATACAGGGAGAAGCAGTAAATTCTGGGTGAATTTTTGCTATTGTTCTTTCTTTTTCTTT
>NW_015090786.1:993493-1063163 GCF_001431845.1 Calidris pugnax | reverse complement strand
TTTTTTTTTTTTTTTTTTTTTTTTTTTTTTTTTTTTTTTTGGTAAAGTGTTTTAATTACTGAGTTGGCTGAATGCTCTAAGTATCTGCCAAAGGAGACACATGTCGTCTATTATGCAACATGGGGACTACCATCCTTTGCTGCTGAACATACTGAAAATACCATGCATAATATAAACATAGAAATATGTGAAATTTATCTGTTCTTTTACCAGCTCCAGCTAATACCATGTCAATGTACTGTGGCTTGGGAAGCCACAAAATCAGTTCTATTGATTGCCCTGGGAAAAAAGAAGACAGTATTTTTTTTTTTTTTTTTTTTTTTTTTTTTTTTTTTTTTTTTGGTAAAGTGTTTTAATTACTGAGTTGGCTGAATGCTCTAAGTATCTGCCAAAGGAGACACATGTCGTCTATTATGCAACATGGGGACTACCATCCTTTGCTGCTGAACATACTGAAAATACCATGCATAATATAAACATAGAAATATGTGAAATTTATCTGTTCTTTTACCAGCTCCAGCTAATACCATGTCAATGTACTGTGGCTTGGGAAGCCACAAAATCAGTATTTTTTCCCAGCCTAGGCTACCAGGAGTATAGTATGCTCTGTACTCCAGATCACACACTAAATGCCCTTCTTCCTCTTCCATTACCTGCTCCCCTAATAACAAAATAACAAATTACTTTGAAAACAGCAAAAAGAAACCAACAAGCTATATCCAATGCACACATACATTATATAAAAGCATTTGTGAACATGTATACATATAGTCAATATAAATAAATGCATTTGCATAATCATGTACACTTTTAAGTTGCAAAGAAGGATCAGATGCAGATTCAGATAGTCAAACACACAATTCACTGACTTTATAAAAGGAACAAATATGTAAGTCCTTTTTTACCTCATTAATATTAAAATGTTATATTTTCCATGCAGTCTTCCACAAGCTCCCTTAAAGGACACACTACTGATGTAGCATCAGCCATCCCCATCTACTGTTTTCCTTACTATTTAGAGTTATATTTGGGGGTATTGCTGATAAGGAGTTGTATGAAGAATGCACAGCGATAATCTGTGGTAATGATTGGTGCTTGACTTAAAATAAAAAGGAGCAGCCTTTTAAGGTCAACATTGGTTCCATGTTTGGATTGTTTCTACTATTTGGAAGGGGTTGACATGTTTTAAATTACTAAGTAATGTGAAAATACATTACTAGCACAAGACTGTTGTCTATGTAAATATTTTATGGGTAGGGTCACCCGCCATTGGTTAATAAGGTAACACAGATTCAAAGCTATTTATGTTGACTCATATTTTTAAGATGAGGAATTTTAAAACAATAAAATGTCACAGAGTTGATCAGGATGTAAGACAGTGGCTCACAGACAGACTGTGTCTTGCATGTCATGAACAGCTCTTTAAAATTACATATTGAAAAGAGACGTAACATTGTCCATGTGAAATACATTAAATGAATAACACAAGTCACCTAATTTAGCCTAAGTTAAATAGCTATAATTCTTGTTTTTGCAGAGATGAAAGAAAAAAGATCCTGATATGCATAGCTTCTCTTGGATCAACTATTCTCATAAAAATAGGAACTATCATGTTCCATGTGTACATGACATCAAATACAATAGGAAACACACTTCTATCATAAGTGAACATGAATGCTTTCACCCTGGGGTTAACAGTATGACTGGGGAGTGAGTGCAGCTCATGGGCTCAACCTGCAACAGTCTCCCCCTCCTACTTCCCAATCTGCCTTGATTCACAGACAGCATAAGGGCTTCCGTGATTTGCTCAGTTTGGACCTCCTTGCTGCCTGGGCTGGTGCAGGTGGTCTTTCTCACTGCTCTTGTCTGATCTTTGTCACACAAGACCAAAGAGAAGGGCAGCTCACACTGTCCCACAGTCCACGAAACAGTGAGATGGGGAGATGCAGCGATGTTGTGCAGTCTTGCCTTGTGCAGAGCCCATCAGAGATGCAGCATGGCAGTTGGTGGCCGGCAGACTTCTGGAAGACTTCTTCCTGCCCATGCTTGCATCGAGAGAGAGAAATCTTGTACCATCCTTTCTTCTGGGCAATGTCTTAGAAGCCAGTCTTAGTCTTTTGCAAGGGAACTGGGGGTAACAAAACACATGCAGGTGTTGCAGCTGATTTTACCGAGCTGCACAATTGTGAACTCCTTTGTGTCATTGCTGTGCAGGACAGTCTTTCAAGTTTATTGTAAGGTAAACATTTCCATCAGCTGATCAGAAATTTCATCAGGGCCATGAAGGCTTTGACCTAAAGTCTCTCCTGAACACTCTGGCCAAACAAAATACATGCCTTTGCTTAAATACTGGCCCATATGGTCCAATTAATATGCATTTCAAGTGTTTGCAACTCGGCTAGTTCCAGGGAGGTCCTCAGGCAGCATTTTAATTTCATTTTACAAGTTGGTCTCCTGCAGTTTTACTGTGTTTCATTACTTTTTGGACAAAAAGTCTGACATTCAACATACATTGTGCATACTAAGACAGGGTGATAGCTGCTCAGGAAGAAGCTGCTTCATAGCACTGACTGTTTCATGGTGGTAAGTGTAAAGAGGCAGATAATGTATAGAATAATCTGGCAACATGATACACTAGGATTTAAGCCACAGGGTATCGAGGCATCACCCAGACCTGGAGCTAAACTAGAGGTTCCTGTTCTTTTACCACTGGGAGCTCATCTCTGAACGTCCTCACTCCTGTATAGCTGGTACCAAGATGATTTGCTGATACTTGCAGGAGCCTCAAGTAGTTCATCCAGCTCTCCCTTACAGACAGGAAAACACTTTTTAGCGTGTGTCAGCACTTTCAAGACATTTATAATTCAAATGAAACAGTTAGAACTATATCCTTAAGTACCCCTTCTAGCAGGATCAATCATTCACCCACATTTAGCCACAGAGCCAATATGTTACCCTATTAATCTTAGAAGGATAGGAATCTGTGAAGAATGCACTTAATGACTTTGAAAGAAGGTGGCTATAAAGGTGCATTTCTGCTGTAGAAGATCCATCCAAGCAAGCGTTGTGGAGAGCCAAAAATCTGGTGGAAATACAAGATAGCAATTGTAGTGAAAGGGTTTCTGAACCTGTAAAGAAGGAGATATGTATGCTTTCCTGAGAGGTCTGGGTACACCCTGGGAAATGTCCTTGCTGACCTTGTTCCTAGGAAGAGAAATCATACAGGAGTGCAAAGACGTCTGGCTGTGCTGGGTGGCACCATGTGTCATTTTCCATAGGTCAGGTCAGAGCTGCATAAGCAGTGAAATTATTTTCATTAAAGTTTAGGCAGACAGTCTAAACTTAGGATAGGCATCCTCAGACCCTCACACATGACTATGGCACATGCACACAATTCCAGACACATCCACTCACCCTGAAGCAGTTGAAGACAAAAACAAAAAATCAAAAAAAAAAACCCCAACCCTTATGTTCACAGTTTGGTGCTGTGAATCCTCACATGGGAATGATCTGTTTCTGGGCTGCTAAAATAAAATCCCTGAGAAATGAGGTTTATGATGTGTGAAATAATGTACATGGACAACACTCCCTTCCCCCTGCTCCTCAAAATAACCCCCGTGCTCCTCATGTACACCCAATTGATCTTCCTCTCTGAGGCCACAGCCCGGTGGAGCCTCATCCCTTCCACCCTTCATCCCCCCCTTCAGTTTACGCAATAGATTATATGCAACGCGTGATATTTGGAAGCCACATCCTGCTGTAGGCAGGGCTGGCTGTACTCCCTAACACAACACTGGGGGATGACTCTGCTTGCAGCAACTGGAGCCGATGTGCTGGACGTGGTTTAATTGGTGCCAGCTTTGTCCTATTAACAAGTGTCGGCTTTCTTCACTTGATGCATCAAGCGGTGATGTTCTGCAGGTTATAGGGCCCTTATGCATTAAAGCCTTTTGTATATGTTGCTGCCTGATTAGACAGGAAATAGTGCATGGCACTAGGGGATAATTCACGTGAGTAAAGTTACTTGCATGCATATGCATGTGCAAAACTGGGGCTCCAGATGCGAAATACATCTTTTTCTAATCCCTGAGCTATTCTCTCTGTGTATGTCTATATACGCATTGCATGCTTATTACTTTTTATTACTTTTAAAACTTAAAAATAAAATTGGCTTGAATTTAGTTTGAGGATTGGCACCAGTCCAGAACATTTCTTGTTTTAACTGAAACAGTTTGCCCACTGCTAATTTTAACACAAGCGATTTATTTTATTAACATGGATGCAAATGGTAAGCACACTCTCCATTCCTACCAGGAAGCTTTGGAAGCCTAGCACAATGCCTCAGAAAAAACAAAACCAAAGGTATGGCGAGATGCTCTCTTTGACTGGGAAAAGGTGTTTTTGAGAGATGCCTAATTTTCATACCTGATGTTGCTACCTGGGCAGGAGGGAGGGAGTCAAAAACCTCACATTCCCAGATGTCTGCAAGGACGTAACTGAATGAGACACTGAGTCTAATTGTCCCAAGCCTCTCATTCCCTTTAACTTCAGTGAACACATAGAGGACCTGGCTCCATGATGGCAGATGACGAGACTGTAAGCACTACACCTTCAACTAGGGGCAGGGAGGGAAAAAGCAAGCGGTAATTGCTATGTATAGAAAGTGCAGTCATAGAGAGACCTTTAACCTGTTTATCTTCCCTTAATAAAGTTTTTGCAATCTATGAAAGAGCGACTCTGTTATTCCTCACCAAGCTTCGGCACATGACCCAGCTTTTTCTACCATTCAAGGAATGTAATTTAAACTAGATTTAGACTCCTCTGCGTGGCCGAGCGTGATGCCCACTGGAATGTTCAGCTTATGCGGAATTGTTTGGTTCGGTTTAAATAAATAAATAGCATTAAAATCTAATCATGGAAAGTGTAGCTGTTAAAAATAGACTGAGGTAGCGCTCACCCAACGCGTTGAGTAAAGGTATGTACAGGAGGGTTCTGAGAAGCGATTCATCAAGTGCAGGAGCAACCAGATGACCAACGCTGGCGAGGTTTCAGGCACGTAAGCATCACCACCGAGTCTCCCCACCCTGCAGCAGGAGAGCCCAGCAGGAGTTAGACCTGTTTCCTTTTTTTTGCACTTCAGCTACCTGCTTTCCCTTCAATCAGATTCTCTGTGGCGACACAAGATCCTCATCGAGCTACGTGTGCCTGGCACCCAGCATGAAAACCACCATGTGCAATATTTCTCCACCTGTGGAGCAGCTGTTCAAAAATGAAGCAACATTAGAAAGGATTTTATCATTTTTTTGTTGTTTTTGTAGCTTTTGATGCTGAGTTTTCTTTCTCTGTGCCATAGTAAAATCTCAGTAAGCAAAAGATGTCATGGCATAGCATAGCAAAGACAGTTTCTGTCTCAAATTGTTTCACCTTTTGCTCCTTTATGCTTACTTTCAGTCATCAGCCTTAAACATGAAACTGTTATCGTTCTTGACTAGGACATATATAAGTTAATCACAACATTTAATGAAAAAAACTTGCATGGCATTTTCCATATCAGGTTCCATGATCAGGTTGGGTTTTGAGTATTTGTGAATATTCATGAATGGAAAAGATTATTCCCTCTGGTGCAACATATTTTGGATTTTCCAGGATGCACCATGGGAACAGACAAGAGGGCTGTGGCCACGATGCATCATGGGACCCTTAAAGTATCCTGGAACCCAGCCAGGAGAGCTTAGTCCAGACAGCAGCTGCTGCAAAGACCTTCGGTTGCTTTTCCAAATGAGCGTGCTCCCTTTTTCATTAACAATTTCAGTTGGAATTCCACTTTCCTTTTTGCTCCTGCAAAATCAAATGCCTACGGAAAACAGAAAACTTCCTGATCAAATGTACTCATGTGTACCTGGCTTTTTTGGAGGATGAATTTTTGTCTATACGCTTTTGACAGACAAACGATGGTGCTGTCAGTAGGGATGGCAGACAAGGTGCTCAGCCCCTGGCTCCATCTATACTGCACAGAGAACAGACCAATACATCCATCTGCTCCTAAGCCACTAAGTTACAGTGAGATTTGGTTTAGATTATTACTGATTAGAACTTGCTTTAGAATATGGATTTAAACATGAAATCTCTGCAGGAACTGACTGATCAATGGGCCAGATCTTCCTGCAGCGAGAACGAGGTGGACAGTCCAGAGCAATGACTGTATCCCTTCTCCAATGGTGAGCTCTCCCTGTGTCCCAGCTAAACCTAGTTCAGCATAGCACTAGTCATCTTTTTGTCCCCAGATCCTACAATTTCCATATAAAAGGCTGACAAGGAATGGGAGTACAAACAGCATTTTTCAGAAAGGAAATCCAGCACTCAAGGTCATTCAGTCACAGACTGGAGATTTCCTGAGTCTTTTTCCAGTGACCTGCAGTCACTGCTGTTGGCTCAGACAAGTCCCAATTCAGATGTTACGTGTTATGGGTGACATCAGGTCACCTTGAGAAATTCACTGAAGAGTTCAGAAAATGTATGTCAGTTTTAAGTTTTTCAAGAGTGAATGAAGTAAAAAATCTATGAGAAATACATACACTCATCATGAATGTTGCCTAGAGAAAGCTATATAAGACTTCCAGTTTATTCACTTGTAAATTTATTAAAGGGCCCAAGAGCATGCAGGTGCCAAAAGAATAATTTCTCTGACACTCTGGTTCTAAAAACCTGCAAAATGAACCTTCCTCCTTGGCCCCATACATCTAACCATTAACAGATCAATTACTGAATTTGCATGCTGCTGCAAATGGCCTATTTCCATCTGATAGGGAATGCCTGGAAAGCTCACAGTTTGTAAAGCTTGCCTGAGCATGGCCCAGAGCAATGGGAAACAGAACAAAGAAGAGAAGGCCTAGTGGCATTTAAAAAGGAGGGATGCCACAGGGTGCAGATGGGATCCAAGAGCGCAAGTAAAACCTAAGAGAAGAAGGAAGGTGGAAGAAGATGCCGGGTAGGTTTGCTGGGCGCAGCAGCCGGGTGCTGTGTTCTGAGATTGCCCATCTCTGAGCCAGCAGCAGCATGGGCAGGTGCCTCCTGGTGACTCAGTGCAGCAGGGTGTGACAGCTTCCAAGGCCGTCAGCCACACTGCTGTGGCACTCAGCCCTGGCTAGGAACATCAGCTTCTCTGCCGGACACACTGAGTCAGCCGCAGCGTCGCTGGGATGTGGAAATATTGCCCCCGGTCCTGGGGCTGGCTGTACCTCTGGGTGGTTGTACCATGCCCAGCCGCGCAGGGTACAACCTGACCACCGAGTGGAGGGCAAAAAAGGAGGCAATGACAGAGAAATAATAAACAAAGCAGAGCCAAACAGGGGTCCAACAGGGAGTGGCGCTGGGAAAACACGACAAACGGTTTTGAAAATGAGAAGTCTGAATCTGGGAAAAAAAATTGAGAATAATTTTCCTCCTCATACCCTTGATCTAGCCAGGATGCTTCAGTATGGCTGTATACTGCTCAGCAGAACTGTGGAGCAAACTACCTTTATCTGCTGAGATGTGTATTCATCAAATGTTTCAAAAGAGCGCACTGTCACGCCCAGAGAAACTTCATGAGTTCCTGGAGACTCTTAAGCTCCAAATTTCTCACCTCCAACACCTTCCACACTGTAATCTCAAATTCAGAGTTCCTTTATTGTTGCATATGGGAAGATCACAGAACAGCTACTCCAGCGCAACTCTTTCTTTTCCAACATCCGTTTCCCGGTTGTCAACTTCTTTTCCTACACCACCTCTCATGTAGCTGTGCCTAGTCACTCCCTTTCCTTCCTCCTGCTCTGAGACCTGCAGCTCCAGCACTGTAAAAATAGCTGCCGTGGAAGGCTAACTTCTCTTGCTAGGGAACTGAGATGGCTGCGGTTGCTTGAAATGTGGAAGGATTGCCCAAATGATTCATCTTGCTGCTCTCCCCCAGCCCTTTTCTTGTGTTGCTGCTTTTCCAAAACACTATTTCTTACCTCCAGAAAGCTGGTTGTTGTGGCCATGCTGATGAAACTGTGTTGATGCACCATGGGACAGAGCAAAAGAGGCTTTAGGAGGTATATGTCATACTCTTGAGGTCATCTGCTGACTTTTCCTTAAGTAGTCCAGAAGTAGCTAAAAATACACTGAATATAACACACAGAGAGAATATATTTCACCTAAAGCAAATGGAATAAGCAGTAAAAGTAAAGAGATGGAGTCCAAACCATTGCTCATCAGTAAAAACCTGATGATGTTTATGGTTTTGTGTGATATTTAAATACAACAGCGAAGAACAGCAATTTAAAAACAAACAAACAAACAAAACACTGATCTTAATATGGAGCAAAAATCAAGGCATGTGAATGCATGTGCCCATTAACTGCATGGGAAGCACAGTTACTTCTGCGTGATCACAACTTTTGTAATCTAGTCTCAAGACTATTCTTCAGACAACCATTAATACATACTAGAGTTTGAAAGGGTGTCTATTTTCCCTATTAAATCTCTATAGGAAAAATTTATTTGGAGAAGGCAAATAAAGCACATTAGCGTTTCTGCTGAGAAAATACATGCCAATCAGTGTACAACACTGGGGAAGACTGAAATTATTAAAGTTCAGAAATACTCCAAGTTTTCTTTATCCAAAATGTTCTGTTGCTCTGCATTGTTATATTCGACAGATTGAATGGGCTGCTGCTGCTCCCTCTTTTCTTTTCTTAATGGTATAGTTTTGAAAAAGCTGTTTGCAAATTTATGTTGGGATGATAATCCCCAGCAACTGCTAAAATGGTTTAAAGAGCAAGCTCCTGGACATTCACAAGGACCTGTTGTAGGCATGCTGGAAATACCTGGAAAATACTATAATCTTTCAATTGTGCTCAGCTGAATGGTCAATTGCTGATGGTTTACTCCAGACAAGTTACTCCCCTGGAGTCTCACAAAAGTCTGTAGAAACCTATTTAATGTTATATTTATTATGTCTGCACCCCTTTTGGCTCCATCAAATTAAAGCTTTTTAATAATAAAAAAAAAATGGATGCATTCTAGTCGTATGAAGATGAAGACTCCATGTAATGAGATAATCTACCTGTGATCTGCTGCCAGCTTGACTGAGACATAGTTCAAGGTAAAATGTGTTTAGAGATCTGAAGTAGTAGATTACTAGCAAAGAAAACATTCCTGTTTCCTTATCTTAGGGAGACTGGCTTCCTGCTAGTTGTGGATCCTCCTCCTGCGTGAAGTACTAAAATACCCTTGTTCAGCATTATTTATTTCATCTTGGAGTGATAATGGAGGTTATGTATAATCTTTGTGGCTGTTCAGATTCCCTTTTCGGCTCTCATAGTGGGTAGTACCGGAGTTCACGCAGTATCATAAGAGATGACTCCATAGCACACTAATTATATAGGCTTTTCAAAGCACTTTGAAGATGAAAATTGCTGTATGAGTGCAACTCCAGGTATTATTATTTATATAGCATACATAGTCATTAGTTGAAGCCTAGCTTTAAGTCCCTTTGGGACTAAGGTGGGAGGAAGATTTGGACAAATTCCATGTCCTTGCACTTTCACTGCATCTGGTTTAGGTAGATAACTAGCATCCTAAGTTGCTCTGCTGTCTTCCTTAATTATAAAATACTATGAAAAAGAAAGTGATTGAAGCAATTGTGGACTCCTATGAGATGAGATATAAAATAACTTTCTAAGCTGTCAGCCAGAACCCAGTTATAGTCGTTAACACCTGTGAGATTCATTCCGAATGAAATTAAAAGAATGAATTCAATAGAAGAAACACCAGCTTGTTAATTAATAGATATTTAATGGAGCAGAATACTCAATATTTGAGTGCTTCTTACCATGTGATTCAGGGGAAAAAATAATCACTACAGAAAGCTTTTTCATACAAAACATTAAAGACCTGTTGCATAAGTGATATGCAGAAAAGAAGGGGGTGGTGGGAGAAGACAGCCACATGGGAAGAGTGGAGGAGAAAACGAAGTAGATTAACAGGTTATTACAGCTCCCAGCTGAAGCCCCAGACAGGATGAAAGAGGGATGAATTTCTACAGCTATCAGTGGCATCCATGCACACCTTTTTGGCTAGACTTTTCAAGACGAGAAACGGTGATTGACTAGTTTGCCTTGATTCTACAGGAAATCCTATGGAAAACAATCCAGACCCACTTTTGCTACTCACACACCCTTTGGCAGCACTAACTGAACAACCCCCCTACCACTGAGGGACTGAGTCCATAGACAGTCCGAAGTCCACAGAGCTGGTAGATACCAACAACCAAAGAGGCAGAAGAAATTCCTCAGAGAATGTTCCAGACCTCAGCAAGTTACAACAGGCCCACGGATTCATGGTTGGATCCTCTGTATGCTTCTTTTATGCAAAGCAGGTACTAAGTAAAGCTCAGAGCAGGATTTTCATCTCATGCCATTCAACAGAAACTCCTTGTCCTCAACAGAAGAACGCCAGGTCAGACTAGGTACTATTCTTGCCTGAGTAATAGTTTTTCACCTCCACACACAAAACCCTGGTGACAATCTTACAGTTGGCTATATACTCAGCCTTCAAACAGCTATGATGAGTCTCCCAAATATATGGCAGAGTACTCCCATTGAAACACTTTGAAGTAATGATGCATAGATAATTTTGAATATTCCCTTTTGAATAGGGAAATTCAAAGAGTAAGCAGAGCCTGTGTTTTGAAGAGGCCTCCCTGTGGAGGGTGTCCTATTATATGTAAATACCACTGAGAATAGCATGCAAATATGGTCATTAGTGAAGGTTTGAACTTTTCCAGAACAACTTCAATTTTGAGCCAAGCTACTTCAACCTTCAAAGGCAGTAAACTCTATGACTCAGCAGAAGCCGAGACTGAAAAAGCCTGTTTCAGCAAGGACCGGTGGTTTTAAGATGCTAAAGTATCCAGAGGCTTTTCTAATCCCTTAAGCTATTTTCCATGCTGTTTTCCTATTCAGTTAGTTGCAGATGTGTAAAAGAGAACCACTGCATATTCCATGATCACACTGTTTTGCTATCAATTGTCATTGTATTTCCTTACATATTTGGGGCTGTTTATGGTTTCCCCTCCAGAGCTTATATTATACATTGAAAAAGAAGGAGGAAGAGGATGACACTTCTACCCAAGCAAAGTTTAAAAAAGAGCTGATGAGAACAGAGGCACATTCAGCAGCATGAAAAATTGCTCAGGTGACTGGGATATGATAAACTTTCTAACAAAGTTGAGGAGGGGCAAAATGAAGATTTCACTCCTCAGCTGCCCAACCCAGCAGAGCTAGATGCATGTTATAGAGTATCCTACACTCCCTTGTGTAGTCCTGTGTAAATTTGACATGGACATCACATAAATGTATTTCATTAAATATACAGAGTTCACGTCTGTTTGTTAAAAAAAGCAAACCTTTAGATTACTTTTCATAAACTTGCCCCTGCCCTGAGTTATGGTAAAAAGAAAGTTGTGTGGAAATAGTATGATTACACATATTCAAGCGGTCACCATTCAGGACTTAGTAGCTTATACCCATAAGCTTTCCCTTTGCAGTTATACCAATGAAAATTAGATGTCGTAATACGTCTTTCTGGATCCAATCTGTTTATGTCTGAAACTGAGAGGAACTTTTACATTGATTTAAATGACTGAAACCCTGGAACTCATGCGAGCATTTTCTGTCAGTTCTAATAGGAAATATGCAACTGTGGTCTAGGCCTGTTTCAAGGAGCAATTTAAATGTCTGAACATTTTCCCTTTTATGCTGGTCTAAACTCACATGTCTCATTTTGTTATGCACATTTCCTCAACATAGTAGCAGAGAACCTGTCTTTTTAAGTGATAGGAGAGTCTGCAGTCACCAGAAAGCCATTCCTTTTGACCAGTTGACTCCCTTGATTATTACTAACCCAGTACAGCCTGTCCCAGGCCCTCTGCCTCTAGCAGCTAGCAGTAGGCTTCTTTAGCACTTAAAAGGAGTTAACACAAAACGATCACTGTAAAAACATGTCTGTCTTTGCTCAAGGTGTCTGCATTGCAAATTCCAGCAAGGCAGCAGGGCAGATGCAGCATTTTGGCCACTATGAGAAGAGAGTGAGGGCAGCCATTTTGGAGGCAGTTGGTTTTACCCGATTATTAAGCAGCTGTACCTACTTAAACAACTTCTAGACACAGAACCCATAGATAATGCTTACCATGTATACATGCACAGTGTCTGTATTGCTTCACAGGGTCTCCTGGTAGTGCTGGACCTTAGGAAGTATTTAGGGCAAGTTTAAGACAAGCATTCTTTTTTGTGTCTATCAAAATACCTTTTAAATAAGTACAGGAACCAATAAGCTCTTCCTGTTTCAGTCTAGTGATGTGCTAGCATCGTGTAATTTACATCTGACACACTTTCCAGGACTGACAGAGTCTGGGTGTGAATATGTCCTTGGGCGCAGTCAAAAACATATGGTTTAAGTCAGGGAAAGGCCGTCGCCCCTTTGCAGAGCTGATCTTATAGCCCCATATTTCTGGAACCATTATTTTAGAATAAATTAGAATAAAAATGGAGGACCCTCAAATAGTTTCAAGTGACTGAGCCAGAGAATATGCCTAGGTAGTGATTTCTCAGACATGACTTATGCTTCTGACCTTATTGTCTATGTTGGGGATAGAAATGAAAGTAATGTAGGAGTAATGTTAGAGTAGTTTCAACAGCTCTGTACAATCCAAGGATTGCTTTTTTGACAGAAATCCTCAAGGGCCTTGCACCCCACCTCAGTCGTTAGAGTCGTCTGGCAGATCTAACTGCAAGTTACTGGACTGAATAGCATGAGACAGAAAGGAAGACATCGAGGGACTATGGTCAATCTGACCATCTGTATAATATACTACATTTAAAAAAATATTGTATATTGGGGATATTTAATGAGCTCAGTATAAGACTCAGTCCTGACAGGTTTGGATTAGCAGTAAATAGAAAGAAAAAGTTCTGTGGGAGGAGGATAAATCTTATTTTCTGCCCTACTTTATTTAAATTCTGGAAAAAGAAGCAGTGGTAATCATGGAGGGATTACAAGAAAAATTAAACGTAGTCCTCACCCAGTGGGGTAGAAACATCCATCACCCAAACTGGAGGAGGCCTGGAGATTTTGGCCTGACGTACCCAACACTCCACATTAACCAGTCAAAGTAATTTCAGATTCGGATCAACTCCCAGGTCCCAGTTGCAAAGCTCTCCCCCTTACATCACTACATCTTTTTTTTTTTCTTTCTTCTCTTGAATCAATAACAAGCTGCAGAGAAGTTCTGAGGGAACCACCAGCCTGGTGGTAAGGCAGAGTTGAGCTGGGGATGCTGCGTAGCGCTGCAGGCAGCCGTGGCTCTGCAACAGTGAGACAAGCACATCAAGGGGTGTGACAGGTACACTCACAGTTTGTTCCGGTTCTCAAACTATTACTGTAGTTTCCACTTTAAATATGGAAATTTCTTTTCTAAATTAGGAAAGAACCTTCAGTGTGTGCTCACTGTATTTAAAACATCTTGAAATTACATGATCTGCATATAGACATTAGGCTGTCTGTAACCTGCCCTTCTAACTTTACTCTTTACAAACATTTCAAATTACTGGGGAAGGGTGGGGAGCCTTAGGATTATTTTGCCTTTTTTCAAAATACTTCTACACAACACATCAAAACAAATTTTAAATACTTAACAAGTTTTGAATTTGGGTTTTCTTGCTGTTTTCTTTGTAACCCTGCTCTTGTATTAATTACCTTCAGAGATGAGTATTTTTAAAACATCTTTTCCAGTTTGAATTCAGTATCTAATGTATCTTTCCACGAAGGTAGCACTCGCATTGTATCACAAGTTAATTCTTGTCAGCTGCAGACAATGCAACTGTTGCTGCAGAGATGCCCTGGGAGAAAGCGTATAAAGAATTGGAGGAATAGCATACAACATTATGTCACTGTGATGATTTTGAATGTGCACTAAATACAGTCCACAGAAATAAATTCTAGGTGGGAGAAATGTCCCATGGAATGTCTTTACTCTACACAAGCACACACATGCGTTACCACCAAAAAATCACTTGAAGAGCCTTGGCACTGAAGCACTAATTTATATCAGTTGTCCAAGGTGCTCCAAGTAACTGAGTCCTTAACTTGGGGTGTACCTGACAATCAGCCTGTCTAGGAGATGCTAGATTTTATCTCAGGGTGAGCCCTTCTCTGGATGCTTCTGTATCCACCTTTCCAAGGGCATGATCCTCACAAAATTCTTGGAACGCCCTTCCCTTCATACAAAAGAACTAGGACAAGCCAGTTAAATATGACTCATTGTTATTATTTAAGGAATACTTCAAGGAGCCATTCCTTGTGCTGGTGCTCGCGTAGTATCTCTCAGAGCTGTAAATCCACTACCACTGTCCTGGTGATTTTTCCCCTTCTTTACAAATAGATGGAGGAAAAATTTGACTTAAAATGACAAGCAAATTTGACAGGAGAAAGCTGTATGATAACTGCATGACAATTATATGTTAATTTTTCAAATAAAACAGGAGTTGAACCATCTTTGCTTCAGAATCCAATGCTGGAAAGTGAAGCACTGTACCTCTGCCTTAGTGATAGGGACCTAAACGGTGAAGCAGTAGACAGTGTGCGAAATCCCAGCGTTACCAAAACCAGTACCTTTCTCCCATTGACTCTGAAGGAATGAGGATTTGTTTACAGAAATTGAAACTGACTGTCAGTCAAGCAATCTGATTACCTGGGGAAACGTAAAGTAGAGGCAATGATTTCATAATGTTGAATGTAAGCCATATATAAAAATTGTTTGAAAAATTATGTGATAGTATCGTACTACTATCTTTTTTATAATAGTTTGCAAATAAGTATATATTTTCTGAGGCTCATGGGAAGATTTGAATTACAGCAGTTCACGCTAAGTAGGACTTTGTTCCAGGAGTGGCACAAACTGTGCTTGTTTTTCCAGTGTTGTGAGGGTATCTGAATCTGGTCCTGTGAAATTTCAGTTCAAAGTAAATCCAGATGGATTAAATCAAGAATACTGCTGAAATGCAGAGTGACTGGGGAAAAATGAAGAGAGAAGAAAGGAGTTTGGATGGTAAGACTAAATCAAAGGATATAGAGACATACAAAGCAGTAAAAGACAATTAGAAAATACATTTATACTAAATTAAAACTTTATTGACTAATGTTCTCCAGACAACATGATCCGATGGACTATGGTTGCATACATGCAATGAAGTTGAACACAACAGTAGTTTAACATGGAATGTCAAACAAATTAATATAATGTATTAAATGAAACAATTTATCTGTGTTGCTGCAAAACGAAAACCAAGCTATGTATTTCCTTGGTCAATCTGTGTTCAGCAAAGAGGCTATGCATTTGAAGAAACTGGTAGATTTCTTTAGCATATATTTCAAATAAATTAGCTAGAATTGTACTCTTTAAAAATCCTTTCAACTTCACTTGCATTTCAAACAAAATCTAAGTGTAAACACTAAAGTTGCTAGAGCCATCTAGAAAGTCCTAACTGTCAAAACTCGGAGTGGACATTACAGTCCAGTAAATGTGAATATTTAGAACAAGAAAAATACCAGTTACTGCAAAAGTCATGTAGGCATTTTATTATTAATCCAGCACAAAGCATTTCTTCTAAGTTTCTCACATAAAAGACTAAAGCTTGCTTACAGTACTACATCTTCTATCATTCAAGCATCATTATTACCTATCAGGGAGATTTGCTAGATGACCTAATGGGTCTTTTCCACCCCTAATTTCTACAAAAGAAAATCATTCATGCCAGCAAGAACATGGTTCGCTACATCCTGGGCTTGATCCTGTAGCCTTCATTCAGGCAAAACTCCCACTGACTTAAAAGAGAGATTTTCCAGAGCAAGACATCCAGGATTAGGCCCTTTTTGTTTTTTAAAAAGCATCCATTTAGGATACATGGAAATATTCTATAGAATTAAAAAAATATAATGACATGTGCTTCACTTGCATTGAAGGAATCAGAGAATGTAAACACCGTAGTGGCCCACGTCTTCACAATATCCATGAAAAAGTGTCAACTGCAAGTAATCTGTGTGCATTTATTTCTCAACGTATACTTCTAAGGGTGTTCTGTGTATACCTTTACCTGCACATCCACACACATATATACACCCTTAATATACATAAAGGTGTGATAAATTCACTAAAGGCAGTTGCTTGCCTGTCTCGATGCTTAAATCTGCAAGTGGCAGCAAACTGGGTTTTATATGATGCTAATTAGACCATACGTGAGCAGCAGGACATGAGTATTGCTGTGAGCAAGAGTGTGGATGCCGGTTCTACGAGTGTGGAGCCATCCTGCTTACGCACATCACAAAATCTACCTGCGTGAAGGGCTGGAAAGGCAGGTGACCAAAGTCATTTCTTGGTGGGCCATGTCTGAAATCTGAGTTGAATGATTCAAAGGCTGTAGCTTGTCCTCACAGGAGCCTTTCGACAACCTGGAGGACCACATAGGAAAGTTTACCTTCAAAGTGCACTTTCTAAGAATGGAATGTTCTTGACAGGGAAATGATCAGAGGCAATCCTGGACTTTTTTGCTTGTTGAATAGGAAAAATGTTTTCATCTTCAGGCAGCACTTCACCCTGACAAATGTGAGTTCAGTTATTATTGGGTTGTAGTATTACAGAAGATTCTTTAGAAACAAACACAATAGTACACACATACACATACACTCAGATATTTACAGCCTTTCTAGAAAAACAACCCCCTACCTTAGTACTGATTACCTATCTTTTTCCATTTTTTTTTCTTTTTTTTAGTATTTAAATTCTTTTAAACCAGCTACATTAAATACCAATGTGTACTGTACCACCCCACACCAACCCCACATCCCTCCCAAAAAAAACCAGCAAGTATTTTAAAAGTTTGTTCACTCATTTGTTTGTTTTTATGATTGTTAAAATCTCCTGCTTGAGACTGTTAAGTACCACCTCCACTGGAACAAGATCAGCACTGACGGCATCTTCCAATGCACGCCGTTTCATAGTAGAGCAAGTACTGCAGATAGAAGCTTAGATCTCCAGGTCGTCAGGTCGAGGCCTGCTGCTGGCTCGGCTGCTGGCTCTGCTGGGAGGCCTCTGGTCCACAATGGTGAGGGGCTGCAACTCGTGTCCCGACGCCAGTTTTTTCGTGTTCTGGTGCTCATCGGAGAAGTCGAAGGGCTGGGCGTGCGAGTTGGAGATGGTGCTGCCAGCCTGGCCCATCCTGTTCTGCTCCGCGCTGTAATTGGCCCAGTTTTGCTCGCTGGCTTGCTTATTGTAGTTACGACAGGAGGAATTGTTCCTGTCTCCGGTAACAAGCTTGTACCCCGGGGGAGACATGGGAGACAAGGGGGCGGTCGGTGAGGAGCAGCCATTGTAATAAGCGTATTTGGGGGAGCCACAGTCCTTGGAAGGGCTCATGGCACCACTGTGGGAGTAGGGGTCGGTTTTCCCTTTCACACGATCCTTGACACCCTTGAAGAACACGTAGAAGAGCTCGATGATGTTCAAGGCAAGAGACACCAAGGACACGACCAGCATGAAAAGGATGAAGATGGTTTTCTCAGTTGGACGGGAGAGGAAACAGTCCACTCTGTGTGGGCATGGCTCTCGCTCACAGGTGTAGATTGCATTCAGGCTAAACCCATAAATGTACCACTGTATCAGCAAGAAAGCCACTTCAAAGACAGATTTAAACAGGATGCTGATGATGTAAGTACGGAGCAGTCCCCCACGCATCTTCACTTTGCCATGCTCTTCAATGCCATACTTGAATTTCTTTATTTCTATTTGCTTGAGGTGCATATCCACATTCACACCATCATTTTGGACCACCTTGAGCTCTTCCTCTCTTTTGTTCAGCTTCTCTTCTTTCCTCATTACATAGAAGACGTGCGCCAGGTACAACAGGGTAGGTACAGACACAAATATGATTTGCAGAACCCAGAAGCGCACATGGGAGATGGGAAAGGACTTGTCATAGCAGACGTTCTCGCAACCAGGTTGTTGAGTGTTGCACCGAAAAGCAGACTGTTCATCTCCCCAAGCAGATTCAACTGCTGTCCCCAGTAGCAAGATTCGGAAAATGAAGAGGACAGACAGCCACACTTTCCCTCCTGCAGTAGAATAGGCTTGAACCTTGTCAAGAAGTTTTCCTAAGGCACTCCAATCACCCATCTTCACAGGATGCTGGCTAAAGAAGGACACAAAGAAAAAAAAAATAGTGATGGTTAAGACAGAGCTTTAATACCTTTAATACACCGAATCAGGTCAATGCTAATAAAGCAGTGACGTCAGCTTCATGTGTTTTACACGATCTGAAGAGAAACCAGAGTTTTAGTTAGTCTGCAGGTGGAGTGGGAAGTCAGGCAAACTGAAAAGAGAAAGTAACACATAACATCTCAAAGCACAATGAAAAAAACGGTTTCTAATTTCACTCCAGTTTTCAAAAAGTCCATGACAGCCCCCGGTTGCCAGCGTGGTTGGCCCAGCTTCCTTGGTGATAGCCTCAGTTCAATGATCTACACCTGCCCCAGGTAGAAAGCAGCTGTGACACACCGCTGAAGCAGGGTGTGGAAGTACATAGTGGCACTGCCTTACTATGCTAGTAATACGTGAAAGATTTCTCTCTTTCAGTGTGGATCATTCACGCTAATTTTTATGTTCACTCTCTAAGGGAATAAGAAAGCAAACCATAGTATAGCCTAAATACAAAAGGTTATACTAAGTTAATGTTAGGGTTGGATATCTAAAACTTTGTCATTGCAAAAGGCATGTTATTTTTCCTACAGCAAAATTAAACTGAGCTCTTGTCTATCACTACGTTGTGTGTAACGCATTTAAAAGTGTAGTTCCTAATGATGCCAAGTTTATACTATCCTCAACTTCAGAAAAAAATTGCTATCTAAAGAAAGTTTATACATTAGCATTTCCAGCACAAAAATCAAGGTTAGTGCTCTTTACCTATAGTTTATGAAGGAATGAAAAATAGCAAATATATGAAGCACAGCTAAGCTCTTGTTACCATGTTGGAGGAACCGGTTTCCTGTTTATCTGTGCTTACTTAATTTATTGTAGTTTCAGCTTTGTATTTGCATCTTTTGTATTTAAATTCCTTCACTTTGTTTTGAAAGGAAAAAAGATTTAGCAAGAAAAAAAAGGTAAATGAGCTCTTTCTGTTTTTAAAGCAACTCCTGGCGTGCAGTTTGCATTCCAAGTGTTGCACACTGCAAGTTTAAATTGTCTCTCTCCACTTGAGTTTTAAAGTGCGCATTTCTGGGAGTTTTAAAGTGTGCATTTCTGGGACACGGGCAGCTTCTGGGGATATCTCAAAATACATACAATACATTAAAGAAATGAAATGGTTTACTTGATGGTTTAGATTCCTAGGAAAAACAAAGTTCACTATAGGATTTTTATCAGCTGGAGAATGGTAATGTTATATGCATAAAACTTACATTTTATCTTGCCCCACATGAACAAGCATGTGAAACCAGGCACTTAAAAGGAAAAAGAATCACAGAGTTTCCCTTTTAAAATAGACACTGCTAGGTATAGGTATTTGTTCCGTGCACGCTGAGTAATGCCTTCCTGGTATTAATAGTTTTGCTAGCATCCAAATTATTTCCTCCCCTTCGCATCATGGATATATTCCCCAGTGAAGGTCATTTATAGAAAAAGCACTTCTTGGACAATTCATAAAATTGGAAATTTTAGCGCCGAGGAGATTTTCTCTCAAGAAGCAGTGAGTCACTGGAAACACAAGATTCTAAGTCTGGCAAACTCAAATCATAACAATAGGTGCCAAACAAAAACACACCGTTCCTGCCATCGGAAAGAGTCTGAGAGAGCAATGGGAGACAAGTGTTTAAAGTACTCACTCCCATCGCTCCCAGATGCCACTGATCTTTGAACCCCTGAAAAATACCCCAGGGCCGTTTCCTCAGTCCCTTCAGTCGCCTTGCTCTGCAGTTTACCCCCTGCAGCCCCTTCCTCTCGTCCATCCTTCTTCGCATGACTGAAGCCCCATCAAAGGATCGGGGCTGCCTCAGACTCTTACATCTGGGAGCCTCCGCTGGGAGGAGAACAGGGTGTGTTTATCTCCGACACATCCCTTCGGCCATCCCCACGGTGTGTTTATCTCCGACACATCCCTTCGGCCATCCCCGGCTTTAGTCCTTCCCAAGGAAAGGCTACTTTTTGTCTTTATGGGCTCAGGGTGGCAGAGAAGGCGTCGGGCACAGGAGCGCGGAGGTCTCTGGAAAGGCTGGAATGAAATGTGACCACGTTCCTCCTCAGGCTGGGATTGTTAAAACAGAGAACAGCCTGTAACTATACAACACGTGAAGTTTGTTTTAAAAGCAAGCTATTTGCTCCATGTCCTAGAAGTGGAAGCGGACAGAAGGAGCCTTTTTCAAGTAACAGCTTCTTGATTTAATTAGGCAGCTTTCCGATGATTTGAAACTACTGCATTAACAGACTTTCCTCAGACTCAACGTATTTTTTTACTGTCTAAATGTTATTTCAGATTGAAAGTTTGATTAAG
Organism: Calidris pugnax; assembly: GCF_001431845.1. Taxonomy (NCBI): domain Eukaryota; kingdom Metazoa; phylum Chordata; class Aves; order Charadriiformes; family Scolopacidae; genus Calidris; species Calidris pugnax. The sequence goes on along the minus strand of NW_015090786.1, from coordinate 1,042,548 downwards.
AAAACAGAGGACGTGTTATTTCTAGGGAGTTATGTGTTGTTTGTTTTTTAATTACACTCCACTCTGGTCCATTAATGCAATGTGATTTACTTCAGTTTTGACCTACTTAATCCCACACCTGCAATATTTTGAGAATTTACTACCTATTTTTTAATTTGCTTCAGCATGCAAAATTGCTAAGTTTCATTTATGTCCTCTGGCAATATAAACTCCAGGAGGAAACATTCCATGCTTGAATTACTCATACATAGTTTTGAAAAGCGACTTTTTTTTAAAGAGATCAGTTACACACTAGCCTTTGCCAGTGATACAAAACCCCACATCAATTCAAAACATTGTACTGCTAATCAGATAACCTTGTGGTGGCACAAATATATTATTCCTTTGCTTAAGTGGATTCTGTTGCTTTATGAAACACAGTACTTTGCTTTGTTGTGCAGAAAATTCATTCATCGGCTCTAACTTGTTTGCTTTCAGGTCACCGAAAGACCATTTTTTATTAACTGATTACAGTATCTGTTTACTAGATATAAAAAGAGCTTTTGTGTCAAACAGTTATTTAAGTATTCTAGCTTTGTAAATAGTTTGAAATGGATGGACGATAACCTTTAAAAATAGTTCTTCAGCATTCTGGACTTAAACTTCTTTTAACGCTTCCCTTAAATGAGTCCACTGAATGACACAGGTTGATCCGATCTATTGGTACAATTTCAGTACTTCAGGAATTTAAGGATATGGCTGATGATGAGTCCATGCGTTTCATGAGTTCTTACTGATTATTACTTTACAGGATTATAACCTTTTTTTTGAGGCAGACTAATGCTGGCCTAGTAAACTCTTTAAAAGATGGGTTTCTTCCAGACCCTACTGTGTATGGGTAAAGATAGGAAAAAAAGCCATAGAGCAGCAGGAGATATGACAGCACTCATCTGCATGAGATTTGGATGACCACATATATAAGAAATTTGATTTGTAAGCCACAATTAAGAAACTCTAGAACTATTTTTTATGGACGGCATTCATCATGTCATCTGGTTCATATTTTCCAGGAGGAATAGTGCAAACTCAGTGCTGTGCTAACATGCCCAGGTCTGACTACAGCGTTAGAAGGTCACATGCTTGTGGATGGAAGAGCAGGAAGGGTTAGTATGGGATCTAAAATGGGATTTTGCAGCTGAAGCAGTTGGGAAACAGGCCAAAGTTTTGGTTTTCCTACCTTTCCTGCGCTTTTCTGTGTGCTCACACAGACGTAAACAGCCAACAAAAGATTCTGGACCTTGAACGTCAATCAGCTTGAGTAGTTCCCAAAAGCAACCAGCATTACAGAGAAAGCAGCCGGTATGTACAACTGATGGGATTTGGATGGCTTGGAATAGGGAAAGATAGTTTTCTGAAATCTTACAAAAATCATCAAAAGCCTTCCAGATGTTTCCCTGGAAAGGTTTAATTCACTTGTAGGTCTGCAGCTGAACTTCAGTTAATTTCATCCACTGGACAAATATTATCTACTAAATATTTGCACTAACTAGAATTTAAAGTGTCAAACTGTGTTTTGTTTATTGTCTGCTAGTATTGCTGGTGGTCAGCCACTAGTGGATCTTCCCTTATAGCCTCTCCTGTGTTGCACCCTCTCCACCTAATTTAATTCTAAAGCATAGTTGCAAAAGGACCCAAAGCAACCGTAAGCACTTTCTTAGAGATTTACTAATTGTACAAGTCAGGCCTACCCTCTGTGTTACTGCCCAGATTCAGCCCTCTCCTGACTCACTTGGAATTAAGAGAAGAAACACTGAATTCCCTGAGGGGACCCTGGGCCCTCTGATTTTCCTGCTTGCGGATTTTGAAATCTGGATTTCTAAAATGTACGTGTGACTTAAACAACAGACCAGGTGCCTCCATGAGAGATAAATTCAGTGGGTAACATGGGGAGGAGACACCAGAGACCAGGGGAAGGAGAGCAACTTATCTGATGAAACAGGCACATTGCTCAATGTCATCTAACCTTCCTCATGCCCACAGGAATCCTTGGCCTAAACCAATGTTCATTTCAGAGACAAATAAAATTAATCTTTCAGGCTTGCATAATATGAGAGCTGAGATAACTTTACAGTTTGCGCTCCTGAGTGTATAAGCAGACAGATTTATGTTGCAAATCAAATCCCTTGTGTCCTTCTCTTCCCTCTTCTGAACTCAGCCTGCTGCTCACCCCTCTCCCATTTGTATGCTTGTTAGGTATCATGGGTCAGTGCCAGTGTTTGGCTTTGAAGTTTCTGAAGGAAACACTTCAGTAAACATCCCAAAGACTAGAGGCTTAAATTCTGCAGCGTAGTGTGCTGTCCAGATGTTAAAAATGGCAGGATGAAAGCTTCACGCAAGTCCTCCAACTTGCTCCCAGCGCGCACACAGACATGCACACACACAAAATTCAAGCACAAGGTGTCCGTAGCCCACTTTTGTCGCCATCACCGGGGGGTTTCGTCATAAATCTCACATACAAAAATCAAAAGGAACTCCTCAGACAAAATATGCCACTTCGTGAGACCCGCTGGTTATCTCATGGTAAAATGTGAGGACACGCATAAGCACACTATATTCTCGTTTAAGAGTAGAACGTGTTACTGGATAAGATAGAAGCTGTGCTTCGTCTGCCTTTCAGCTGAAGGCTCTTTTTCCTGCCTCCTCGTGTTGCTCTTTAACTACTGGCAAGCAGCAGGCAACAATCGCTGTGAGGAATCACTCCAAGTCTCGCAATGTGAAAAGCTTTTTAGTTCTCCAAGAGATGCTGCTCAAGCATTTATTTCTCTGCATTTTGGTATTTAAGCCTTCAAGGTAAAATAAAGGGAATGTGTCATATTGGGATTATGACACGTATTGTGGATATTCTTGCACATTTCCTCTTAGACAACTTTCATTTATATCCACCCAAGACTTTCACAGACATTGCCAACGTGGTAAAGGCATATCATGATATCTCACATTCCTTCTCTAAAATCCCTCACCGAGGTTGCTAAAACAGAGTAACTATATACAAACCAGGTTAAAAATCCATAACCCACGTCTGGATTTTATCACATCTTTTCTTAAAAGAAAAGGGGAAAACTTATCAGGAAGACCACGTGAAAGTCACCACTCTGGTAGCTGCAGCATTTAACAAAGCACCTAATTAAGAACCTTGCCCTGCACAAACTATTAGGCATCAATCAGGATTTCCATATGAAAGCAAAATGTGTGGGGCAGAAAGGGGGACGCACTCGGGACAAGGTCTCCCTGTTACTAACTTCTGATGCAATTTCGGTACAACAGAGGAGACCTAAGCGCACCTCGGGGTTTTGTGCCTTTTCTTTTTTTTTTTTTGCTTTCTGTAAAAGAGCTCATTTAGTCACAGGCAAGAACACAGAGTAGCGATTTCACCCAAACACTAGCAACAAGTCTGCAACTCAGCGCTGCAATCACAACTTCATCGCAGTTTCCCTCTCAGTGGAGCAAGGTTAAAAGTTGTAGAAGTGCAATTATCCGCAGAAACGTATAGAAATACGACCAAAGAAAGCAAAGAATTCCTACAAGTTTGAGCTTAGCACTTTAAGAGAACTTATGCTTTTATGGATGTCTATTTTTAAACAAGTTCAACCATCAGCGCAGTAACACAAAATTCTTAGGGTGAAAAAAAAAAAAGCGTTTGCAGAAAAAGTGGTACACAAAAAGGTGAAAAAGGAAAACTTTCAACTTACCCTTGCTGATCAGCAGTGAAACTGGATCAGAGTACTTCTTTGGAGGGTTAAAGAAAAATGGAAGAGCACGTTCAGGCACTCAGACCTGTCTATTTAAACTTTAAAAGTCTACTGCTGTTTTGTATTTTTCATCCTTCCTTCCCCACTAATGAAAGAAAAGTGCTGATACCTCGTAAAAGTTTTTTTCTAACTTGGAACACTGGGAGAGCTTTTAACAAGTTTTTAAGGCTGTGAGTGAAAGAGGAGGGGAGAAAGGAGGGGTGGCAGCCCAGGAGGAGGGGCGCGCTGCAAATGGAGAGGAGGAAGGTGGGGGAGGAGGGAAAGAACTGAAGGCACAGCAAAAAACCAGCCCGCCGAGCAGGAGAGAGCGAAGGCGTGAAAGTCCACTCTTGCTGATGCAACAAAACAAACGCGAGGGCAACCAGCAGCCAAACCCCCACCACCACCCCCCGCCGCCATCACTGAGGGCACCTGGGTGGCACTTCATCCACATCTGGGCTCGCCCCGGAGAGATGAAACAACTCGGCTCCCTGGTGTGCACCAGGAGCTTCACTATGGGGAAAGGGGAAAATGCGTGGAAGGGATTAATGGGCAACCAGCCTGAGCCTCCTGGGTGCTGGGACTGGACCAGCCTGGCTGCTGGCTCCATTGCCTCCTCACCACCAGCGAGGAGAGGAAGCCCTCTCAAACCCTCTCTGCTGTGAACAGAGCTGTGTTTACTCAGGGCTATTTCCTTTACGTGCACACATGAAAGTACGCACCAGGAGCAGAGTGTTTGTTTCTACAGGCGATATCCATCACGTATTTTTTTATTATTATTTGTGTGTCTGTGTGTGTGTGTGTGTGTGTGTGTGTGTGTCCATCCCATGGGAGAAATGAAGAAATGATCTCACATTCCAGGAAACTCTTTCCAGGAAACTTCAGAAAATAAAGCATAGTACACAGAATCAGTCTTCAATAGTGAGAAGAAATGCTCCTCATATTTTTTGAGCGCGTTTCACAGAGTAAAAGCATGGTCCAAAACTGATCTATTCAATTAGAATAAAACTAGTTTGGCTTTGCTCCTGACAAGTCCCTGGTTAAAGACTCCTTGAAAAATACCTTCTCTGTAGAACAAAGGTTAATTTATTTCTCTGCCTGTGTTAAGCTCCTCACACATGGAGTCCAAGCTGCATTAGGAGTTGGTCCTGTACTTGTTCACGTCATGGGATATTAGCTCCTCTGTGGACGTGCTTCAGAGATAGCTCTCAATGAAGTTTCACATTTTGGGTTGTACCAGGCTCATTTGGTTTTCAATTCACGTTATTCTCATGGTCTGTCTCTGGGCCAAGTAGCATGGATGAGCATTTTTTTGCTGTTGAAAGGAATAAAGGAGGGGAGAAGTCCAGTAATGACCATTGAGTGGTTCCTAAATACAGGTCCTCTTTACAGTTTCTTCTTGAAATAATGAATATTACACTCTACAACACAACCTGGATGTTATCACTGATTTTTCACAATCCTTACCTACTTCTTTTCACCCAGAACTCTCCAGAGAACTAAGACAAGATCTTTGTAGAAAGATACTCAGCAGGGAGCTTTGAAGCTGGGAAGGTCCTGGTTCTTTCTCTGGAGCTGTTTGTAGCAGACCACACTGCCTCCTGTTTGAGAAAAAGAGCTAGTACACCACAACCGTACACCTTCCATCCTCCTTCCTCTGCTATGGACAGAGACGGCTGTTTTCCCTAGCTTGCCCCCTTTGCTTTAATACTGGCTGTTAGTTTTGACAGCTTTTTTAGTTATTACAGTTGTCCAAGCCATATGGCAGAAAGAGTGTTGTTTTAAGGTTATTTTTTCTCTTCACAGAGAAGGAGAAATGGAGCTTTGCGCCTAACAGGTCCTTCTTCTTCAGAATGAAAAAATTGTAATAGACAAACCATAGATTTTCACTGCCTTCATGACTATGGTATAGACAGTGAGCAGGGTACACATAATGCTCCTGATACTGCTCCATAAAACATTGGCTATTCTAGAGCCAAGTACAAAATGCCACCAATGTGGCTACGTGTGTGCCGGTGCTGAGACAATAAGGAGATTTGGATTGTCATATATGTTGGTGATAAAAAAGCTGCCCCTTAGGAAAGGAGAACTATGCCAGGAAAAGAGCCTTGAATTATAGCATGCTAGAATACAGTGCTATCATTCCCTGTCAAAGCTGGCAGGATCACAGGGTCCAGCTTACCCAATCTTGCATTTTTCCATGTATCTTTCTGTATGGGCTTTGAGTTTTTCAAGCATTCTGTTTTCAAAACAAGGACCGAGAAGTATTTCTCCACTTAAATAAACAAACATTGTTTGTGAGGAGCCCAACACTCTTCAAATCCACTTTGCAAAACTAAAATACATATATTGTTAAAAAGGGAAGGATAATTTTGCGGCAATAAGAAGCATAGCATTTGGCTTTGCTACTGCGTTATCTGCATGAAAAGGGAAAGTATTTCAAGTCTCCAATGTGATACTGTATAGAATTAGGAAGAATTATTATTAGTTCCAATAAAAATGCCTTGGAAATGTCTTTTAGAGTTCGGACATAAGTGTCCGTGATCACGTTTCAGAGCCTGTTACCATAACGTAATTCAGCTTCAGACGTTGCAATGATCTACCATTCCACAAGGTTACCAACAGTCTCACACTCATTTGCATTGCAGTGAAAACAAGCTTTTCAGATTGACCAAATGTCTTCACACACAACCCCGCTTCAGCTGAAGCTGTGTTCCACGGGAAAGGATGGGGAGGGGGGTGTCAGACCTGAGATGTTTGCAAGGCTGTTCCTAATGACAGGCTAAAAGATGGGTAAGAAGATCACAGTTAGATTTGAAGCCTTGTACTGTGGAACACAGGCTCTTTTTCCACCACAAAACTGAAGATTTTGCAGCCCAGAGCTCTCTGGGTCCTATATTGCCATCCCTTGGCGTTTTGCCTTTTGGAGCAAACGGCGCTACCTTTGTGAAGCAATCTTTTAGCGTGGCGGTGCTGGGACTGCAGAACCTGTTTCTCTTTGGTTTGGCAGGCTTCAGCACGGACAGTAAGGGCACGTTCGCACTGCGACCCAGTGCTGGAGCCCAGGCTCTGTCAAGTGCATCTCCAGGACTGAGCCGTGGGGTGACTTCCACAGGATTTCTGCCCACTCTCTCCCGAATCCTCGGCTGAATCAGTGAAATAGTTCAGAGCTCATAGTACCGCTGCTGCTTTTCCACACAGACGTAGCAAAAGGAACCATACATTGGATTGTTTAGCATTTACAGCCTCAGACACAGGTCCACAGTTAATACAGAACTCAGTCCACTGTTTTCTTTCTATTTATTTCCTGAACATAAGTACAGAACTCTATACAGAACCTTTTCCCTCCAAATATTTTCTCAAAAATATTTTAGTAACCTGATTCACCAGGAAAGCCCTAGTGAATGTTTCATTTGGAAAGCTCTCCAGTCCTTTGGCCATTACAAAATTTCCCGTTGATACCAGTGGGGTTCATGGTCTACTCCCAGCTAAGGATGTTTGTGATTTATGGAGCTCTTAAGACAAAGAGCATGTCTTCACTTGTTTTTGATTTGTTTGCAAAATTCACTTCCCAGTACTCCCATGCACCGCACTGTCCTCATCCTGTGCAATCTGGGGGAGTTCATGGACTGAGTAAACTGAATATACAATAAACTGAGATGAATATACACATGTAATACAGATTTTTTTGGGTACCTTTCAAGGCAGCTGTGCAGTCACCCACGTCCCTGGATGGCACGTAAGCTTCAGCACGTTTTCACCAATATCCCTTCTCACACATTTGGCTTTAAAGACAGACTAGTGAATAATGCGTGGCCCTGTTTCATGCCCTATTGAGGTAAAGCTTCTTAGAATGTCCAAGGAACAATAATGCGGTATTTCTTGATTACCTAAGCACATAAATGTGCAGACTAATGATTTTTTTTTTTTTAAAGCAGCCAGTGGTTTTCGCTTGTTTAAGGAATTTACATCATGAAGAAACATAATACAGCTTAGAAGTTGCTGGCCACAGCCCTTGCACATTCTGTCAGCCGGGGCAACTGGGCTGGAGCCCGCTGGAAGCTGCTGCACCCAGTGCTGGCAGGTCAGCAAAACACAGCCTTGTCCCCTTCACCTTCAAAGGGTCATTGCTTGCCCAGAGCAAAAGCAATTGTCATCCCTCAAGGTGGCAGCTGTTCTCACTTGGGTGGCACAGCGCACAGCACGTAAGGGAATATTTTCTGGTAATGGTAAGGATAGTAATAGTAAAAAGCAGGCTCACCACAAGAGTGTCTCTTATTGAACGCACTTGCCGTTCCTTGTTGAAACTGGTCTCTCAGATTCATTTGATACAGGGCTGTTAAATGTAGATATTCCTCAGGGGGAAAAGAGGCTTAGTCAGATTCTGCTCTTACTGATCTGCCTGCAAAAGAAAAAAACCTGCTATTTTATAAGAGACACCCTGCTGGAAACATATCAAGACTGAAGCACCTCAGATGAAAGTATGGAGGAGAACTCAGTGACAGACGCCACAGGATCTGAGCCCAGCCTAGCACATGGTCACTATTCTCTGGAAATACTTAGCACTGCTGCACAGTCATCTATCTAGAATCTCAGAGTGTTTTATAAATATTAATGTAGAACAAGTTACGTTATATTAACCACTTTTGCAGAGATAGGAAGTTTGTCATGGAGAATATCAGTGGCTCTTCTGAGTCACAGACAGCTCATGGTACAACCAGGATTAGAAGCAAAATTTCTTAATGCCCAGCTCCATCCTTTAAGCCCAAAATTATTCTGTCCTGTTCTCTAGTTGCTTTTTGAAATATCAACTAGCAGTGAAAACAGCTAAATGGGTGTTCCATTTTAAAATTTATGAGGATAGCAGAGAAGAAAAATACAAGGTTTAAGTTTGGGGTGATTGTTTCCTTTCTGTTCTTCGTGCTGGTGCCTGTCACTTCATACCACTAAGATCTCACTACAACTTCTTCATGGTGGTACTCAGCTTGCTCACTTTCCCGTGCTACATTTAGAAATATGAATTCATTCCTGGCTTGCCCATCAACAGAAAGGGAGAAGGGTAATACACAGAGGCTCAGATGCTCTTCAGCTTTGCCAAGGAACTTCTAAACCTCATTTCAGACAGCTTAAACTCCAGAAAAGTTGGTCTTAAAAGGATTTATCCCAACATTGTAACTGATTCCAATCAATATCTCATCTGAGCTAGCTGCCCCTCTAGAAAGACAGTAGAAAACCATTCAAAGAAAGAATGAAGTATGAGTTCACAGATCCTTATGAATTTGGCTCCACCTTCTGTACACAGTGAAAATAAACATGAATTATACTGGATCTTCAGCGTCAGTTAAGCTTTTTGTTTATTTCACTTTCCATTTCACTTTCAAAAATCCTGCACTGAGATGGTCTTGCGGTATTTTGTGTGCTTTTATTTTTATATATTGGTGGGGAGGATTTCCAGTCATTAGGTTCCCAAGGATGGGAGTTGTTTAAAACAAATATGGCCATTTCAGGTTTTCAAAATGTAGAATCACATAGTGTGAAAGCAACAGAGCCTTTCACAACACAGTCTTTACATTTCTTCAGGGGGTCTTGCAATGACAGAATACATTAGTAAAGAAATAAAGCAAAATTTCAGAATATGTATCAACACCATCTGCTACTCAGTCTGATGGGTAAGCTCACTGAATCCAATAAATCTGCACACATTAAGTACTTCCCAGCAATGTAAATAAAGGCTATACAGCCAAATTCCAAAATAGAAATCTGCACAAATAAAAGAAAACTAGAGAGGGTAACTCCTCCAAATTTCTACCCAGTTGAAGATACTTTCGCACCTTTAATGATGAAAAATGTTTTATTTATTACCAAACAGAAAATCAGCTGTGCAATAATCATTGTGCTTTGAATGTTTAGAAAAAGTGAGTAATTTTGACATAAATTCTAATACTATTTATCCAGGCTTTACAAACAGCAACTGACTTACTGTGGTAGTCTTTTAAATCTTGTAGAGATTGATGAGTTTTCCACATGTGGCTAAACAGAGGGACAGAAAATTTGGCTACTTTACCCATGTCAGAAGAGCAAAAGGGAAATGCATGAGCTCCCTTCCCCTCAAGAAAACTCACCTTTTCCATCCTGTCCTCAGAATATCCTCAGGTTTTATTTCATTTTGCTTTTTGATTGTCTCATTTAAATAATTTCAGAGTATCACCCAGCATTTGAATGAATTTGGTAATGGGAGGCACAGAGCAGTATTTTTACATTTAGTTAGGCAATATCATTGGTTGTAGTGAATTAAATTGAGCTGCTTCAGTACTTAAATAAGCATTGAAGTCTAACCAAAAGTATTTTTTATCCAGAAGATCAAAATGAACGTTTTATTTATTTCAGTCTACAAATTGTTTAATATTTGGAAATGTCTCTTTTTCCTCCCACTTTCTACACAGAAACAGAACTAGAATTAATTATTTATAGGCTCTCATTTTTTATTCCATATGTTTGATTAAGATTTCTTAATCACATTATTAATTTAATTCAATTTTTTTATTAGTCACAAGATTTGAGAATGCTTGTGGGAATCCTTTTCCTATAGAGATAATATTTTTTTAGATGGACTAGTTTATTCACATTTGGCTGAGTGACTCGCCTATAGACAGCCTGTGTTGGTCATTTTGAAGTCTTCTCCCCACACGACTGTCACGGAAAGAAAGAGGATCGGCTGCCCTCTCACTTTATGTTTTTTGGGCTGCAGACAAGAGAATGGGCCTGAACTACCCTATTTCAAAAGATTTCTGAAAGACAGAGGCAGGGTGAGGGAGTTTTTCCTGGCTGAAAGGCAGAGGCACGCTCAGTGCGTTTCTTGAGAGCATCACGGGGGTGTTTGAGGACATGAACATTTCAAGGCTTCTCTCTCATTTTGCCATTTGCTGTACAGCTGCATATATGTTGGCCAGAACCATTTGAGTAGCATAACTGCTCCTTTCTTTTGGCAGCGTGCAGAATTAACTCTTGTAGACATGAAAGAGTGTACAAAGAACTGAACGTCAAGAAATCTTACATAAAAGCAAGTAAAAATTATTAATAGGGTTGACTGCCGGTAAAAACACAAATTGATTAAAAATATACTACTAATTAAGGGGTTCCCATAAGAACAGCTTTGGGAAAACTACTGGAAAATTAATCTACTGGAATTAGCTGCTTCTGTTACAAGATTTTCCCAGAAAGAGATCTCCCAGTATAATCCATGAGTCCTTTTCCCAGGCAGTAGAGAATATCAACTCCAGTAGTCTGCTTTGAATTTAAATGTATTTACATTCATTTATTTAATTTCTCAGAAATGTTAAAATTAACTGAAGTGGAAAAAAAAAAAAAGTAGTCTAGTTACACAGTGTATCAGTAATTTAATGACAAGTACAAATGAGGCATAAAGAACATAAAAATCCCTGAGTCCACAGCTCAGGCTGGGAAGAGCTCATTAGCTATTGCTAGCACTCTTCAGCAAACATGAATGGTGTATAAGGGAAAACATCACATAAGATATAACAATATCACTCAGCTATTAAACTTTAATATAAACGATATCAAAAGCATCCTAAAAGCATACAAAATAAAATCAACTCAATAAAGTGAGAAAAAATACTTGTAATATATTGACCATTAAGCTAAGGGTTAACTTTTATGTGTCAGTTTTAAATAATAAAACACAGAGGCTTTGCAACTTTCTGAGGCTGCATTCAAAAGAAACAACTTTCAATTACTTGCCCTTAAAAGTAACACTGGCATACTATCCATAAGCATAGTTCTTAAAAACTTAGAATCATAGAATTATGGAATCATTTAGGTTGGAAAAGTCCCTTAAGATCATAGAGTCCAACTGTAACCCTAACACTGCCAATTCCACCACTAAACCATGTCCCTCAGGATGACATCTACATGTCTTTTAAATATCTCCAGGGATGGTGACTCAGCCACTTCCCTGATTACTCCAAATTTCTACCCAGTTGAAGATACTTTCGCACCTTTAATGATGAAAAATGTTTTATTTATTACCAAACAGAAAATCAGCTGTGCAATAATCATTGTGCTTTGAATGTTTAGAAAAAGTGAGTAATTTTGACATAAATTCTAATACTATTTATCCAGGCTTTACAAACAGCAACTGACTTACTGTGGTAGTCTTTTAAATCTTGTAGAGATTGATGAGTTTTCCACATGTGGCTAAACAGAGGGACAGAAAATTTGGCTACTTTACCCATGTCAGAAGAGCAAAAGGGAAATGCATGAGCTCCCTTCCCCTCAAGAAAACTCACCTTTTCCATCCTGTCCTCAGAATATCCTCAGGTTTTATTTCATTTTGCTTTTTGATTGTCTCATTTAAATAATTTCAGAGTATCACCCAGCATTTGAATGAATTTGGTAATGGGAGGCACAGAGCAGTATTTTTACATTTAGTTAGGCAATATCATTGGTTGTAGTGAATTAAATTGAGCTGCTTCAGTACTTAAATAAGCATTGAAGTCTAACCAAAAGTATTTTTTATCCAGAAGATCAAAATGAACGTTTTATTTATTTCAGTCTACAAATTGTTTAATATTTGGAAATGTCTCTTTTTCCTCCCACTTTCTACACAGAAACAGAACTAGAATTAATTATTTATAGGCTCTCATTTTTTATTCCATATGTTTGATTAAGATTTCTTAATCACATTATTAATTTAATTCAATTTTTTTATTAGTCACAAGATTTGAGAATGCTTGTGGGAATCCTTTTCCTATAGAGATAATATTTTTTTAGATGGACTAGTTTATTCACATTTGGCTGAGTGACTCGCCTATAGACAGCCTGTGTTGGTCATTTTGAAGTCTTCTCCCCACACGACTGTCACGGAAAGAAAGAGGATCGGCTGCCCTCTCACTTTATGTTTTTTGGGCTGCAGACAAGAGAATGGGCCTGAACTACCCTATTTCAAAAGATTTCTGAAAGACAGAGGCAGGGTGAGGGAGTTTTTCCTGGCTGAAAGGCAGAGGCACGCTCAGTGCGTTTCTTGAGAGCATCACGGGGGTGTTTGAGGACATGAACATTTCAAGGCTTCTCTCTCATTTTGCCATTTGCTGTACAGCTGCATATATGTTGGCCAGAACCATTTGAGTAGCATAACTGCTCCTTTCTTTTGGCAGCGTGCAGAATTAACTCTTGTAGACATGAAAGAGTGTACAAAGAACTGAACGTCAAGAAATCTTACATAAAAGCAAGTAAAAATTATTAATAGGGTTGACTGCCGGTAAAAACACAAATTGATTAAAAATATACTACTAATTAAGGGGTTCCCATAAGAACAGCTTTGGGAAAACTACTGGAAAATTAATCTACTGGAATTAGCTGCTTCTGTTACAAGATTTTCCCAGAAAGAGATCTCCCAGTATAATCCATGAGTCCTTTTCCCAGGCAGTAGAGAATATCAACTCCAGTAGTCTGCTTTGAATTTAAATGTATTTACATTCATTTATTTAATTTCTCAGAAATGTTAAAATTAACTGAAGTGGAAAAAAAAAAAAAGTAGTCTAGTTACACAGTGTATCAGTAATTTAATGACAAGTACAAATGAGGCATAAAGAACATAAAAATCCCTGAGTCCACAGCTCAGGCTGGGAAGAGCTCATTAGCTATTGCTAGCACTCTTCAGCAAACATGAATGGTGTATAAGGGAAAACATCACATAAGATATAACAATATCACTCAGCTATTAAACTTTAATATAAACGATATCAAAAGCATCCTAAAAGCATACAAAATAAAATCAACTCAATAAAGTGAGAAAAAATACTTGTGATATATTGACCATTAAGCTAAGGGTTAACTTTTACGTGTCAGTTTTAAATAATAAAACAGAGAGGCTTCGCAGCTTTCTGAGGCTGCATTCAAAAGAAACAACTTTCAATTACTTGCCCTTAAAAGTAACACTGGCATACTATCCATAAGCATAGTTCTTAAAAACTTAGAATCATAGAATTATGGAATCATTTAGGTTGGAAAAGACCCTTAAGATCATAGAGTCCAACTGTAACCCTAACACTGCCAATTCCACCACTAAACCATGTCCCTCAGGATGACATCTACATGTCTTTTAAATATCTCCAGGGATGGTGACTCAGCCACTTCCCTGATTACACTCCACTTGATTACGATAAAAACCAAAACGGGTACCAGTAATCTCGGATTATTCCACATTTACAGAACATTTTCAGCAGACAAGAATTTAAGAATTAATTCAATGTTCTCACAGTCAATCAAGGTTATATCTTGTAAATTGTTCTGTTTAAGTAAAAGTTTGTAAACAAAGCCAGTAAGATGCTATCTCCTATGAAAAAGAAGTGCCCTTATACGAGCAAGTGCTTTTTAAGGGTGATTTAGTGTAAGCACTGAGGGTGGGAATGAATACAGAATTGAGGTCCTACTGCAGACATGTGGAACTGGGGCACACAAGTCCTATCCCAGCAGCCTTCCCCAGTCATTCCCAAGCTCTGGAAAGGCGTGAACTCCTGCCAAGCTCAGGCAGCACCCGTCGTGCTCAGCGTGCCCAGAACCACCCCACACTGGGCTGCCTGCAGCCCACCTCCCATCCCTGCTCTGGCCAGAAACCCCGAGAAACCAGAGGCACCCCCCCTCCCTCCCTACAGAGCCCCTGTTTTGCCACGTATTTTCTGGAGCAGCTCAGGACAGGTTGCCACATGGGGCTCCCCACACCACGCTCTTCTTCCCAGCTGAGGCCACTTGTGATTCCGCCCCTGCCGCTGCTGAGGTTTTTTTGCTAATTATTTAGTGATAAGAACGCTTGCCCCCAAAGTGGGAAACTTGCTTACAAACCCTGCTGAGACTGTAAGCTTCAAAACGGTATCTTTAACTTTCCAAGCCACTGCTTTATTTAGCAGGACAGAGGACAACTGAAAGAAAATGGGTGCAACTTTTATTCCTGTAGAGAAAGCCGTGTTATTTTGCAAAAATAACTCAAAACTTTGTTAACCTGAAAAAAAATCATTAAAAAAATAAAAGCAAGAATATTTACAGAATACTAACAGACTTCTGTTTGAACCAGAGCTTGAGCCCTATACTGCGTAGTTAAATTTCCCAATTTTATTTCGGTTTTCTTTGAGCGTGCCCAGAAATTCCAGGAGCGGAATGACATCTCCCCCGGGGGAACCTGAGCTCCCTCCTTCATGCAGAGAACGACAAGCCAAAGAAACTGTGTCTAATGACCGAGAGATGGTATTTTACTACTGCTACTAGGAGTTTAATGCCACACAGAGAAACAATTCCCCTGGAAGAAACAAGATTCTGACTTCTCTTCAGCCCACCACGTACTCAACCACTAAGGCAGAAAGCGAGGTTTTCACTGTGCAAGTGTCCTTTTTTCCCACTGTTTTCATTAAGCTTCAATTTCAGTGCAGAAGCTCACACTTTCAGGAAGTAAAGATTTTATATATATATATATGTGTGTGTGTGTGTGTGTGTGTATACAAACTTTGACACGTATTTATATATCTTTGAGAGATATACATACACACACATATCGACACTCTATATCAGGAGTTAATTGTGTCATCAATACAATATTCACATCCCAACAATTTGTCAAAGTAATTTTATGATCCTGTGAAAATATTGATCTTTTTCAATTTTGTATTTTTGGAACACGTTAAAAAAAAAAAAAGAAAAAAAAAGAGGTGTGAAACAGTAAGTTCGGAAGAAAAAAGCTGGCTGCCAATCCCTCTGTTCATACAGTAGAACATGCACATTTTCCAAGCAGCAAGCAAGAACTTGTAAGCAAGAACTGTCTTTCTTAGCATACTGAATTATCAAAATTTATTGTCTCCAGTCAATGAAAAATAAAAATATTACATTAATAATATTTAAAAAATGAAATTTGAGGAAATTTGGATGATTAGTGTAGTGTATATATATATATATATTTTTTTTTTTAACATTTCACTAACTGCAAGATACATGGTAGAATTCCGAAGACTTTCACAACACGCTACGTGAGAAAGCTGTTTTTACATTTTCGGAAACTTTGAATTCAGAACACTGATAACTCACTTTTCTGAACATTTTTTTTCAAAAATACTCTTAAAGACAGGGCAAGTAGTTGTAACAGGGTATTGTAGAATGTATATTTATTTCTGTCATTTTCAGGTGGGCATAGCACAAGGTGATAAATCTACACAAGCCCAAGAAGTCCTTTTGCCACCCATTGCACACCAGTTTATGGAAATTGTGAGTGATTACTACATTTCAGATGAACTTATTTAGTCACTGTTTATACTCCTCTAGGTAAATTCCTTTCCTGAAACCTGGAAAGCAGTCACAGGGATGAAGCCAGTTAAGCTGATAAGTGCAGAAGAAACTGCTGAAAATGTTTACTGATAAAGGAAGATCATGCCGATTAGCCAAATGAGCCAGAAAATGATGGCTAATCTTAGGAACGGGAAAGGGAAACATACACTATAAACTGCTAGTAAAATGCTAAAACCAATGTAAAATCTCTTTGGATTACTTCATGAAACTGCTATGTAAAGCACAGATCATTTTATGAATTCATGTAGAGTCAAGTGATACTGATGCACCTGCACAATTTTTTCTCTTTCCATGGCACATAAATAGATCTTTGTTACTTACCCAACTTTTGTTCCCTGCCCTCAATACCATTTGATTTCAAGTAGGAATTCTACATCAAGAACAAATAGGGTCTCTACCAGCCTTTGAAATGGAAATGTAGAAGTCTCAGTGTGAAATTGTAAAAGTCCTTGATATGCAATCTGCTTGACCTGCAGACTACTTCTGAAAAGTGCTGGCCTATCTGTTGGAAGCCCTGGTGTTATATACCACCATAAAACAGTTCACTTCTGCCACCGGCCTCTGCTGTAACAACTCACCATGAGTTTTAAAAAAGTGTTTTGCTCTGATGTCTGATGGTGGATACATGTAGATTTAAGGTCGGACAGGCAACTGGGAATTGAGTATATATTGCATGTAAGTATCCTGAATATTCATGAAATCTGGGAAAACACATTTGAGGCAATACTATACACTTAAATATGTGTGAAACTTCTTCTGGCTCCCTTGCAAACTCACCAGTTCAGGACTGGTAGGCAGAAGCCTTATTCTATAAATTGTCCTGAGGAAGGTTTATTCTCATATACTCACAACTGATTGCCAGTGTTTTCAACTGAGGGGTGTAAACAAGAGCCATGAAAATATGACCAAAAAATATAGCATCACTGCCTGACTTATTTTTTGGAGATACTAAAAAATATTCAGGAAAGCAGGATAACAATGAGCTTTGTGGACCAAATCTGTAAAAGGGTCCTAACACTGCAGTGCTACTCAAATGTGGCCACACTGATGATCACCACAAAAAAAACCAACCCTATTCAAATTCCTGTTCTAGCTTAGAAAGATACTTTCCTTACACACACTCCACAGACTGAAGCACCAAACAGCTTCATGCTCTCAAGAGCACCACGCTTCTACACAGTCACAGCAGGAAGCAATTAAGGGACTTCTCTGAAAATTAGGTGCCTCCAGACATCGCAATTGCTGACTTGGAGCTTCCAGACTATTACAGCAGTACAGAAAGACCTAAAACATAATTCAGCAGCAGAAACATTGCATGTCTTTAAGCCAAAATCTTTATCTTAATTCTAAATGTTATACTGAAATGTAATCTTTCTTTATGTCACTGTTAATTACTGGCTTTGCTACAAGCTCACATTTCTATGCAGCTCTGCAAACCAAGGTTGCAGATAGATATAAGACACAATTTGCAAATTGTGCCAAGAAGAGTAACTGCTACTGGGCAAAATGCCTGATGGGTGGTTTAACATCCCAGTCCTAACCAGGTTTTGAAGTTTTGGTGGCTCGGGAAAAGTGTCATCTGCAAAGACAGCAAATTAACCTGGAAGACACTGAAGGAGAGCACATACGAATTTCCATATTGTCCTTATTCAGACTTGCATTACATCTAACTACAGAAGAAGCTATATATTCAGGAAAACATATATAAAAGGACAATAAAATGCTAAAAGAGATAGAACCTTCTCATTTTAAAAAGTTTTATCAGTGGCTATATTATTATTTTAAATAATGTAAAGATTACCGAAAACAACTTTTGTTTTATTTGAGACTAAGGTTTAACAAGAAAAGCTTGGATAGAAGACAGGGGTTTGGAAAGCTGGGGAGCCGGGGGCACGCAGGAGGTCCCACGTTTCATCCAGGTCCCACTAGGGAGGGGTGTGAGATCAAGGAGCCCCCCCGCTGCCCCGCGTTTGCAGTGAGTCCTTATACCCCCCTCAGTCTATACGTACATTCATGTACACACACACAAATACAAACGAACACTTTGAGTAATATCTATTAAAAACAATATACATTTTTGCGGTTCTACCCCCGCCCCCATCAAAAGAATAAAAGTTCATGAATGCAAGAATTAACTATAAATGTTAAAAAATGTCAGTTGGACATCAAGAGTTTTGGTTTCTTATGGCCATTCTTCTCCTATTTCAGGAATGAACATCTGAGAATTTGAAACCAGTGAGTTTTGAAGGGCTTCCACCTGAAACAGTAATGCTTCTTGAAATATATTTCAAGGTCTTTTGTATCACGGTCTATAATATATACTTGCCATAACACTTTCAGACTTTGACAAACTGATCAGCAATTTCTGTTTGGTTTTTGTTTTCCAGTGAAAGCCAAGATAAGTTACAGGAAGGTTTGCTTCGCTATCCATCAGCTTGGAACATCTGCAAAATCAATCAACGTTCACCGAAGGCAAGTACATGCATCTCAGAAGTGCAGTTCTTATTTTTCCTTTGTACCAGGATTTCTGCATTACACATGAAATACAAAATGTACATAGTGTAGTGATTTGGCTGGTACCCCAGAGTTTTCAAAGTCTATTAGTACAACTAATTAATTGCCATTAATTGTCTTCCATGTTCTTTACTATCATTCATATTACTCTATTAAAATATTGTGGGTCTTCTGGGAGCAATATGTTGTATCCTTTTGTCAATAAACCTACAACACAGGCATTTTTCATTAAAGGTGTCAGTTAGCTGTATATGAAGTGAGCAATTACTTATAATTGATTTATCAATTCCTTCTGGACAATATGACAGAGGAATTGTTTTAACAACAATTTCAATTGCAGAGAATGTATATCCTTAATGTTTTCATCTGGAGATATGTTCACCTGCAGTAAAACCAGGTACATTGATGACTTGAGATTTAATTATCTCTAGAACCTTTGAAATTACTTTACAATGTTAATAGGAAAAGTATCAAGTAATAACGATATCTAAGGATATGCTGCCACTTGACATCACTTCTAGAAAAGGCACTGATGTGTTTGGTACATAAAAAGAATATTGTGTGAGATAAATAGCCATAGCTAACATGTGGATTCACTGGCAGATGCAAACAGCAGGAATTTAAACCCTTTCTTATTACTATTTATAGTATAATCAAATCACAGGCATCCCTCCACTCGTAGTGTAGATACAAGTTAATGTTAAGGGAAACAAATTAGCAAAACATCAAGAATATTCCCATTTCCACCAGTCTTAAGTTGTTGCAGCAGTTATGAAATGTTGACTGCAATAGGCATAGTGAATAGTTTAACTAATGCATTTAGACATTTTCCATCTTTACATGATATTTCCAGGCACAGTTTGATAATCACAACTGTACTCATTGTTCAAAATTATCCATTTAAATGTTTATGTTAAAGTATTTCAGGAATGCCTCAGGAATGCTGCTGATGCTCATCATTCCTACCCTTGTTTCTTAGATTAGTTATTTGTAGGCTACAGTTTGTGTTGCTATTTTTTCTACTGCCTGATTGATTTAATCTTAAACCCACAAGGGACCTTCCAGAAGATCATGTGTACTCCTCTAGTTCACCCCTAATAAAAAGACATGTGCAAAACCACATTCATTTGATTTTAATATTTGATTTTCAGCAAAAGCCTCTGACAATAAGTTTTATCCTGTATGACTGTCCTTAAGAAACTGCAGAATACAGTGGGTGTGTTGTAGTAAAATCTTGAGTTATTTGGCTCAGTAAAAAACTATGAGGGTGCAAAAAAAAAAGCATAATATGTACACTACTTAGGAGGTCAAAATAATCTAATGTACTCTCTTGGCCATAAGCATTATGACTCCACTGATGATAATGATACAGATATGAATTTTAGTTAAATACATTTTCACTGAGTTTGTCCTGCAGAAGTTTTTTGTGTCCATGGCAAATCTTCCGATGCTGGCTGCAACTGAATTATGTACAAACAAATCAAGACAGTAGGCAGAACAGTATAATTTACATTCCAAGCCAGTAATACAACTTGAAATGAAGGATAGTGGCAAAGTTTGGGGTTTTCCTGTTTGCCTGATTATTTGGTTTTCTGCAGGGAAGGTGAGAAAATACAATAATTGAAAATAGAAGGCAGGCTACTAAAGATGCTCTTGAATGAATGAAAATCTTTTCCAACTATCAGGGAATTGAAACTAAAATTTCATTGCTTTTGTTCACAGTCTTTGTGTGACTGTTGTTTATAACTAACTTGAACAAAAGCCCTTGAAAGACAGCAATTCCGAAACGGCTAAACCGTAGATGAGAGGACCTAATGAAAGCTGTTTTGAATTTCAACAATTGAGGTCTACTCCTTCATTGCACTGGGGAGAGGTGAAATATAGTCATAGGAAAATCAGAGTTGTCTACTTCTTGTGTCCTCTTTGAAGGCTGTGGAGATTAATCTCCATGCAGTGAACAGTATAAAGAGATATTGCCAAAGTCATGGGCAATTTTTAAGCAGCAAGTCAAAGAAGATGAAACAATCTGAAAAAGAAATGTATCACATGAAGATGAAAACCTCTTATTGAAAGCCGTGCACTGCATGATGGATGTGCACAAACTTATTCAAAGCATACTTTTCCATGGCAATTTCTAGTTAACTATTATCTCTTTAGAAAAGATGCTGTGATATTTTAGAATTTCCAGTAGCTGGAAAGACCTGTCAACACAGAACTGCACTTAGTAGTTTTATATCCTATAGGAGTGTGAGAGATTTTCATGGAAGAAAAAAGCACGTAGATTCTATTAAATATTGATGATACAAACAGACAGTGATAGGCTTAATGCTTTGATCCGGATTATACTTCTGTACATGTAATCTGATTTGTTCTTCAAACAATCAGATTGAGGTATTTGTTTCATTGTCAGATCATCACACTGGCTTAGATTTTCCATTTGCCTTTTTTTTCCCCTGTTTGTCTTTTTACTGTGTTCACTATTTGGTTTCACAATGACCAGTGTTCCTACTCAGTATTAAGAATTTTGCTGGATTAACATAGTTCTCAAAATCAGATTGAATATCCAAATAACTTGGACTTTGAATCATGGCTCAGGGTGGAGCAAATAATGGATAACTGTAGGAAACAGGATTTATCTCAGCTGTAAGGACCTACTTTGAGACATAATTCCTAGAAGTATCTTGTTAATGTAAGATTTAATGGTGGGGTATAATGAGTAAGAAGTGTAACTCCATTATGAATTTTATGCAAAGTCATAGAGTGCACATATGCAGTCCCATGCCATTAATGGTTTAGCTAGATCTTGCACATTTGATTGCCCTTTTTTCCCCAGTTTTTGGAAACTATTCTGTTTTTGTCAAGCAGGGTTATGCTCTACACATGCCACCACTGGCAACACATGGAAGTAAGGTATAGCTATGAAAGTGGTTGGATTAAATAACAGATTTAACTTTTTTAATATCACATTTCTGTTGAACCAATTTTATCTACTGTATCTGGGACAGATAACCTGCCTTGAAACTCACAACTGGAAAAATCAGAATAATTAATATCTGGTAAGTAGGTGCAAACTTTTATCTGGAGGAAAAGGAGAACAAGAAAATAATTTTGGGATTGTGATAACTACATAGGGATTCAGGACTTGAAGGCTATTCAAGTCTGTAGGGGTCCTACCAATCTCAATGCCTCCTCCCAAAGCCAAAGGTCCACCAGTCTTCCCTGATCTAATTTCTCCTGTATATTAGTCATTCCCATGCTCCAGATTGTTACCCAAAAATTGCTTCTGAAGCTGTGCTTTTGCACAGGTGAATGCACCACTGTAATTTGCAAAATGATCAGCAGGTTCATATCTTATTCCAATAATCTTAGTACCAACAGTTTAAAATGAAAAAATTTTCACTTTCTGAGAGGAACTATAAGTAAACCTCCGTTTTCATGGAGACAGGGATTTTCTTAGTGGTGGTTCTCTATGTGATTGTAGGAGCTGGTTGCCTTACTCCCAACTTTTCCTCCAGCTGCAAACACAAATAGAGGTATAAGAATTCCTCTCAGATGGCTTTCAAAATAACTCGGCTATTGAAGGATTAACCTCCAATTTCTGTTCCTTGGTGTTCTTCCCTCCAAAGCGTAATTTACTAAAAGGTAAGACTGTTGAATTTTCTTTCTATCTTGAATTGGTGCATGAGAAAACAGCTGTTTTTACATGTGATTCACTTTGGAGTTTAATTGCTAAATTTCTTGAGATTGTAATATATTTGAATTTGCTGAATTATTAAATAATGCTGCAGGGTAATGCAGTTGTTCATGGTCTGCCTATTCAAAAATGTAAAGGCAATTTTATCAACATTTTTAATAGAAATTCATATTGAGACCCAAGTAGCCAGCTATTAATCTGAACAATTTCTGTCATACTGAGGCAAGAATATTGATGGCTGTGTATTTGTCAGAATGCAGAACAAAATGATATGAAACCATTTTAATAAAAGGCAAGTACCTCTTCAGCTCAATTTTAGTTGACGTTTACTTCCACTATTTATTTGAATCATTTAATAATCTGTTGCAGTCCAATTAAAAAGACAGATTGGACTGAACCCATATTTGGAAGAACATGGCATATCACTTTCTCCTGCTGTCAAAATTCTGTTTAATTAGCACTGAAATTTGCAGCACCTTCCTTTCCTCTCAAATTACTGTAGCCAGCTAAAATGCAATATGTTTCTGTACCTGCGAAGTACTCAAGATAATCAGGAAGAAGCAAGTTGTGCCTTAGCTCAGAATTTTCACATTCTCCTACCTACCTAGCTGAATGCACTCACAAATAAAATCTTTACCAGTATCAAAGAAGCAGATCACCCGGAAACACGTTCAGATTTGTTCCAAGGCAATGAAGCTATTCAATAATTAAGGCGAGTTGAATCCATTACTATCTTGTTCTGAGAGCAAATCTGTTATTTTAATGTTCAGCGTGCTCAGTAGTGTGTATACGTAAGGAAAAGCAGGAGGAAGAATCGCTAACTACAGAAGCATTAAGGCCCATATGTTCCCAACAGCTGCAGAAGCTGGAGAATTGTCAGTAGCTGGGCAGTACCAGCCTAACAGTGTCACCTGCCTGAGCACACAGGGTGCAGGGCTTTAATGGCACACTCAAATTGCTGCATATGCTGCTGTCTCAGTGATAGCTGTGGAGACATCACCTGCTCCACCAGTACCCTTCATCTTCCAGGTGATTTGAGTGAAATAAATAGCATCTTTTTTGCCCAGGAACTCCTTATGGAGTTTCAGTGGGATGGCTTCCAGGACATGAGACTGCTCTGCTGAGGAAGGTTGGCAGACTTTGGTATGGAATATGAATCAGGAGCTGAAAGGTGAGAAAAACTGAGGGATAACATCATCTTTATTTACAAATAATATTTTATTTGTCTTTTTGATAACTTGGCACCATCAGGAGTTAGAATTTCTATCTGGGCACCAGGAATTTCAGTAAGGGGGAGCTGCATGAAGCAGTTTGCCACCTGAGAACTATGATTACACTGGAGACACCCGTCTCCTTTTCTGATCTGCCCAACCACCACTAACCGTCCCTGTTGACCCTACCTCCTCTGGGGTGGAAGCTGCAGGGCATGGGTTTATTCTTACAGAATATCTCACATGGATCACCCTGGACACAGCTCAGAGACCTCAGTGGAAGCAGTACGGTACCCAATTTTCAAGCACCAGTACAACATGGAACAAAATTAGTTCCTAATTTCTTGCTAGACTATTATAAAATTGTTTCCATTGACATACCCTAAGGCTCTTGTTCAGGTTTGTCCTTGTGAAGACTGAACTAAGTTCTGTGTTTCCACTACGAAACTCCCACCATTTTGATGTGCATTGAACCGGAGCTCTTTCTAAAGCTGGGCAAAGAGTTCTTCAAGGTGAGTTGAACTGTGCAGCTCTGAAATATGGTTTTTTATTAGGAACCTGACAAGTATCACATTTCTACCTTGTGCATTCATTCTTTGAAATATAACTACAGTCAGATTCTAATATGCCAAACACCTATGCCTCTTTTTCCTGTCATCTATGAAGGAGTATTTTTTTGATATAGAAAACTAGCTGTCTATTTTTTTTTAGTTTTTGGCTTCCCTGGAAAACAAAACCTATGGGTTCTAATTTGAGTGATAACATCACTTCAAAATGATGAATTGTCACTTTACCTGTGAAAATTCAAAATTGCTAAGAATAACAGACTCCAATAGAGATGTAACTTGGAGGAAAAACTCCTATGACAGCAGGTTTTTTTCTGTGCTAGAAAGCACATTAAATAAAACACTGCTAAGGCTAAATTGAAGTCCCATCAGAAATCATAAGCCCTTGCATTTTATTTAAAACATAAAGGAGTTGATTGTCTTTAATTTTCATTTGTTTAACTTCTGTGTCCACAGCTCTGATCCCACCCTGCAATTCATTTCTGCATGAAGTGCCTCAAAATTAAGGGGGAGGAGCAGATCAGTGAGAAGCAAACAGACTGAACTTACATGTTAGACTTAAATGACAGGTACTGTTTCATCCACAGGATGTAGGAGCCTAAACAGGAAATAAGTAGATGTTGAGGATGAAATTTAGTTTCAAGAATTGCCCACAGTGAAACTGCCTATATTTACAGGTGGCTAGGGCTGTTTGGTGCAGTTAGGATAGCTATGGGACTGGAAGAGCATCAGAGAAATATAGGAGATGCTCAGCTCTCTGGCAAGACTTGCCTTTAAGATCACCTTAAGCTAGTTCCTCTTAAATGCACCTTCAACTTAAGCTTACTTGAAAGAAACAGAGAAGGCTTGATTCAGCGGACTGAGACAGGCATTTGAGATGCCCTAGGGCATTTGAGATGTGCAGATGTGTCTGGCAGATGTTACATAGGACAAACAGGATGCCTACACTGTTCTGGAGCAGCTGGATACCACACACTGTGCCTGAGGACATCTCAAACAACACTAAATACCATTTTTAGACAACTGAATTTGCTGCTTGCTGCCCCCAAAAAACTTTGAAAACTATTAGCCACAATAATGTATTGTAATATAGCAAATGAGGGCCACACTTAACTAAGGAATTTTCATGTGAATTGCTCCAGAATAAAAACTGGATTTTGTTAACAGATGGATTATTTCCCCATTGTTGTCTTAACATTGTTCCAAAGCATGTTCAGTCCATCTGCAGGGTATGTTACAGTCCTCATTGCCAATGACAACTCACAAACACCAAGCAAGATGGTTTTGCACTGCTCAGTTCTGCACAGCCGTGTGTTTCACAGAGCCAACAGATTAACACTTGCCCAAACGCCACCACTAAGAGCCCAGGTAGGGCTGGAAAGAATTTTATGAGATTCCTCTGAGTTCACTAAACAGAATGTTTTCGTTAATTGCACTTTCATTCTCAGCACCGATGATGTGGAAATTAATTAATGACCCAGACGTAGGCAGAGCTGAAGCAAAGGCTGGTGGTTGCTGCAGGAGCCTCTGAGCGCTTCCACACTGCTGCTGCAGCCAGTCTGTCAGGGGAAAGTGCTAAGCAGTTACATACCCAAAGAGGTATAGCAGAAAAGCCCTTCAACATGAAGTCTGTGAATCCATGTCTTAACATGGGCCACACCCCAATTAATTCAGTTTGTGTTTTCTTTTGGCTCCTGGCTATGTGATTCAAACTTACCAAGATTTTGAAAGTGTGTTTCAGCCAGATTCTCTCATCAGTTACAATATTATAAATGAAGGATAACTGCCAATGGACTAACTTACTAGTGTAAAATAAGCAAAACCAAGAAAAGAGATTGAATAATTTTAGATTGTCTATGTGCCTTTTACCCATTTAACAGTGTGCCACTAAATCCCTTCTGAATCTGTTCTGTTTATTCTTATAGTTACCAACTTCTCAATTCAACAATGTAATTTTACTTCATTTGTTGTTCTAAGACCACTAGAATAATCTAAAAGAAGTGATTTCAGTATTCCATAAACTAGCTGATTTATTTCTACTTCCACTGAGCCTTTTTCATTAATGTAAATACTAAACAAGTTAAGCGTTCTGCTTTTATCAGGTTTGAGATTTACAGATCTAAATGCCTTCAGATTTGCCCAGCCGTATACTTAATACTAATACCAGAAGGATGCAAATCAGTAAGTTTACAGAGTTAAAGCAGGTAAATTAAAGAACCTTGAAAGCTGAGAAAATCATGGCAAAATATTAAACTGAAAAAGCTCAATACTGGTGGTGAGGCACTTTTGAAGAGAGATGCTAAATGTGTGTGCATTGAGTTTGCATGGCAAAGTTCTGGTAGCATGGGAGGGCTACAGGGGTGGCTTCTGTGAGAAGCTGCTAGAAGTTCCCCCTATGTCTGACAGAGCCAATACCAGCTGCCTCCAAGATGGACCTGCCATTGGCCAAGGTCAAGCCCATCAGCAATGATGGTAGTGCCTCTGGGATAACACATTTAAGAAGGGAAAAAAACCCCTGCACTGGGATAACACATTTAAGAAGGGAAAAAAAACCCTGCACATCAGCAGTCAGGAGAGAGGAGTGAGAATATGTGAGAGAAGCAATCTGACTTGCTTTAGGAAAACCAGCAAAACTTTGAATGAAAGAGACTCTCTGCTCCACCTAAGAACCACACTGCTTTGTACTGAGAAACAATTATCCATGCCCCCACCGCCAACCTGAAATGCAGGAATCTGAAAAAAAAAATAATCAGTAAACCAAATTATTAGAATCTCTAAAATTAAAAATCACACAACCCAAGCAAAGACCTACACTGATAAAGAAAAATGTCAAAGAAAAAAAAATGCCAGGGACTCTCTCAGTTCCTTTAGGAACTTCTTTGTTTTCACCATTTAGCATGAAAGATGATCAGATACCATGATAATGAACTGCAGTATAAAACTATATTGGGAGTTATTTTCAAGATAGGAGCAGTGAGACTGGCTGAACAAAATGGAAATCTGATTATCTGAACTTTCCCAAAGGTTGTTGTTTCTGCCACATCAAAAAGAAAACAAAACAAAACAAAACAGGCATGCACTAGAAAAACCTCCTGGAATATCTTGTGGGGGAAAAATCCTTCAGAGATATGAGGACAGAGGATATGACCTTAAGGGCCAGCTTTCAAAGGGCTTTCAGCTTTGCCTGTAAATTGAGTATGCTGCCTGCAGGCACAAACAGGATCTATGCTTGCAGATAAGATTTTGCGATGTTCTCAGATCACTGCTGGGTCAGTCACTTACTCGCAGTCGATCTGCAAGAGGCCATTAAGGACTCTTGTAAAGTGGGTATGACAGGTCATTTCCTTCTCTAATTCAAATGTTTCTGTGACAGCATATGGTAATCTATGAGCAGTTTAGAGCATTAACATATTCAGGAATGTTCCACGCTCTACATCCAGCAAGACACAGTTTCGGTCAGTAAGTGCAGATGGCAAAAAGCAATGAGTTTACTTCATCAGCAGGCTCACAGCTTTGCACTAGCATTATTTATTTATAATACCAACTTTAATTTCATTGTGGCCCTGTCTTCAACATACTTCTTTGTAGTTCCCCCCAAACTTTTCCTCCTTTTTCCTTGGTCTTTCATACTGGTCTTTCTCTTTCTTTCTACCCTCCTCCTCCAGCCAAAAGCATCTGCTCTAAGTCTGCAAGAGACTGCAGGTTTTACTGTGCTTTCTGGCGTTCCTGAACTGTGGCTTTATTTTCAAAAAATAGTTAAACTGGAGGAATGCAAACTCTTTATTCAGCTTCCTTAGACAGACATTTCAACTTTCAATTTCCTGCTGTTATGGACAAACACGACAGGATATACTGGCACACTCGCAGAACACATGCCATTAGTTGGAGAGGAAGGGTGTACTAACAGTAGTTGGAGTGTTTTATTCACAAAGCACATTTTTTCTTGTGATGCTGCAATGGATCTTTTAATTAGTTAGTTTTGGGAGGCTTCTGTCACCTATAATTGATGCAAGTAGGTAGCCTGATATTTTCAGCAGCCGGTGGCAGCGACGTGCGCAAAGGAGACGTGCTGGGAGCTGCAGGGCATGGATACACAGGGCTTCCTAAAAAAGCAGGCCCCCACCAAAGTTTCTTGGAAAATCCTTAAGCATCCCAAAAATCAACTACCTCTTTGGAAAACCCTCGTCTTAGCATTTTGTTGGCTTCAATAAAATGTCTGTGTCAATCTGAAGGAGAACTCGGAGGTCTGAAGGACCATCCTCTTTCTCCTGCTAGTGGGACCTTTTCCCACACGGCCTTGCTGAAGTTAGTCAAGTCTCTTCTACGGTGATCAAGATGAACAGGAGAACCACAGCGTGGCTTGTTGAATTAAAGAAGCCACCACTATCGCTTTAAATAACCAATTTCAGGTGGTGTTTTATTTCAAGCTCCTGGTTTCTTAGAGCAACCATTGCAAAATCCACATTTCAGAAATGACTTCATCCTTCAAGCACAAGCCCAGCCTCCCTGCTTTTCCTCTGTCCTTGATGCAACTACTGCTATCCTATCACTCAAGCCATAAATTGTCCTTTCTTTGTATCCAGTTTTGCCATTAAAATATATTGAGAAATCAGTTTAGTCATAGTTCATTCTTTGTTCTTCTTGCCCTTCAACTACATTTGGAGAGCAGTGAGGAGGGCTGGCTGTTCACTGTGGGTTACAATTGCACTCAACAATGCCAAAATCTCAGAATTAAGAGGAAATCTTAGCTAGAAGCAATGTGCAAAAATGAGGTGAGTATAGAAAAGATCATCAAGAAGCTGTGTTGGAGAAGACCAACCCATAGCTACAGTGGCTTTTTTTAATTAGCAAAAGAAAAGTGTCTTCTCACATTTAATTTTATTATACATACCTGTAATACGCTAGTGATTTTTAAAAGCAAACACACAGCCTCATCAATTTTTCATGCTTCCCATTTTGTTGTATCTTTACAATGGAAGTTGTACTGCGGGTCAGAGCAGCCTCAGAAGACAGAGGAGAGGATGCTGTGACTTTTTACTGAATCGACGACACAGACAGAGCACAGAGGGCATGGTGTACAGCCAGCCTTTAACAGGCAGCAGTATGCAGCACTGGCCTCCTTGATGGTGGGAAGAGTGGGAGCTTCATGGCCAGCTGGAATGCTCAGTGCCTCTGACCTGGCGGAGGTTCATGCAGCTCACTGCATCCTTGTTTTCTTCAACGGACCATGGTTTCCTGTTCTTCACACCAGTCAGGCGCAAGCTGAGTGTTTCACGGGAGGGAAGGTTATACTATCAGACGTTAATGGTGTAAGCATTATTTCTGATACACATAATGGAAAATTAAAAGGTTTGCAATACGCTTGCACAGTGTGTGACTAGGAATGTGGGACAGTGTGGGGCCTTGATGAAGGAAAAGCCTAAAACAATGGAAACACCTATTTATTCCAAAGAATTTCTGCCACCACGACATCATTACACCACTAGATAGAGCAGCTGCTGTTGCTTTCACTGGTAATCTCCTACTCATTGCACGCATAGTCAGTGTGAGTCTAATGACTACTGTTTGTGCCCAGATCAGTGGCCACAGGCATTGGCAGCACTATGGATGACTATATGATGTTTGCTGTACTGTGCACATCGTTAGGCAGAGCTCATCATGACCAAGGGAGAAACCCTGCAGCCCTGCCAGGTAGGCAGGGATCCTAGCCAGGGTTCCTGGGACCAGCTTTCCCTCGTAGGCACCCTGGATCTAGAGAACACAGTCAGGATTTATATTGTAAATGGCTTCATTTCTGTGAATAGCCTTCTTTATTCTTTTGGGTAAACAATAAAGCTTAGCAGCTTAAGCTAGACTCATATTGCTGACTCTTTGGGTTTTTCCCCACAGAAGAAAAATAGGGAGGAAAGGGGAGCCTCCGAGCTGTCGACTGCACTGAAATGCAGCCCAGCTCTCGCTGCAGCCCCATCTCCCCAGGCCCATTAGACTTGCTAAGTGCTATCTGCAGCTCTGCTCGGGAGCACTGACAGCAGAAGCTTTTATTACTAGCTGCTCCCACTGAACATAACTGAAAAAGATTTTGCAGTGTAGAAAAAAAATGTAAGAATATAAATGAAATTGACTCAGTCTTGTTTAGCAATCATTCAGTAATTTTTAAGAATAAGAATTTATCGCAGGATTCTCCTTCATTCTGAACCTCCCAAAACCTTAATCTTTGATATTCATTAGCTAATTAACTGGTTTAGATTTACGGTTTTGTCCTAAAGGTCTAGGCAAATTTAGGCTTTACTGGTTTTCATTCCCCCCTCCCTGCTACTTTGTACAGACTGAATCAGTTCATATGGGGACAATAATGCCACCAACCCTATCTTCAAAATATATTAAATAACTGTTAATTCACCACGCAGTAAGTTATGCTTTTATGCAAAATTAGTTTAATTGTCCTTACTGTTAATAAATCCATTTAAAGCATGCTTGAGTAACACAGGGAAAACAGGTCTGTAGAATGACTCTGCATAACAAAAGTTATCTGTTGTCACACATGCAGAGAGAAAAAAACAATGCAGTGAAGCAAAATGCCTGTTCAGGAGGAGTACATCTATGTTTCAGCAGCAAGGGTATCACTTTCACAAAGCACACCCATCCATCGTTCTTTAAGTGACTGTAAAGAATTAATAAACTCCTTTTTCAGTGTGGTTTCAGCTTTTTTAAGAAAGAGTTACAGCCAGTGAGGCACCTTGCCACTATGCTGCAACCTTCTCACTGCTCGGTGCCTGCAGACACATCTGTCTGGCTGTGTTCATGCTTCTCTCTTCTCCCTCACTTCAGCAGACCAGCAGACCACAACCACAGGCACAGGGGGGAAATGCTCCTGTGATGTGGTTTCTGAAATCTGGCTCAGTTTTTCTTCGCTTGGCAACGGCTTATTCATTTCCATGCTCTGAGCCAGTCCCGTTCCCAGTCAATGATAGCTGTTTTAATGCCTCTGAGCGCTGAATTTGGCTTTTTGTGTTCAGCTGCTTTCACAATGACTTCTTCTGACTCAGTGCTCATTCTGGCAAATAAATTCCATTTTTAGTTAAGTAGAGTTGCCACTTAGCAGGTTTTTTTATTAGTGAATAGATCTATTCCTACTTCACTTTGAATTTGTTTTCCCTTTTCTTAAATTAAAAATCAAAACCTCATTTCTAAGAACTGTTTGGAGTTTACACTAGATTAAATTTTCAGGTGTAAGTAACATATTGTTCAGCCTTAATGGAAGGAAGGGAAATGGCAATATCAAGCATTTACGTCTCAGTAGAAGTTCACCGGAATTTAACAGAACAAAGAAATATTTCATTGACTGTAAGTGCTCCTTCTTCCCCTCAAAATCCTCCTGCAAAAAATAAGAGAAGAAAAAGTCTTATAGAACAAGCTGCTACAATGTTAATAATGGAAAATGTTAAAAAGCCAAGATATGTCATCCCCACTTCCCTGGGTCTCCTTTTAGTAACACGGGTAGGTGGCATCTTATTACTTGTAGTCAGGAAGGTTTAGCTGAGTTTCAACATAGTAAAAGGATAGTAACTCTTAAATACATTTCTGATGGCTATCTGCAACTGTACCATTAGCCAACATGAATAAGAAAGTGTTTCAGCAACATTCAACAATGCATTAATTAAAAAGCAGCCTTTTTTTTTGGCTTAAATTACAACAGAAATTTGATAAAAGATAGTTTATGAGTTAACAGGCTAAATTCAATGCCTGGAATAATCTTATTGAAGTAAATTCAATGGTATGGTCTCCAAAGGTGCATTTGTTCAAAAACTTTTGAAACAAAATGAACAAAACTGTAAAAGGTGCTGTTTTATAGCATTTTATTTTAAATCAATAGTGACTTCTATGAACAACAACAACCTCTGGAGCACCAAGTAAGAAGTACAATCAGCAAACACATCTGCAGAAGGTATTTTTTTTTAACTTCAGACAATGACTTTTTATTTTCTATGCAGTTCACATCTCCATTGCTCCATTCTTTCCCCCATATAATCTGTTCGTCATTTTTCAAGAAAATGGTTATAAACAGGACAGAAAAAAAAAGTCCTGCGTATCCCTTTACCTTCTGCCTATGGGTAAACCACCCAGCCTGATCATTCAGGTTGTTTAAGTTTTGAATATCTCCTGGCTTTCATCGCCTAGAAACAATTTTTATCATCTCCCTTGCATGTTTCAGTGATGTCTTCTTTTCTCACTTATAAAAATTGCTGCAGGTCACTAGACACATATTGTCAGACCATTTTGACTCCAAGGAAAAAAGTAATTTACCTTCCTGGTTTCAAAGCCTTACATTTACAAGGGATCTTTTCTCCAAATGTTGATTCCCAGAGCCATATCCAAATCCAAAGCTACTACTGAAGAGATATCCAGCAAGGATCTTGATGAGCAAATTGAACAAACAAACAAATAAAATTCCTCACTAAAATAATGAGAGACTGCTAAGTAGGCTCCTTACTGGAGTAACATCCTCAGGGAACTGGTCGAATACGAACTACTGGAGGTTTTCAAGACATGACTGGAAAGGGTGTAGATAATCTCATCTAGGCTCCCTTTTCCATGAAAGGCTGGAACAGATGATCTTTTGAGGTCTCTTGCAACTTGGGCTGTTCTCGTATTCTATGATCCAAACTACAGTAAGGTTTTTGTCAACATTTGGACATGCATTTTTAATTAAGAAAACGTCCACATAGTCTTGTTATTAACATGTGGCATCCTGCAGAGAGCATCACATTTGTAGTTTCTCCTCATGAGAATAAGAAAAGAGGCCAAATTCACTGGCCAAGTCTTCTCCTTGCTATTAGGCTTCATAGTGTCACTTTCTTACCCAGTGTAAGGAAACAATGGCAGAGGTTGTTTTGTGTCATTTCTCAATTTCTAATGATATAGGTCTTGGCATGTCTTAAAGAGAGACAGGTAGGTTGAGGTTTTGTGGTACTTTTTGGTTTTCTGTTTTTTCCTAAATGTAAGACCTGCAGGAATCCCATTCAAGTCTGAAATTGAGAAGCAGATGGAACAGTTCACCATTTGCTTGCTTGAATGAGATAACATCAGAGATCTCTCCAAAATGTTTGATTATCTCCTTTGTCTCATCCTCTTACAATTCTCTTGGAATTTAAATCAGATATGATAAATTATTTGAGGATTTTTCTGACATGAATAATTGTGTCTTCTGTCCTGGCTCCAATTCATAGTCAGTGAATGGCTTAACAAATGGCTTATCTGCCACACATTACCATTCTTTAACTGTACAACTTCTGGGTGTCTAAAATAGCAAAATTATCATTGTTGCAGCCACCCCTTTTCTCCTTGATGAAGGATCATGCTGATTTTTTTTTCTAAACCAAATTATATATAAGTTGGCAGAGATACGAAAGAAGAAAAATTCCACAGTTGAGAAATCACAATAAAATGAGAGGAAAGGATATGGATACAGTGATTCTGGAAAAAATTGGCTAAATATCAGTAAATAGTGAGAATGAGTTTTTTCTGGTTTTCTTGGTGAAAAATAAAGGAAGCTGCATAGCCTGGGAATATTTGGTACATGAGGCATCACTGTAAAAGCGCAGATGGATTGTATGAATCAGTTGGCCACTGCCTTTATGAAAAACAAACAATCACCCTACTGTTTTTTGGGAAAAGATAGTAAAAATTCTTAGTATTACCATCACTGAAAAGGTAATTACATTTCAAATAGCTCAAGACACAAGTCAAAGAAGAGCTCCTCACTGCTGCTGTAGTTACCACTGACTCTAGCAGCAAGCATTCTGGGGAATTAAGGTGAGCCATGGCATTCCTCTGGCTTGCTGGACACGGTTGCTACAGAAAAAAATTCTGACCAACCTATTCTGTGGTCTCACGGCCTTTATCCAAACCTCTCCGAAGTCATCAGGAGTCTTTCCACTAACTTAAATAAACTCTGACATTCTGTCATAGTGAAATGAACTTGTGGCTGGCACCCAAAGTTCAGGAAAGCTCAAAGGACAAGGTCTAACAAGGGGAAAAAAATATATATAATAGTAAGGGAGGAGGCCAGCAGGCCTTGGAAAGAAAAATAGCAGCTTTGGGGCTTTCTCCCCTGAGGCACATCTAAGACGGTGATACGTCTCCCTTGAGGCACGTCTAAGATGGGCTCTGCTCCAAACTGATAGGGAACAGAAGAGGGATTGAAGGAAGCTGGGTCAACGAAAACGGAGCAAGAAGAGCCTGGCACAGCAGAGGAGAATGACGAATGCAGCTGCAGCCCTTCCACAGAGATATGATAAGAGCTGCAGATATTCAAGATCCTCCAAGTACCTTATGTATCTCTTGTACTTTCCTATTTCCATTACAAATTCAAGTAAAACTGAAAGCAAAAAAGCAGAGGAGACAGAGAGGAAAGGCTTTATTTTGGTTGCAAGGGGAAGGAAGTAGGCTAATCATGAGGAAAAAGAAAATATGCAAATCAAAGACATATAAAATGCAGTGTCTTGTATTCTGCTACTATAGTATCCTATACTATAATACTGTGAACTTCAAGGCTGTTAGGAACCCAAAGCTTCTCTGAAGTACATCGAGACTGGAAAGATTGGGAAATGTATGTGACATAATAAGTGAGGGGGAAGAAAGACACATTCTCATGTTCGATGTTTTTCAGCAGATAATGACATTTTGTTCCTTTTCTCATCCAAGCACTGAAAGCAGTAACCGCTAGGTGTCAAAGAGATTTAGTCCTGAATCTGATGTAATCAGATGAAATACCAAATCACTCTGAGAGAATGAGAAATGGTATGGTGGCAAGTGGTGTGCACCCTTTGGGCTGTCAAAAGGAGGACAGTCCCCTCCCTCCCTCCCTTTGTCACTCTCTCTGGTGACACACACTCAGCGGAGTGCAACCAACCACCCAGGAGGGTCCCACCCCAGATCGGCTCCTTTGTCCCCAACACACGCCACTGACTTGACATGGTGGAAATGAAAATTTAGAGCACATCACACATTCTGTCCTCTCATTCAGTTTTAAGGATTTTAATATTGTTCTCTCTCACGGGGCTTGTGCCTCACAGAGGTGGAGATACAAGCCTGCAACTGCTTCTGCCACCCAAAAATCACGTGACATGACACAGGCCCTCAAACATATTGAACTATTGAAGGCACAGCTCAACCACAGACTACAAGCTTTTCCAGCTAGTTCATTAATATTTATTCTTCCTCTTTGGTGGGATACAGAGGTTTAAATTAAATGTCTTTTACCCATATGTATCTATCTACCTACCTATTATATTAGATGGGAGACAAAGCTAAACAGAGGGACATTTTCCATTCCTAAACCAAGCAAATCAGTCAAACAGAAAGTGAAAAGAAAAAAGTGATCCAAGTTTTTAATGAAGGCCAATTTTGTTAATTTGATGAATTTGGGAAATACTGTTATAATTATGAATAGCTATTCTGTGCAGCCATAGGTATACAAGTACATATTGATAAGTTAACACTGAAGAGGTGGTTTTTTGCTCACATCAAATTTTCTGGTTAAAGTGAAGGATCCATAATCAGAAAAGATGATTAAATATGGCCACGGAATAAATGGTTTTCCATTTTACTCAGGAGATTCCATCTGTGTGGATGAAGCAGAATGGTTGGCCTTAGAAAGGGATTTTGAGAAGACATGGGACGAAACAGAACATGCACATCAGAAAGCTGGTGGCATCCATAATAATAATAATAAGCTTGCATTAACAATGTTTTGACCTCAGATTGCACAGAGAGAGCCTTAAAATTTTTCTTCCCGAGGGCTAACGAGCCTTGGTAGTCATAGACCAACTCTGTAACTACTGCTGAGGGGACAGTCCCTCATCTGGGCATGAATCGTGTTCCATGTGGCAGATGCCACTCACCAGCAGTGACTTCAGTGGAAGGCTTTTGCCTCTCTCCCCTGCCAGCCAGTCCAAGCACAAATATTTATTCAAATGGGATCAACAGCAGAAACAATTTTTGTAAGAAATAGAAATTCAGTTTATTAGGACTCTGGAAACACAGTGCCAGACTGTGTATAATCAAGCCACTTAAGTCCAGCCATAACATTTAGATTCTATCTAATCTTAATGTATTTTTGTAACTGATTTTGATGAATCAGCCTTTTAAAAATCTTTACGTAAACTGTTCTTTGGATTTATATGCAAATACTACCCTTTGTAAACCTAAATGTTGGCACATATTCCTACTACAGTTTACAAGTAGCCTAACTATTTACCTTTCAGATTATTCCTAGATCTTTCAATGGTAAATAGCATCCAAAGAAAGGAAACTGCTACCTTTTGTTACATCACTAAAATAAACAGGCTTGGGGACTGCAGAATTCCCTCTGCTAACATGCTGACACGAAGGCTAATCTGAACAAGACGGGGTAGCTCGGTTTTGTTCAGATTATTTTCTTAGGATATGCAATAAGAAGAGTTTGGGAAATTATCTGCATTATAAATAAGCTAGACTTCAAAGACTGCTAGAGTGTGTAAAAAGTCACTTCACCTTTTGATGTTCTTAGTTGACCAAAATGGTACTCTTGACTGGAACTGAAGTGAGATACCTGAACAGCACCAAATTCAAAACAAGCAACAAAGCAATCTTGTAAATACCTGCTAAGCTTCTCTTACCAGGTCAAGTACACTCAGGAAGAGGTAAGACTGGGAAAGGGACTGTGGACATCCTTATGCCTAGGAAAGAAGGAATTCCTATTCTCTTTTGTTCTATGAAAAGGGAAAGAACCCTTCATCTTCTTATGTGCCATGTGTTGCTCCTGCAGTAATGGATGCTTCTTAAACTCTGGTAATGTTAGAGATTTGCTTCTACCTACTCTCATGGAAGTTTCCACATTTAAATAATTTCCCTTGCAGTACAGATATCTTCACCCCTGTCTAGTAGCCTGGACTGATCAAAAAAAGTCATTAAGACTATGGAAAACAAAAGTCACAGTCTGAGTTAACAGAGTGAGCAGTGAGATAAAGATTGGGGAAACTATAGCCTTACACATAGTAAAGGGCCCAGAGATAGCCAGTTAGAGCAAGCAGTCCCTAACCTCACTTTTTAAGAGGGAAAGAGATTAAAAATTCAGCTTTTTTCACCTCAGATTTCCAAGAGAACTTCCCACACCCTATATTGCAGGTGACAGCCAAAGCTATCATTTCACTGAAATGTCTGTAACATTCATGCTGCATTTTGGTGCAGTCTATAATTAAGTGCTCATATGGAGGCCATCAGATCCACTCAACTTTATTTGTGTATTTCTCATTGTAAAGATTCATGAAACACTCCCTCTGAGTAAAGCCTTCTGCTTAACATACAGAAACATATAAAATCCCTCCAACAACATATTGCTATATTACACACAATACTGCAGCCCTAACAGTAACTGACACCATTTTCAGTTAGTACATCCTGTATAAGCACCCTCAAACAATGCATTCGAAATGCAAATGTGCAGGATAAGACAATGAAATAACATGCTACATATCTATATACTGTAATATAACATCAAGACAAAGCAATATTTTCTCTTTCTCATCGGCAAATTAAGTCTTGTTTCAATAGGCACTAGAAATATTTAGGATTTTAGGAGTCAGATGTTTTAAAGGGTTAAGACAAAGCTCTACACAATAATAAAAAAGCTAGCAAACGTAACAAGGTTTATCTGGGGAGACTTTTAGCTCATTCCCACATATGTTTTTTAAATCTACTTTGTCCCTTGGTGGTGCAGAAGCAAATTAGCAACATGGGGAAAGTACTAGGGAAAACAGAAGGTGTACATTAATTTCACACCTAATTATTAATTAATTTGCTCAGGCTCTGCTGGAATAATCAGCACTTGAACAGCTTCACTTGTTCCCAATGAGCTGCTGCAGTGTCTCTGTTTAAAATTCCAAGGGGGGCACAGTTGCAGCAGGCTGAATAGTAATGATTGCAGGGAGTGAGAGCCTGGACCTCCTTCCATCAGACCTGCGCCACATGCTTTTATAGTTCCAGGCATGACTAACACTAGGGTAGATAATGTGATTTCTTTCTGATAGCTGAGTTACGCTAGCATAAAAGTGAAGAAAATGAGGATTTGGGTGAAGTAGCTCCATTGGTCTTGTGTTGCTGCTAAAAAGTTAAGAATGTTTAGACAAAGGCAGTGTTATTGACATTGGAAAAATTATCCAGGACAAATTTATCTGCATAATGCATTATAAAAAAAGGCTTCAGTGATCTGATACAAGCAATACATAGTGTTGGGAGATGACAGATTCTTCTAACTTACTAAATAACACACAAATAATCTTTGACAAACGGATGATTTGAAAGGCTAGCTGAAATTTTCCTGCAGGCTGCCTCTCTTTCAGATAAAACTTCTGAAATGCAGCATATATAAGCAGTTCCTTGTACATTTGATCCAGATTGCCCTTCACTCCCTTCTGTACCTCATGTAGGTTGTAATTTGCTACAGCATGTGTCTGATAAAAAGCCTTCTATTTATATAAAATAAGTGACAATTTGAAAAAGAGCATTATGCTTACATAAAGATACAACACGTCTTCTACATCCTACCCTTATTATGTTATAGGTATCAGAATTTGGTATAAGAACTGTCAATGACCTAGAGAGAACTAAGTAGAGAAAGAGGCCCTTGTGAAAACAGGAAACTCTTCAGGACCAGATTCAGAAGGAACTCTGGTATAAACAGGACTTGGTAAACTTTATAGCCCATTAGGATGCAGCCTCCTCATTGGCTCTGAAGATCCCCAAATGCCTGCACTCTTCTTTCTGCTTCAGTCTCACAGTGCTCACTGATGCTGCCTAGCTCAGCCCTAGAAACTGGGAATTCAACACAAACCCACCCCTAAGAGACTTGTATAGTTGGTGAGAAGTAGGCTAGGCTGAACAGGACTTTCCTCTTCTGCTGGGCATTTGTGAAGGAGGTTCAGGATGTGCCAAAGAGGGAGGGAAAGCCAACGAGGGGGAACTTGCTCTGCAGAGCCACTGGGATGCTTGGGTAGGAGTGAGATGACGGGACTGCCTCTACTGCCCGGATCGATCATGCATTTTATATCACAGTCACTGCACTTGAGAGTAATAAAAGGAAAAGTACTGACACTCCCACATCAGTACACAACCACAACGCTACACTCAAGCTCCATCCCTGTATGAGCTTTTCAGCTATAGCATTTTAGCGTTGCTTTGGGAGACTCCCTTCCCCTTCCTGCAGTGCTCCCATTACGGACTGCTGCTAGGGACTTTGCTGGCAGAGGAAGGTTTGGGGTCCTTCAGGCTGAAGAACGCCTAATATGCAGATCTGCCACTGCTAATCTCTCCTCAGAGAGCTATGGCACACTCTGAAAAGACACCTGCAGCTTTGTCTAGTGTTGTGGTTTGATCCCAGCCAGCAACTAGGACCACGCAGCTGATCGCTCACTCTCTCTACCCTCTAAGTAGGGTAGGGAGAAAAGGAGGAGAAAAACACCCTTGTGGGTCGAAAGAAAGACAGTTTAATAGAACAGTAACACAAGAGAATAATAATAATAATGGTAAAAGAATATACAAAATAAAGTGATGCAACACAAGATGCTGTCACCACCCAGTGATAAATTGACCAGCCTGTCCCAAGCAGTGATTGCAGATTCCCACCCCCTGGGCACCCCCCATTTGTATACTGAGCATGATGTCTGTGGTCTGGAATATTCCTTTGGCCAGTTTGTCTTGTCTGTGCTCCCTCTCAGCTTCTCTGGGAAGCTGAAAAAGTCCTTGACTAATGTAAACACTACTTAGCAACAGCTAAAACAGTATGTGTTACCAATGTTGTTCTCATACTAAATCCAAAGTACAGCAGCTACTAGAAAAAAAATTAACTCTATCCCAGCTGAATGCAGGACACCTAGCTTGTTGAAGCAATTTTGATGGGCACTTACTCTCAGGAGAGAACATGGACTCCACATATCAAACGTAGAGAGGCACGTACCTGCAGCCTCAGGGCACCCAAACTCCAGAGCAGGATTTGAGGGACAATCCCTCATTTTCTATTTTCTACCTGCATCTTCTTTGTTCAATATGTTGGGGGAAGGCAAAAAAAAAAGAGTAAGAATTAGCTGAGTGCCTTGGGACACCGAACCTTCCCATGCACTGCCTGAAAAATGCTATTTCAATGGTCCCTTTTGGATATCAGGTCCTGTTCTGGAATCAAGTCCACAAAATGAGGGCCATGCAGTATGTTTCTGTAAGTAATTACAGTCATCTGCAGAGGACAGCTCATTTCAGTAAGCTTAGCTAAGTATTTCGGTCTCTGATGGATAGGGATTGGAGTGTTCCGGTTAAAATGCAAAGTATTCTACTTTTGGATAAATAAGAGAAGAATAAATGGCTCAGTTCTGAAAAGCCAGACTTTTGGCATCCATTGCCTTCAGAAACAACAGAGAATGTGCAATAACCCTCAGGACTGATCTTCAAGTAACCTCTGAGGCAAAGCATTACAAATATAAGCTAATTTTAAAAATCAAGTGTAAAACCCATAAAATTCCAGCAGAGCTTATTTACTGTTTTATACCAAGATCTATGTTTGTATAAAATTTCATGAAAATTGTACCTAATTCACCATGGGTTATTTCTTGAATAAAAAGTTGGAAGAAAAGGAATAATAATTTCCCTATGTTTTTTTATTATTTTCATCACAGTAGGTAATCTACCTGCAATAAAAAAATGCAGCAACTCTGTTTTGTAATGCTATGTTCATTGTATTGAGTTATATGCAATATAATACACATCAATACCATATGGTGCATAAGCAGTAAAATAAAGAATATGAAACACAATGGCTTTACACTTATTTAGTGCTATGAACACTATAAAGCATCAGAGTAGCTAGCAAAATTATGCTGAAAACTAAGCAGGAATGTATTTTTGAAGTTTTTGGAGAGCTTTGCCAAGAACTACTCAGCTGTGAGTATATCCTCCTTAAAACAGGGTTTGAATCTTCCACCGGTGCAATTTAACATAGATTCATCAGCATAAATCAAGGTAATCAACATATATCAGCTTAGAGTCTATATCCACATGGATTCTTCCCTTCAGCTATCGCATTATTCTCCAGTGCAAGTCCAGGAACCCGAGTTATGCAGAAAGAGTGTGCCAAAAGGGAAACAGACTTTAAAATAGTAATTAACACATTATTAGCATCGTTCGCATTGCTACAGGAGTGCTCCAAGGATTCCAAGCAGAACAATCACTCTTCAATCAAGTCATTACACGTTCACAAAATCCATTTTACAGGTGAGACATTCATTATGTGAAAGGACTGAAGATTACACTCCTGATGCTCATCATTAGCTGACTTCTCGCACCCCAGAACCGCAGCCCTTTTCCCCCTCAGCAGCACTGTTTTGTACGCTGCAGGTCTGGTGCAGAACACAAGACCACTCACAAGTCTGGAAAAAAGGTACCTCCTGAACTGAGGGACCTGAGTCCCACCTTGTGGATTTAAATAAACTTCTAACCCTGGAGAACAGGGAGTCGGTGTACGTTTCTCTGATAGTTGCCCCAAAGAGGTACGCACACGTACAAATTGCATGGTTGGAGGAGGTGGTCCCCTTGAAAAAGATTTGAAGAGATGAGTTTTCTGATCTGAGGAAGAGGGGGGATATATTTTTTGCAGACTGTGTCCAATTGTCTTCTGAATTTACAGATAGAGATTAAAAAAATCAGGACATTTCATGTCAAACAGGCTGTAACATTCAAAGTTCTGTTTGGTGGGAGGAAAGACCTGTCCAACTGAATGTAGCTTTGCACTTTTGCATCCTAAAGCACTGGCAGAGAGCCCCAACAATTTCTGTTATGCCTGGTCTGAGGATAGATTTCTTCATGTTGCTGCAAGCCCTATGGCTTTTTGGAAAATTAGGTTTCTTTCTCAAAATACTAAAGTAAAGTTATATATGACTGATATTTTATTTACTTGCCAATTTAGTATGGGATAAAATATGCATTATAAAATTTGTAACAGTTACTGTGGAGGTGTATCCATATATAGAAGTGTTTGTCTTGCTCCTTGCTTAAATGAATGTGCCTGATAAAACCATACCTCAGTTGGAACTTTACTCACACCATAAGAGTGCTAAAATAAATGTCAATGAAAATATTAAGTATTCTGTTTGTTACTTAAAGGTTATTATTCATGTCAGAGAAATGTATTCACAGACTTACTGAATCAAATTAATTCTTAACACTAAAATTCACTGGAATTATACCAGAGATGATGGTAGCATAATACAAAACTGTAACACATACTTTTTTCCTTCTCCAAAGAAATGAAATTCATTATCTTAAAGGAATGTCTGTGTGTTACTAGTGAGATTTTATTGCACAACAGATTCTGTTACACAACAATCTTAAAATCAGTTTTTATTAAAAGACCATTTTTTTTGGTGTGAAGACATTCAGGACTTGTGTTTCCCTTCATCCATCTTTCTTTACTCCAGACACAGTATTTGTCCAGACATAGTATTTGTTCAGAGAAGCTCCAAAAACTTCTCTCAGATGTAAAATTATGTTAGGATCCCAGACATTATCTAACTGAAATAAAAGAAAAAGTTTTAAAAGTGCTTTCTGGAATTTAAATAAACAGTGTTGTTACCAAGCAATGCTTTTACTATTTCTTTAAAACATCACTTTGATGCTTGAGGAGGTCACAAAACAACACAAAACAAAACAAAGCACACATCTCATGGCGCTGAAAGTACACAGAGGAATAAAGCACGGCACGGTACGGGCCAAATTCTGTCCTCCCAGACAAGTCTTACAAAAGAGTGTAGCTTCAAATGACCAGCAAAAAGCACGATTTGCTTACTTCTCAAGAATTTTATAGCATTCCAAAAAGGAAGAGGACAAAGTTTTCTGTGCGTCATATCTGTCTAGATTAATCTGTACTTCTAGATGAAACCCTTAAGAACAAGGCTATAATTTATATGAACAAAAGAACATAAAACAACAGCTTATGTAGTAAATGTCTCAAGTATTTGACTTCCTGCAAATGTTAAGATTACAGAAAGCACTTGATGTGATGGTAAAGGGAGGAACTGTATTGATTTTGCCAGTGGGATTCAGAACTATAGCAGGATAAGCTATTGAGAAGGGGAGCTGTAGTTTATCTGGACGGACACAATTTTCAGACAGAGAACAGAGAGGGTGTGGGGGCTCAACAGAAAAGCACTTCTACAGGCTTTATAGTCTAGATGGTATAATAAAGGAAGTGATAGCAATGAGATATTTTAGGGAAACCTAAAAGACAAAAAGGAATAGCAGTCGGTGTCTACAACAGAATACTGTATCAGCAGCTCTTAAGAGCTGATGAATGAATTCAGAAATGTCAGTGTGGTGGGTGTCAGAATTAATACCATTCCTGGGAGGAAATCTGAAGGAAGTTACTTCAAGGATACTCTACAAAAGATGAGCATAAAATCAAGCAATTACAGAAACATTCAACTTCAGGATATCAAAGGACCAGTTTGCAAGGTAGCACAGAGAGTAATCGGGGAGGACAAGACATACAGACAATTCTAAGGCACAGCAATCCTTGTTTACAACTACAAAAAAAGGCCACCAGGTTTGCTGAGCAGACTCCTGAGAAAGCACAGCGCAATAACTCTGTTTGCATGATTTAAAATTGTAGCTTTTGTTTACATGCACGTTTAGGTGAGGGGTTTACATTTAAAACAAATGCAGTTTCTTCCTTTTGAAGAATCCTCATTATTTTCAGGATGAGACAGTATCAGCTCTGAAAGTATAGGAGGATTTGGGAAGTCCATTTCAACCAGTGAAGACTCACAGGGAAACCTTTGACTCTGTTTTGCACCTCCTTTGGGCAGCTATGTAATTCCTTTCCTCAAAAGTGGCCTTTCTGGGACAACAGTGGGAAGACCTGGAGCTCTGTGAGAGCAGACCTGGAGCTGACAGAAGATGTGCAGATGTGAGAGTCACCTCTCTTG
Organism: Calidris pugnax; assembly: GCF_001431845.1. Taxonomy (NCBI): domain Eukaryota; kingdom Metazoa; phylum Chordata; class Aves; order Charadriiformes; family Scolopacidae; genus Calidris; species Calidris pugnax. Next base: position 998,442 of record NW_015090786.1, on the reverse strand, counting down.
ATGCAATCCTGGGGTGAAAGATGAAGAAGAGGGGAGCCCTGCTGCAGAGATGCCTTTGCTGGCTTCCATGGTTCTCCACTCAGACTGCAGCTGGGATCTGCAAGTCCCTGACCAGGCAACTGCTAGCAAAATGAAAGGAGAAGAGAGTTCTCTAAATTGTTTCCTATTTCCAATGCTGATGGTAATTGCCTCGCCTCAGTAGCAAAAAGATTTCACAATTAATGCAGTGTATTGAGTCTAAAGCAAAAGGAGAAGTGGGGAAGCAGTGTTAAAGATTCTTTTTGAATTAAAAACCTGCGATGCCAGTGTGAGATACAGTTGGCCTGAGTGACTCTAGCAGTGATTATAAACGATTAAGATCAAATAGAGGAATGGAGCTGAAAGGAACCCTACAGACAGGCTATAATCTTCCCCCAGTGATCACAGATAATATTTGTAGTGTTTTGAAGTGCTAATGTAGTGCCTACAAATTAGCTAACAGTTCAGAAAACGTACACAATCCAGACTTCACTGAAGTCAATGAAATGGATAACTTCAACTGCAAGTAACAGTAAAATGTTAATTAAAAATATTTAATACTTTAGGAATGTTCCTTTAGCTTCTGAATTTTTACTAGACGAGTTAACACCTTTTCTTCATATTCTGTGGCAATATTGTGCAATATATGTCCACAACTACAATATCTATGCCATCAAAGTTTTATTTTAGCATATTATAAATAGCCACAAATACAAATACATTTACTGTATTCCAGGTCAATAGGTTCAAAAGTCAGATGTCCACGCAACTCTTGAATATTGCTGCCACCTTCAGGAAACATAGCAAAAAAAAAAAAGAAAAAAGACCAAAATATTAATTAGAAAAAAAAAAAAGGAAAATAAATCAGAGATTTATTATGTCAATTAGTTATTATATTGTACTTCAGTTACATTAATTTTCATAATGGCATATAAAGATAATTTTATCATTCTCAATTTTCCAATGAAGAAGTAAGTCCAACGTTAAGAGAATTGCCTAAGGCCAATCACAGCCAGTGACACATATATCCTTAGCTCCTTGAAGTTTCACCAAAAAAGATTTGTGGATCAGAAAATCACTTTATTGGCATTTGGATAGTTATATTGTCATTGAAGCTTATTTTGTCTTTGATTCATTGAGGCAGTTACTTAGCATTGCAGCGTACATTTAATCTTCTGTACTGAAACTCAAATCCAGTAGTTACTTTTATAACCACACGCAGAGTATCTATTGAAAACTGCATCATAAAATACAGACAGAAAAATCAGAGTCTACATATTCACTGTCAAATTTTGAATCAATAACATTCTTGATTGTTATCAGGCGGGATGGTTTCGAGTTGGTGCTTTACAATGTTATGGGAGAGTCCTATTGATTTCCTGACAGTTTCTCACATTTTTTTCTCAGATGAAAGAAATCAGAAATGGCAGTGTAAGAGCTTCAGTCTTTATGAAATATTAGCATAACTGAAGCTTAATTAAAAATGAAGGAAATGGACCCAATTATCTTTTTTGATTCTCCTAAGAGCTTACACATGGTTTATATTGACTTAGCTCTCACTAACAAGGTACAAACTCATCTGATGCAACTTCAAGACAAAACTCATGATAGTTTACTTCCTTATCTTGAAATGGAACCAATGTAAATTCTGTATAGGTATGTTTTAACACAGGCCTTCCAAGCAGAGCTGACTGTATGAAGCCTGTGAGTCTTGGGCCCATTTACCCGTTGATTCCTTATTGTTTGTTCTAATGGAAACATCTAGGAATGGGTTAGTATTTCCCCAGAGTGCACAGGGAGGAAAAGACAGATCGTCTCTAAAACAGTAAATTTCCTTTGGAGATTGTTTAAAAAGACTTTCCCATCAGCAGTAATATTTTAAGCAGTTTCCTTTTATATATTTATGATTAGATTATGATCTAATGAACTCTCAAAACATGCTCATTGTTCCTCCAAATTTGGGAAACTCCCATGATTAGTGATGTGAGAGGGTAACAAATGCCACAGTGGTCATAAAAGGGTTGATGAAGCGTCTTCACTTTTTATTGAGGGGCTCAAGAACTTCTTCAGGGATGTCAGAGTATTCAGAAAGGTAGAGTAGGCTGCTTGTGTTATCTCCAGAGCCAGATTTCACATTAATTTCTCCTTTCCTGACGTCTATCTTAGTCCTGGCTAGGGACACTGTAAAGTGGGGATATCCTGGCTGCTCCTGGTCTTGATTTAGCTCTGGAGTAGAGTATAGAAAATTGGTTGTTTGTTTTGGTTTTTTTATCAAGTGTTGATTCCCCTCCCCTTTAGTTCTTTGGTATATATATACACTCCTTTGAAAACCGTATCAGCCAAGAATAAGCATGAAGTGAGATTTCCATACATACTGGTTATTCTAGGTTATTCTGTTAGATACTAAACCCCAGCCCCTTTAGTTTGCTAAAACAAAGGTCCTACTAACTGCATTGCTGAAAGTCTTTAACATTCATGGAGACACTAATGCTGTGTATTAACTACGTAAAACCAAAATCTCCCTGGACCTTTGTGTGCCATCCACAAAAGTGTGGTCTTCTGGTCAGTCACAATGAAGGAAAAGAGGAGGCGGCAGGGCAGAATAGAGCAGAAAGGGAGGAAAGGAGAGAAATTATGTCCCTGGTGTAATGACATTAGCATTAAAACCAGATGTTCCCACTACTACCATTAGATGTAAAGAAGATTTCTTTGTTGCCCACGTTTTTTTCCTATCTGAACTGCCACATTGGAGACACTGCAGAAACATTTTAAACTTACAGAAATTTGGAATAAATTAAAAAATCAATTTTTGGGACATGTTCAAGGTACAGGGAGAGAATCTTCTTATTAATCATCAGGTACAAAAAATAAACTTCTCTGTAATACTTAAATGACTCACATCTCTATAATATTTCACAAGTTGAAACTTTGCTTACTTTACATTCTACACATTCTAAGAACAGGTACATTTGCTGTTTCCTCTAGGTTTCTAAAATTATGCAAGTCAGCACTACGACTTTCTATGAGCATTGAAATTCTAAAGAGAGTTGTTAGTATCTCATGTCTTCCTGAGTTAGGGCTAGGAGCCAGGGGTTTTCCTGTTTGTACAACTGGGAGAGAACATCTGGGATATTTTTGCTGTTGAAAAGGATGCTTTTGTCTAAGAGACAGTGGCATTTCACCAGAGTGAAATCCACATGAGCAATTTCGCAGTGATTTCAACTACTCTCATGTGACTGACATCCATGCATGTAAACATAATGCACTTCAGAATAGTGTTGCTCACTCTGAGTATCACCCTCAGAAAGTATCTGTCCGGCTGCACCCTAATGATCACACCAAATGTGACCGGAGATCTGTCAGCTCGGCTCAGGAGAAAGGGCTCCAGCTTCCAATTGCTGCAAAACACGTGGCAAAAGAAGCCGGACGAAACACACAAGGCGGAAAGGAGCAGAAAGGAATGGAAGGATTTCAGAAGCACCTCAGATACCATGAGAACATTTCCCTGTGATGCCACTACAACTGCAACTTGTCTTATAAGGTGTTTGATAACATAGGAAAGCCATGCTAAAATGGAGGCTTTTTCAGTAAGGACTAGGCATGCTGAATGTTATGTACGTAACATTCTTTATGTTATGTATTCCGTTATTTCATACCAGCTGTGAAACTGACGTGCTGTCATTTGATTCAGTGCTTGTGAAGTGACAGCCAAATGAGCCGTGTTGTACCACAGCACTTCTCAGCCAGCGTGGGGACAGAAGAGAAGCAAACCTCTCTATTTTCCATGAAAGAGGGGACTGGCTTAGACCAAGAATAAGCTGCTGTCACTTGTAGCCCTTTCCGAATAGTGCACTTAAAAGAGTGCATGGCTGAGCTGACAGGACTCTGATGAGTCTGCTCAGGACCCTTTGCAAGCAGCAGTCAGCAGACAATTGCTCTAGTTTTTCTTTTCTGGGTACCTGAGGGCTCCAGCCACTTCAAAGTGTACCGCAGACTCCTTTTTTACTCGTCAAATTCTTGTTTCTGAGGAACTAACAGTAAGACAGATTTCTGTTTCAATTCCTGAATCTTCATTTTCAATAGAAATACTGTGTTTTACATGCTTGACCCCAACATGCTCGTCATTCTACTGTGAGAGCGGATTCCTTCCTGTAGGTAGAGCTCTATTAACTGACAGGACTACAGATCCACTTAGGGGACACGTGTCCAGGGAGGATTAGCATTGCTGACATAAAGGATAAAAATGTACAGTGTGTCACCTTACATGCTAGCCCTGTCAACAACATTACGAGTGTTTATTATAACTCATTTCTGCTTGTTATATATAGCTAAACTAATGGAAAATGATTTAAAATCAAAATGCTTTCACTGTTTTCTGTTATGACTTTATTTGCTGAATAGAAAAGAATCCTATTGGCTCTTCTTGTAATATTTCCTCCACCCCAGGAGGGGATGGAGAGTTAAAGAGCACTGGAAAACACCTCGCTGTTCATATTATTTATTGAGGCAATCTGGTCCCTTGCTGATGTCAACTGGGAGTAACGGCGCCAGTTGATTTGAGCGGAAAACCAATATGCTGGGGGTCAGGGGGTGACCTGACAGAAATAAGCCCCAACACATCGGCCCGGGGATGGAGGGAGCCAAGTTATCTGTGGCTGAATGAGTTTTGCTGAGGAGGGTGTGTGTGTTGAGGGGGGGGAGAAACACTTTTATCCATAAATGTGTCCCACGCCACCCAAGCTGTGGGTTCCCCCGTGCCGCGGCCCGGCTGCAGGGTACTTCATCCCAGCGCCGAAATGGTGGGGCAGACCAGCCTTCCTCCTAGGTCAGTGCTATTCTTCGGCACCTCCGTTTTACATAATTTGGCCGTCCACGCAGAAACCAGCAAAAAAAAAAAAAAAAAAAAAAAAAAAAAAAAAAAAAAAAAAAAA